>NC_090934.1:961514874-961817904 GCF_040938575.1 Ambystoma mexicanum
CTCGAACGCCCGAAGCGCTCGGAATACTGCCAGAAGCTCTAGCAGGTTGATGTGGTTCTTGGCTACTGAGTGAGACCAGAGACCCTGAGCTGTGTGGTGGAGATGGTGAGCTCCCCACCCAGTCAGGCATGCATCTGTAGTCACCACTGCCTGTACTTCGGGATCGTAAAAGGGTTTTCCCCTTGCGAGATTCTCTCTTGTCCACCAGTGTAAGCTCTGTACGAGTGTTGGCGAAATGACCACTAGATCGTCCCACTGACCACTTGCCTGAGACCACTGTTTCGCCAATCATTCCTGCATGGGACGCATGCGCAGACGCGCGTGGGGGACCAGGTAAATGCATGACGCCATCATGCCCAGTAACCGCATTGCTTTGCGTACCGTTATTTGTTGACCTGACTGATAATGTGGAATTTGCAGTAGTATATTCCGAATTCTCTCTTCCGAAGGGAAGGTGAACCCTTTCTGAGTATCTAGGATTGCTCCTAGGAACTGTTTTGAGGTGCTTGGCACCAGACTTGACTTCTTCTCGTTGATAGAGAAGCCTAATTCGTGGAGGAGGTCGATAGTCCTCTGAATGTTTGACCTGCAAATTCCTGGGGTTTCCCCCGTTATGAGCCAGTCGTCCAGATGAGGGTACACTGGGATTGCCTTCCTGCGTAGGTGTGCAGCTGCCACCGCCAGTACCTTGGTGAATACCCTTGGTGCTGAAGCTATCCCGAAGGGCAGTACCTTGAATTGGTAGTGGCGACTGTCCACCTTGAAGCGCAAGTATTTTCTGTGCGCTGGGAGCATGGAAATATGAAAATAAGCATCTTTCATATCCAAGGTTGCCATGTAATCCCCCTTTTTTAGGAGGGGGAATACCTCTTGTAGCGTGGTCATACGGAGTTTTTGGGGCTTGACATACTTGTTGGCAGGCCGTAAGTCCAATATTGGGCGCATTGTCAAATCTTTCTTTGGCACAAGGAAGTAAGTTGAATAGATACCCTTGTTTCCTGGTGTCCTGGGACGAGTTCTATCGCGTCCTTTTCTAGCAGAATGGCGATCTCCTCGAGAAGGATCTTCTGATGTTCTAAGGAGTGTATTCTTTGTCGTGGAGGGTGGTTCCGGGGACGCTGCAGTAATTCTATACAATATCCTGTGGACACTGTTGACAGCACCCATCTGTCTGAGGTGATCCCTTCCCAAGCCTGGGTGAAGTTGGAAATGCGTCCCCCTACTGGGGTTGCGTGAGAAGGGACCCTGAACTGAGCGTCACTGCTTTGGTGGAGGCGTGCCACCTCCCTTGTTGGGGCTGCCTCTGCCTCTTCCACGACCTCTCTTGTTACCCCTGCCGTAACTTTGGGTAGACTGCTGGTTGTTGTTCCATTGTGTACCCTGTCCTTGGGCATAGTTGCCTCTTTGTGAATTTTGGCCGCGTGGGCGACGAAAATTACTGTTCCCCCTCTGGTTAGGGGGTTTGTTGGTAAGCTGGCCAAGGGATTTGAGAGTCTCGTATTCGTCCTTGGCATTCTTAAGTGCGTCTTCGACCGCTTTCCCAAACAATAGATCGGGTTCCACCGGCTTGTCTATTAATGAAGCCTGGGTTTCTGTTTTGAACCCCGACTGCCGTAACCACGCATGTCTCTTGATAACAGTACCTTCTGCTATCAATCTTCCTGCGTTGTCCGCGGCGTCGAAAGTTGCTTTTAATATGCAACCAGACACGGCTCTCCCTTCTGCCGAGATCCGAGCCAACTGGCCCTTTAACGGTTCAGGAGCAGAGGCTATGAGCGCCGCGACCTCTTCCCATTGATGGCAGTTGTAACTTGCCACAGGGTGGTGGAGTTTGCAATCCTTGCTTGGTAGGCGGACGTTGAGGCTACCTTCCTGCCAAACCCGTACAGTCTTTTGCTCTCCTTGTCGGGAGGAGCTTCCGACGACGATAAGGGTGTCCCAGCCCTCTTCCGAGTGTTGGTAACCACTAGGGAGTCTGGTTTAAGATGTCCTCTTATATAAAGAGGGTCAGACTGGGCTGCCCGAAAAAATTTTTCGACTCTGGGGTTGACGGCTCTGGTGAGGTTAGGATTCACCAGGGATGGATCTATTCTACGTTGGATGGATTTAAGGATAGGGATGGTCTGAGCGACCGGCCTCCTCTCTCCCACCAACTCTTCTGCGAAGTCCCTTTCCTCCTGTACACCGTGGGTGTCGATGTGAAAATGTTCTGCTGCGCGAGCGAGAACTTCATTAAGGAGGGGCTGGTTATCAACTGGCGAGTCGGTAACTGGGGCTTCGCTCTCTACCGGGGAATCTACTCTGTAAATTTCCTGCTCATCTTCTACCTCCTCCAGGTCCTCATCATCCGCATAGTATTCAGTCTCGGTTTGTTCCTCCATAATTTTAAACTCCTGGTCCCCTTCAGGGAAAGGCTGTCCTTGGTATCTGGGGTGTGGAGTAGAGTATGGAGTAGAGTAAGGCTGCACCTCGAAGGGTTCAGGTCTTTCGAACCGGGCCTTTTTACTTAGGGGGATAGGATCAGAGGAGCCTGAGGGTGTAGCCCCTTGAGGGTCATACGAAAGGAAATGTTCTGGGTTTTTGTCATAAAAATCAGCTAAGGAAGACATCCTTGACATGACCCTGTCTATGTCTTCACTGGACCATTCTTTGGAACAGGGTATGACTTTAGTAGGCAACTTAGAGGACTTATCAAGGGTACCCTTGCTGGATGTTGATGTCCCAGTAGATTTGTGTTTGTCTGTCTGCTTAGGGTGGAAGGATGGTCTTACAGGAGTGGAAGGCTGTGCTTTCCGCTGTTTCCCCCCCTCCCCGTGCGTGGAAAAATGTTTTCCCTGCCCCTTGGAGGCCCCAGAGACTTTCGACGCCTGGCGTCGAGGGTCGGGAGAGGTATCTGTGTGTTTCGAGCGTGGGGCCTCGCTGGTGTTAACTGCGGCCTCGGTCTCCTGGAGCGCGGCCTGGGGGTGGAAGTCGTCTTCGTCTTCCGACGATCGAACTTCCGTTAATCTAGGGAGCGAGGCACTCTTGGCAAGAGTGGATGATTGCCTTGCGTCATGAGGCGATCTCGATCGAGAGTGCCCAGAGGACACCGAGTCGGACCGTTCTATCTGTGCCTCTTTCCGAGAAGTCGACGTTGTCGAGGTTCGGTTGGACTTAGTGTGCTTAGTGTGTGTAGCGCTTGCGTCACCGGGGGTCTTCCCCATAGCCGCCCTGCCGGACAACCTTCCGAGGTCGGGGACCTGCGCTCGGCAGTCTTTCGACGCCGTAATGCCCTCGCCGTCCGAAAGTACGGCGTCGCTGCCATCGCTGAAGGCGCCCTCCGCTGCCATGGCCGCCTGCCTGGCGTGGTGGGCCCAACGCTTTGTCGAACGGTCCTTAAGTGTCTTAGGCTTAAACCTACTACACGCTCTGCAGTTCGCTTCGGGGTGGTCCCTCGGCAAGCAGAGATTGCACGTGGCGTGCCTGTCGACCCAAGGGTATTTGCAGTTGCACTTGGGGCAGAATTGGAAAGGGGTACCCTCCATACGCACCTTGAGGCAGCGGGCTGGTAAGTGTAGGAAATATATAAGGTGTACCTATATACCAAGAGTGAAGAGTATGTACCACCCCCCACTCTCCCTACTTGCAGGGCCGAGGCCAGCGGCCTACTAGGCCCGGGCCGAGGCCAGCGGCCTTCCGAGGCCCAGATCCGTCGTGCAGCAGCCGACGGTCGATGTCTTCTCCAGCCGTCGTCGAGTGTCGAGGGTCGACGTTGGGGTGGGGAAGGATGTCAATAAATAATTTTAAACTTCAATAATTAGCAAAAGTATGGCTAAGGCCAGGGGACTCCGCAAGATGCTTCCGACCAGTATGGCAGAAAAAAACAATCTGAGGATCCTAGACGCGTGAGGGATCTTGGGTACAGTGGACGTCACACTAGGGATAGTATTACTGGCACGCCTGTGTCGACGCCCATTTTCGAGTTTCGAAAAACAAACTGTAATACTCCGCAGCTTCCACTTGATGTCGGCCTATGCACAGCATGTGATCTAAGCAGATTCCACAAGCCTCAGAAATATATATATATATATATATATATATATATATATATATATATATATATATTGGCGCATGCCGCAATCTATTCACTATAAAGCTAGCCTTAGGAATACTTTGTCTGCTTGCATTTTTTTTTCATATGTACATGTGTAAAACAGCTCAACATTTTCATCTATCTCGTTTAGCATAAGCCTTTTCATCTTGATCCCAAAATGACACTTATCTTCAATACTTTCTTGATGCCTTATAGAATTGCCTGCATTCTCTCGTCTCTGCATCTCTTCTTATGCTGCTCTGTATGACATCATCACTCCTTTTGTTCAGTTGTCGTTTTTTTCAGAATTTCATTTGAATGACTATCACATTGTCTCGTATGCAGGTATGGCTTTCTCAATGGGAACCTTGCTTCCATGATTTTCCTTGGTATCTGTAGTTTCAATGGCTGTGTACGGGTCTCATACGCTGGCTCCCTACATATAGGCAATATGGGCGAGGTGGTTGAGGTGGGGTACTTGACTCCTTCTCTAACTTCCCCTTCTGGGTGATTCATCAACCACTCCCCCATCATTCTTCACATCTAGACATCCTTGTCTGCAGAAATGCTCCTTAGGGATCCATATCTTTGTGACTCCCTTCAGGCATCCAGCTGATTTCACACGCTTATCCTTGTTCCAAGTCATGAGCATGCACTGTCCACTTGGACTGCAATAGATACATCTTCCCACATACTTCTTATGGTTCTTTGGATACAGGAATTTCGTTCCCTCAGGTGCATGGATACTGGCCTTCACAAAGTCTCTGATCTCTTCATCTGGCAGATCTCTGGCCTTCCATCCTTATTCATCATCGATCATGGTTTTCATCCATATAGCTTTCTTTGCTGTCTTCTTGCACTGTGTGATTATTACCTTGATCACACAGAATCCCAGCAACACTAACACGATCAGGGCTCCAAGGAACTTGAACATGTCTGCCATCCAATGTGGAACCCAAGAAAAGAGCGATCCAAACCAGCTGTCATCAGCAATGTCTTCTACTTTGTCTATCATCTGGATGTGTAGTTAGAATCTCTATGGCCTCTGTCAACGTTCAATTTTCATCATCATGAGAAGGTATGAATGTGCGATATGATTCTCCGATTTTTGCACAAACACCTCCATCAATAGCCGTGATCATGTCCAAGATGTATCTATTCTGAAGAGTCATCAGGCTTATGTCTCTCATCTCTTCTCTGTTAGCATTGAATCCCTTTATAGTGGTATTGATTGTCGGCAGCAATCCCCATCTAGTAATCTGCAACCATTTGGTGTTTGCTCTAACCTGGATTCTCGGCATGAAGATCAATGTGAAAACTGACAAAGTCTGGCTGAACAGTCTATGTTCATACGGGATGGAGTCAAAGGCTTCTATTGACTTGGCAGAGAAATAGTTCTCCCTCTTTATTCAATTCATCAGCTCCACAGATCTCTTCTTCCTTAAGTGAGCAGCTGCTTTGGGGAAACTGTCAATATTCAAGTCGCTTTTAGGAATCACCAACGCAGGAACGTGAACATTATCTTATGCTGCTCTGTATGACATCATCACTCCTTTTGTTCAGTTGTCGTTTTTTTCAGAATTTCATTTGAATGACTATCACATTGTCTCGTATGCAGGTATGGCTTTCTCAATGGGAACCTTGCTTCCATGATTTTCCTTGGTATCTGTAGTTTCAATGGCTGTGTACGGGTCTCATACGCTGGCTCCCTACATATAGGCAATATGGGCGAGGTGGTTGAGGTGGGGTACTTGACTCCTTCTCTAACTTCCCCTTCTGGGTGATTCATCAACCACTCTCCCATCATTCTTCACATCTAGACATCCTTGTCTGCAGAAATGCTCCTTAGGGATCCATATCTTTGTGACTCCCTTCAGGCATCCAGCTGATTTCACACGCTTATCCTTGTTCCAAGTCATGAGCATGCACTGTCCACTTGGACTGCAATAGATACATCTTCCCACATACTTCTTATGGTTCTTTGGATACAGGAATTTCGTTCCCTCAGGTGCATGGATACTGGCCTTCACAAAGTCTCTGATCTCTTCATCTGTCAGATCTCTGGCCTTCCATCCTTATTCATCATCGATCATGGTTTTCATCCATATAGCTTTCTTTGCTGTCTTCTTGCACTGTGTGATTATTACCTTGATCACACAGAATCCCAGCAACACTAACACGATCAGGGCTCCAAGGAACTTGAACATGTCTGCCATCCAATGTGGAACCCAAGAAAAGAGCGATCCAAACCAGCTGTCATCAGCAATGTCTTCTACTTTGTCTATCATCTGGATGTGTAGTTAGAATCTCTATGGCCTCTGTCAACGTTCAATTTTCATCATCATGAGAAGGTATGAATGTGCGATATGATTCTCCGATTTTTGCACAAACACCTCCATCAATAGCCGTGATCATGTCCAAGATGTATCTATTCTGAAGAGTCATCAGGCTTATGTCTCTCATCTCTTCTCTGTTAGCATTGAATCCCTTTATAGTGGTATTGATTGTCGGCAGCAATCCCCATCTAGTAATCTGCAACCATTTGGTGTTTGCTCTAACCTGGATTCTCGGCATGAAGATCAATGTGAAAACTGACAAAGTCTGGCTGAACAGTCTATGTTCATACGGGATGGAGTCAAAGGCTTCTATTGACTTGGCAGAGAAATAGTTCTCCCTCTTTATTCAATTCATCAGCTCCACAGATCTCTTCTTCCTTAAGTGAGCAGCTGCTTTGGGGAAACTGTCAATATTCAAGTCGCTTTTAGGAATCACCAACGCAGGAACGTGAACATTCACCAAGGTTCATATTCCTCCCCAGTCTGCAGGTAGTCTCATATAAGCTCTCGCTCCACAGGCCCAATAATGATCCATGATCACTGCTGTTCCAAGATTCATCTTTGGTCCATCAAAGATCCGACTACAGTTTTGATTCTCTATGACTTTTCTTGTGCCATTGTTTCTGAAGCACAGCTTTAAACTTTCCAAAGGCACTATCTGCAAGGGTCCTCCTCTGTCTTCGACCCAGGTCAGTAGTTTAGCAAGTTTCGGCCACAATGGTTTGCAGAGCACATGTGCATTCCAAACAGTCAATTCAGGACCATCATATATCATCCAGGCTCTGCAGATAACCACTCCTTCCCATCCATTAGGTGATAACACTGATCCCCAAATCTGCATCTGGCCTCTGTTCTTCCAATGTCGGATGTCTCCTTCAGTTTTTCCTGGACTCTCAAGTCTTTTGCTTACTTCCCATCTCATTCCAGCTCCTTCTACTCCAGGTTTTTCATATCTGATCACATGATTCTTGGTATAAACTCTATCTCTTGTCTTTGTGTCTTGCACATAGCCATCTGGATCTGTCCATTCAGTGGCCCATTTGAGATAGGCATCTCGACCCATGATCTGGCCTCTTGTTCTGCAGAGTGCTATGTGCGACAGACAATGTGCTGTCTGGATGTCTATTTCAATAGCTATGAAGATCTTACACTTCCCCGTGCTATAAGGCAGGAGTACACACACAAAGCATTCCTCCTTTGAGGTTCTCCTTCCCACTTCCTTCATATGCTGATACCAAATGATATTCCCCAAATGTGCTGTACTGTCCAGGTAATCATTTAGCTCATGATCATCTTCTCTAGCACTTCTCTTGGATTTCGTTCCTTTCTTACGAGTTTCTTTAACCATCTGATCTAACATGTCAGCATAGTTCTTATTTACTAGCCCACTTATAGACTCATTCATTAGTAGACTGGGTGCGTTTAAATGTGCTACCTGTGTAGGAGAAAGTTCCAGAAGTTTCATCCTATCAACATACATTTTAGGCATCAAAATATCTTGCAAAATCTCCACACGTAATCTCTTTCTAAAAGGTGACCAAGGTTTATTCATCACATGACCAGATGCTCTCGTGTGCACCTCTAGGGTAGGAACAATCACATAAGGCCTCGGCTGCCTTATAGTTGCCACATCTGTACCCTTCTCTTGTATAGGAGGATACACAGGAATCTTCACTCTATTTACATCTACATAATAAGCTGTTCATACTGTAAGTGAGAGCAGTATTACTAAAAACAGAAATCTTACACAAGCATGACCACTTATAGCAATAACTTTTGGCACATTATGGACGTCTCTCATGATCTGCCATAACGAAGTTGCTACTGATGCTGCCCATGTTTACTTTTAAGGAAGGAAAAAATCTTTAATGTGGCAACATCATGCACCATTTCTGGAATCTGCTGAGTCAGCTCAAAAGTTCCTTAATCAGCTTCACCATGCTGATTTATACAATAATAAACTCAAATTCCCAATGGATTCCACGAATTGGCTTCTGACGAGACGACATGAAGATCTTCTTTCAGCATGAAACGAAAGTCCCTTAATCAGTAGACCTTTGGCTCTGTCCCCCTCGCAAGCCTCATTCAGTTCTCAGCATTCTTTCGGAGTATCCATTCAGTTGGATTATGATGTCTCTCAATATTTCATTGAGCGCTGAATTGTTTCTCGGGTCTCTCAGGAAAATTCAGACGTCGGTCTGTCTACCAACAAGTTGTGGACTCTCCTCTATTAGATAGCAGAATACCGAACCGGCCAGTCTATACGCATTATCCAGTGACAGGGGCATTTGTGTTTTCCACACTGAACTCAGGAAGCTGAAGGATCTGTCCAATGATAGCCGCAAGCAATCTTCTCACAATTGGACCATTCTTAGGATTTTGCGGGAAAAAAATTAACGTTAGTAGTTCTCTCCACCAGAGCAGGGTAGGCACACAGGATGAACAAAAAAACAGTAAGAACGATCCAGGAAACGTTATCAATGGGCACCACCATGCGTGCCTCTAAACAGGAACTCAGTAAGAAATGAATCTGAGTACTGCTCCCTTTTCTAATTGTTGAAAAGGAACTCCAGATTTGGCATATCTTCTTCTTTTTAATCAAGGTTTAAGCATGCCTCAGTCCAATGTCAACAACTTCCTATGGCTCAAGAACACAATAACTTCCCTCACCTCCTTTTTAAATGACTGAAAGGAGTGTCCCGAAATAAGCCACAGTACAATTAACTCTGTCTTTATTCAGGAGCTTCTGCGTCCTTCTTCGTCATAGACCTAGTCTGCACGTGCTGTGGTTCTTCTCCAATGCTCTCTTCGGTTGGGGGTGAGGGCGATGTGGATTCTCCAGTATAGATATTTACGTCGCAGAGGAATATCCAAGCGGCATAATATCTTCCACTATGAAGGGGCCGTTAAAACGAGGTTCGTGCCACTTCCTAGTGAAATTGTGAATTAGGACCGCATCTCTGGGGAAAGGTTTCGGTAGACATAGCTGATCAACTCCGGCTGTGGTGGCATCCACTTCTGTGTTCTGCGTTGCCTTACATCCCTTTCACTTGAGCTGATCTGAAATGACAGATACTTAGAGAGACATAGTTCCTTTCCTAACAATTTTGCTGTTGGCTGGGCATCACTTCTAACCCTAGACAGAGGTGTGAGAGGTGTCCTCATTCACCTCCCTGTCACTATCCCATGTGTGGTAAGATGGTGGTCTGAACCTGGCTGGTTTCTCAACGCATAAAATGCCAGTGGTAGACCATGCAACCACCCTTTCTTCAGAGTCAATTTCAATTTGGCTATTCTTTCTTTAAGCAAGCCGTTGAGTATCTCAGAGATACTGTTTGCTTGCAGGTGATACACCGATGAAAACTTGTGCTTTATACCAAGAAACAAGCTTATTTGTTCAAAGACTTCATTGACAAAATGAGCGCCATTATCTGATCTTAATACTTCACATAATCCTCATCTAGGAAACACTTCTCATACTAAATATTTGGCTGCACAATTGGCGTCTGGGTGTGTACACGGTCCAGCTTTAATCCACCTTGAAAAGGGACATACTACTACAATCATATATCTGTATCCTTTACAGACTGGCAGCTTGGCAACATAGTCGATATGTAAATACTCAAAGGGACCATTAGGTCTGGGAATAACTCCTCTAATTGTGCGCAATGTGTGCCCAGCAGTAAACGTTTTACATACAATACAATTTACTACATAAAATGCAACGTGTTCTACTATATTTGGAACAAACCAATCCTCCACTATGGTTGCGGCGAGGCTCTCTCTAGTGACGTGTGCATAGTAGTGCAGCTGTTCCAACGCCACCCTTAGTAAGGCTACATGCATCACCGGTTTACCAGTGCTGTCTTGTCGCCACAATGCCTCAGAGGGGTTTAAAGAACACCCTCTCTGCGACCACAAGTCTTTTTCGTCTTGGGGAGCTTCCCCTTGACGTTCTCCCAACGGAGTTCTAGACAAGTTATTGTAACAATTTGGCACACTCATCATCACCACCATTCTTTCATTCACATCAGGCATATCAAATGACAGAATTACTTCTGTATATGCAATACGTTGTGCTTCCTAATCTGCTTTTTGATTTCCATGTGAAATAAAATCTGCCCTTTTAGTGTCAGCTGCGCACCTTACGACTGCGATGGCCACTGGGAGTTGTAGTGCTTTAATGAGTCTATCCAATAAGGCTGCATGCTGCACTGGAGTGCCGCCCGCTCGGAGGTAGCCCCTCCTTTTCCAATGTGCTAGTTTTGCGTGCACTGTTGACGTCACATAGGTGGAGTCACTGTACTCTGTCACTTCCTGGTCTGCATGACTCTCGTGTGCAACATTCAGTGCCACTAATTCTGCAACCTGTGCCGAAAAATGAGACGCTAGTCGTGCACTTATTAGTACTTCAAACCCTCCATTGGCCATGTGCTTTACCACAGCGGCACCTGGATATCTTTGTCCATCATTTTGATTGATTCTTGAAGCACCGTCAATAAAGAGAATCTCCCCAGCTGCCAATGCATTTTCCTTCGCCCTTGGGAGCTTATCATAGAACTCCTCATAGTTCGAACAATCATGTGCGTGCTCACCCTCTGCCAGTGGTTCCGCTACAAACATGGCAGGATTAATTATTCTGCATCTGACTATTTTAATCACTGGATTCGATATGACCACCTCATTGGCAGAAGCCCTTTGAGATGTCAACGTGCCTTTAGGTTTTTCCAAGATGGCAAATAATGCATGTTAGACAAATAACATCATAGAACATCCCATTACTGTACTGGCAGCCTTCTCAATGGCGAAGGCGGTGGCTGCCAAAGATTGTTCGCAAGGGAAGTGACACCTCATTACTGGGTCTAAAATCCCACTGTAATATGCAAGGGGCTTGTACCCTAACGTGGTTCTCTGTTTAAGTACTGCTGTCATAATAGTGCCATTCATGAGCAAAAACAAAAATAATTCCTCAGCAGAATTAGGAATCCCTTAAACTGGAGCTGTGCAGATTGACTTTTTTAATTCATCAAACCCTTCTTCCATCTCCTGTGTCCAAACAATTTTCTCTTGATTTGCCTGTGCTTTCTTTAGAGCTTGCAATAAGGGCTTTATGTATGAACTGTAATCAAAGACCCATGCTCTCACATAATTACAAAATACCAAACATCTTTGCATATGTTTTATTGTAACTGGCTTTACTGTTTTTAATATAGCCCCAACTCTTTCAGGAGTAACCTTCTTTCCTTCATGTGAAATTAACTGTCCAATGTATGATACTTCTTGTTGACAATACAGTAACTTCTCTCTGTCAACTTTATATCCTTTGTCAGCAAGAAAAATCATTCGCTGAACAGAATCGCGTCTGCACTTTTGTTCTCTGTGGTGCTGCAGACCAATATGTCATCCACATACAGCAACACAACACTTTCTAAATCAATATTGCTTAAGTCCATCTGTAGGACCTTATTGAAAATCGATGGAGACTCACAGTACCCCTGGGGTAAACGCATGCTTTTCAGGTGAGTCTGTCTGAACGTAAATGACGTCAAATCTTGCGAATGTTTATGCAATGGAATTGAGAAAAACACATTTTTCAAGTCAATCACAGTAAAAAATCATGCTTCAACAGGTATATTACATAAGATTGTCGCAGGATTAGGAACTAGAGGGAACTCGGCCTCTACAATCTGGTTGATCGGTCTCAAATCTTGAATTAAATGCAAGGACCCTCCTTTCCCTTTTTATTTAATGGGATAGATCGCGGTATTACACGATGACACTGACATCACTAATTAACCCTGTTCCATCATAGCAGATATTGTCCTAAAAATACCTTCATCCACCTCTCGAGACATAGGATACTGTCGTACTTGAGGTACATTGGCTCCTGGTTTTAATTTAATCTTTACTTCCCCAGCACCCTACAATAGGCCTACGTCATAGGGGCCTTTTCTCCATAAAGAAACTGGTATATTTGCCATGCTCTCATCGTAATTCTCAGGACGTTGCTGTGCTAACATCATCCTCTGAGGGACTTCTCATTTAATTGCTCTCACCCAATAAGTAATATTTGTTTCAAAGATGACTTTGTCATCTGATATGGATGATCTCTAAACAAGTCTTCATCCATGACGTCAGTCAATCTATACCCCTCCCCAATGGCAATCACGGTGACCCATTGTCTGACATCTTAATCAACTCCATCAAGCATAGCTAATTCTCCTTGTACTAAAGCAAAAGGAAATACTCGTCCTTCTTCTTCAAACATGGGTATCTTTGGCTTGAAAAAAAATTAATCAGGTATCCTCACAGTCTTCACCACTAAGCCTGGCAGCAAAATGCATACCCCATAGTGAAACACTTCTGGTTCTAATGGCACTACTCTTATGGCTATTTGTCCTGCAAATGCCATAACAAACTCACTCACGTTCAAATAATACATTCCTGGTGTTGAGCACACTATGCCCTCATCAGTAAACAAAATTGTCATATTTAATTTGGTCATTAAATCTTGACCCAATATATTGACAGGCGCCTGTCTTGAATATAATAACGGTACAGACATGTCACACTCTCCTATAGAGATTGGTAGTGCATCAGTAAAAGGAACTCTACTTGTAGCTCCTGTGAACCCTGGCATTTCCAGACATCGACAATTTCCCCTCTCGTATACATGAGCGCGTCACACCCATTTCTACTAAAAAAGAAAAAGATTTGCCTCCTATATTAACATCAAACCTCGGTTTCTCTTGAGGATTAGGTGTTACTGATAGTATTGAACTCATCAAGTTTCCCAGTGAGCTGTCCTATTGTGGGTACAGCCTCATACCCGTATGTGTGAAAGGATTCCCTCCATCAACAGTAACACCCCCTATTCTAGGAGTCATTAATTGTCCTGTGCTGGTGCTTTGCTGTATCTGCATAGGTGACTGCTGTGAAAGCCCCTGTGGCCCTGTGGTGGATTCATTATTGCCTGTTGTGTTTGAAAGTCTTGCTGCACTCTCAGCGCTCGTGTCTGCTGTACTGTATGATTCTGGGCAAACCCATCTCCATTCTGCTGTGAATATGCAGGCGGGTTTGAAGTCCCCCCCCTCTCAGAAATTGACTATTTTGTACAAATCCTTGACTTCTACACATGCGAGCCAAATGACCTGTCATACCACATGTCCAACATATAGGCGGAGGTCTCCCCATCTGTCCTTCCTGCATGCCTTGATTATCATTCTGCATGTTCTGAAACCCAACTTGATTGTTCTGAAAATACACCGGATTATTCTGAAAACCTCTTCCTCGAAAACCTCCCCTTCCCCCTGGTATAAACCCATTATTACCTTGGCCGAACTGCCTCTGGTTATTCGTCTGTGGCTTGTTTGCTGATTGCTGTGGACCTGATCCATCTCCACAAGTCAAAATTGCCCCTTCAATGGCGTATTTGGAGAATTTTTTCTGCACTAACTTTGCCTCTTCGCCTTTTCTAATATCGTCTTTCTTACAATTCTTTTCCTGCAACAGCCTGCAATAATACACAATGGTCAGCTGAATCTCCGACCATGGCTTTGCTTCCATGCTCAATAACTTCTTCAGCTGCTTTTATACTGGGTCTGGCAGCCCGTGACATAGTATATGATAAAACGCAGGTATAGATTTCCCCCAAGGCTTGCGTGTCTCCAACACCCATTGCTCTTGAAAATTCTGAATGTAAACAAGCGGATCATCCACTTCCTGCATCTTTTTTGTCATTATAGCTCCCATATCTGACGTGTCCGGATACAGCACTCATCAAGCGCTTATCAAACTGCCGCTCTACAATTATTGAATGGTACTCCATCATGAGCAGTGTTTACCGTGGTAACACCAGAATATCCTGCTCCTGACCAAACGTCATCAGCTCTTTCCCCAAGGATAGCAATTAGGAGACCCTTAATGTCCCCTATAACCAACATGTTCCCTCCTGTTATTTTCTCTAATTCATATATCCATTTCCCAGAACCAGCAGTTAACTCAGAAGTGTACACCTTCGATTACCCTTGTCCATCTGCGGCCAAGGTATATACTGTGGTCTGGCCTCTCCTTTCTCTAACAAAGAAAACTGTGAGACACCAGAGGGCGATCGAAGAGTGATGTCATCAATGACATTTGTCATGTCATCTTTCATGTCATGGGCGTTAGTCCTTGCAGTGCACAGTGTTGGTGTGAGTTATGGTTGCTGATCTTACCATAACTGGCACATTTCTAGGGTTTTTCAGTTTTACCTGTAACCATAACGTCCCTGTAACAACGTTTGTCAATTGAATTGCATAGGTTTTTACTAGTATAACTTAACCATAACGTCCCGTTAACAATGTTTTTGTTAGTGAATTTCATAGGTTTTTAGAAGGGCACTGTAACCAGAACGTTGCTTTAGCCGAGTGTTTTCTGTATTGATGATAGCTGTTTGGTACTGCAACGGAACCATAACGTCCCATTGACAACGGTTTGTTCCGGATTCCTTGGTTGCCCTCATGATAAACGTGTGGAAAGGGCAAATTGTCTAATGTATGTATCCATTTGCGCTACCCCTTCCTTTTCCAAATAGTGTTGTTGTATCTTAGCAATTACAGATGTACATGGTAAATGTTGGTGAGGATTTGAGTAGTTTCTCTTTTTGTGTTAACATTGCATGGTGAATCTGTGCCGCACAGTACTGGCCGAGATGACTACAGATGAGCAATATAGACGTTTCCTAGACTGCACCTGGATGGCGTATGGAACAAGTTACTTACCTGTAACTGTTGTTCTCCAGCATGGGTCTGGCATGGATTCACATGCTCATGAATATTCCCCGTCGTCAGGCTGGGAATCCTCGGTAAAGAAAAAATCAGTATCAGTTTCGTTTCTGATCTGTCTTTCTTAGTAGTAACCAATCACTGATCTCTAGGTAATACTGCCCCCAGCCAATGACTGCCCTCTCCCTAAGCCCCGCCTCTGGCAGCCATCCTCAGATTTGGTAGCACACCAAGTGGCAGTATGACCAAGTGAAGAGCCGCAGAGGGGTAGGTGGGAGGGTTTGCATGTGAATCCATGCCAGACCCATGCTGGAGAACAACAGTTACAGGTAAGTAACTTGTTTCTTCTCCAGCATGGGGTCTGGCATGGATTCACATGCTCATGAATAAAAGAATACATAGCAGTATACACATGCACAACCACGGGAGGTGGCAACAGGCTCAACATTAAGCAATACAACAACTCAACATTAAGCATCTCTTACCTCCTCACCAAGCTCACCTTAAGCGAACAGGTTGCGCAGCACTGTTTGGCAGACCCTGGACTCCTCCCTGGAGTCCCGATCGACGCAGTAGAATCTTGTGAAGGTGTGCGTCGACCTCCACGTAGCAGCCCTGCAGATGTCAGGGGCACACCAGACAGGAACGCTTTGGTAGCAGTGATCGCTCTGGTCGAAGGGGATCTCGGACGGCCGGGCAGCGGTCGGTTTGCCAACCGGTGACAATGCATGATGCAGCCGGAGAGCCATCTGGAAATGGAAGTCTTCGAGAGAGCCTTCCCTTGATTCACAGACCGAAAGTTCACGAATAGCTGTGACGTCTTCCGAAAACTCTTCGTGCGGTCCACGTAGAACTTCAGCGCTCTAGCTACATCCAGCGAGTGCAAAGTCCTCTCGGCCGGCGTCGAAGGCGACGGGAAGAAAACTAGTAACACCAAGGGCTCGTTGAGGTGGAAGTCAGACGGCACCGTGGGCATGAAGGAGGGGTGCATCCTAAGCACTACCCTTGTGTCATGAAAAGTCAAGTATGGAGGCTTGCAAGATAGGGGCTGAATCTCTCCCACTCGTCATGCAGAGGTGATGGCCGTGAGGAACGCTGTCTTCCATGACAGAAACTTCAAGGGCGCCGAATGCATAGGCTCGAATGGGGCTCCCATGAGCCTGGTCAGCACCACATTAAGTTCCCACGCCGAGGCAGGAGCCTTCACCGGCGGGAATGAACGGAATAGTCCCTTCATAAATTCCTTTACCAGGCGATGAGACCACAAGGACGCCCGTCCCGTAGTCCTGGTATATCGGGAGATGGCAGCCAGATGTATTTTTATGGAGGCGTGAGCCAGTCCAGCTTTGGCCAGCGACAGTAAGTACGGCAGCACTTGAGGGGCTGTAATCCGCAGAGGGTTAATCTTCTGTGCATGGCACGAGACAGAGAACCTCTTCCATTTATGACCGTAACACTTGAGAGTTGAGGACGCCCTGGCCTTTGCAACAACCTCTCTGCAATCAGCCGGGATATCGTACCCTCCAAACTCTAGCGCTCCAGGAGCCAGGCCTGCAAGTTCAGCGACTGTGGGTCGTGGTGTAGAATGGTGCCTCCTTCTCTGGAGAGAAGATCCGCGTCCGCCGGCAGCCTGACTGGCGGGGACGTTGACAAGTCCAGAAGGTCCGGGAACCAGACCTGCCTCGGCCACGCCGGTGCGACGAGGATCATCCTGCACCTGGACTTCTTGAACTGGCTGATGAGGCGGAGCAGCAACGGCAATGGAGGGAACGCGTATAGAAACAGGCCGTCCCAAGGGAACGAGAAAGCATCGCCCATGCTCCTCGGCTGTGGGAACCTGCTGGCGAACCTCTGGCACTTGGAGTTTGTCGCCGTCGCAAACAGGTCGATCTGGGGTTTGCCCCATCGTTGGAAGAGTCGATCCACTTGATCCTGGTGCAGTTCCCACTTGTGGCAGGAGCGCAGCTCCCTGCTGAGTGAGTCAGCGATGGTGTTTTTTATTCCTGCCAGGTGGAAGGGAACCAGAAACATCCCCTGGGCGACGGCCCAGGGCCACAGATCCTGGGCCTCCTTGGATAGGGCTGGGGATCTGGTGCCTCCCTGCTTCCGTATGTAGACCATGGTGGTGGTGTTGTCGGTGAAGATCCTCACCACTTTGTCCTTGAGGGACGGGAGGAACGACTTGAGCGCCCAGAACACTGCACAGAGCTCCAAGATGTTGATGTGAAGAGACCTCTCCTCCGGGAGCCAAAACCTCTTGCGTGGAGATCTCCGGTGTGGGCCCCCAACCCTCCAGAGAGGCGTCCGTAGTCACCGTCTCCTGAAACACCGGGGTTTGAAAGTCCGTGCCCATCGGGAGGTGAGCCCGGGTGCCCCACCATAGGATCGTCCGACGGAACTCCTCGTCGAGGGGGATACTGTCCTCGAAGCAGCCCCCCACCTGAAACCAGCGGGCGTCGAGGAACTCCTGTAGCGGACGCACCTGAAGTCTGCAAAGGGGTACAAGGTAGATGCATGAGGACATCATCCCGAGAAGGGACTTGATGGACCTCACCCTGGCCACGTCCGTGGCTAACAGTCGCCGTACCTTGCCCAGGCTGGTTTCGGTCCTCTCCTCTGAAGGGGAGGCCAATTGCTCCACTGTATCGAGCTTCGCCCCCAAAAACAGTGCTACCTGCGATGGAACCAGGTGGGATCTGGGGTAGTTGATGGAGAACCCCAGCTCCGTGAGCAACCGGACGGTCCTCGCTGTATGATCGACGGCGAGTTCCCTTGACCTTGCCCGGATTAGCCAGTCGTCCAGGTAGGGGTAGACGTGGATCCCCTGCAGGCACAGCCGCGCCGCCACTGGTGCCAGGCACCTGGTGAAAACCCTGGGTGCCAACTTTAATCCGAACGGTAGGGCTCTGAATTGGTAGTGGCGTCCTTGAACCACGAACCTGAGGAACTTGCTGTGCCTTTTTAGAATGGGGATGTGGAAGTAAGCATCCTCCAGGTCCAGCGACGATAGGAAGTCGCCTTCCTCCAGCTGTCCCAGTACGTGCTGGAGGGTGACCATCCTGAATTTCTGCACCTTGATGTATTTGTTTAACCGACGCAGGTCTAGGATGGGGCGCCAACCGCCTGTCTTCTTCCTGACAAGGAAGTACCTCGAGTATACTCCGGAGCCCCGGAGCCTCCTGGGGATGAGCTCGATGGCACCTTTCTTGAGCATCGCCTTTACCTCAAACAGCAGTTGAGGGACGTGATTCTCCTTCCTGGCCACGGGAGGAATGCGAGAACGATCGGTGGAGATGGACTCCCACACCCTGACGAACTTCGTCAGTCGGCCTCCCACTGGGGTGCTTCGTTGGGGGCCCAACCACCTGGCCTGGTCAGTCTTGCTTGGAAGCGGCCTTGCCTCCTTGGCGACGACGGCGGGAACCCCCTTGCTTGCCGTGTCCTCTGTAGGCCTCCTGGGAAGAGGAGCGAGCCGCCGGGCGGTAGGTGGAGGAGCCACCGCTGGATCCTTTGGAGGCACCTTGCTTGCCTCCGGAGTTCCGAAAGGGCTGTCGCTGCTGAAGCACCCCAAGGGCCCGGGCCGTCTCCGAGTCGGTTTTGATGGCCTGTAAAGACTCATCCACCGCCTTAACAAAGAGGTTGTTGCCGTCGAATGGCATGTCCAACACTCTGGCCTGGACGTCCTGGCGAAAGTCTGTCGCCTTGAGCCATCCTCGTCATCGGAGGGAAACTCTGTTGCCCAGTTGGCGAAATCCGGTATCGGCAATGTCCGTTGCCACCGTAATGGCGTGATCCAACGCCACCTCGTCCTCCTGCAGAATTTCTAGGGCCTCCGCCCTTTTGTCATCAGGCAGGAAATCTAGCAGGGGAGCTATCTTGAACCAGAGCTCCCTGTCGTAGCGGGCCACGATCGCTAAGGCATTGGCCGCCTTAATCGTCGTCGCCGCCGACGAGATGACTCGTCGTCCCATAGAGTCCAACTTCTTACCCTCGCTGTCCGGCGGGGAAGTGGAAGTTGAAGCCGCCGTGCCCGCTGCCTTCTTCTTAGCCGCTGCCGAGACGACCGAGTCTGGCGTGGGCTGGGCCCTGAGGCACAAGGGGGCGGCATCGGGGACTCGGTACTTTTTCTCGTACCTGTCCCTCTTGGCGGGTGTCGTGGCAGGGTTCTTGAGGACAGCAAGCCCCTCGTCCCAGATGTCGTTGAGTAAAGGCACCACGAGGACCGTCTTCCTCTTAGCCTCTCGTCGTTGGTACAGAAACTCCTCCTTTTTCTGTTCTTCAGGGCAGAGCTGGAAGAGCTTGGATGCCCTGGTTATCATGGCGTGGAAAGAGCCAACCTCGTCGGCTGGCGACGCCCGCGAGGGGGGGGGGTGACGACGGGATGTGTGCTGTGTCATCGCCACCGTCGTCATCCGTCACCGTATCCGTCGCCGTATCATCTCCCGGCGAGGGGGATGAGGGGTCCACCGGCCTCGTGGGCACGAAGGGCGGAGAGGGGTGGACTCTCCTCCGCTTGTTCAGAGGGTTTCCCGACGGGCCTGGTTCTGGATCCTCCATCGGGGTCCGTGGTAATCTCGTCCTTACCTCGGTACATAAGGATTGGATTGCCAACAAAATGGCCGCCGAGCTATCCTGGGGCTCGGGCAATGGCTGCGGTGGACGGGATAGCCGCTCCACTGGGCCCTATTCGTCGTCCTCGTCGCCATCTTCGATCACGTCAGCAGTGACCGCCCCCTGGGATCGAACCTTCTCGAACCTCTCGTTGAGGTTTATGAACCTCTCGTTGAGGCCTATGGACCTTTCTTTGAGGCCCCTCTTGGTCTCCACCAGTTCCTCCTCAGAGGCTGATTCCGAGTCTGTAATGGCCACCGCCCCCCCCCTCTTTTTCAGCCGGGGGCTTCACGGGGGTCTTAGCGGTGGGCTGGAAAGAGGATTCCCTCCACGGCGGCAGGGATACTCTGGGCCCAGAGACCGTTTCCATTGGTGTAGTCTCAGACGGCTCCGCCAGGGTCGCAGAGACCACTTAGGTAGAGGCCTTAGCCGGGTGGATCAAGGCCCTCACCACCTTAGGTGCGTCCTGGGCCTTCGCCTTGGGGGGAGGGTCAACGCCTCGCTCCCACTTTGAGATCAACCGGGTCCGCTCCAGCGGCTGACCGGGTTCTCAGACTTCCTCTTCCCCGAACCAGAGCGCTGGCTCATGGTCGAGCGTGCCGGGGAAGTAGCGCCCTGCTTGGCAACCGAAGAGCCCGACCTTTCGGCGCTCCCGGAGCTCGCAGACTCACGGTGCTTGGCCGTCTGTTGGGCCCCCGTCGCCGGGGCGCCCTCAAAGGACTTAGAAGCCCACTTAGACTTCTTCGCCTTCTCACTTGCTGTGCCCTTCTCCAGACAGGTGGCGAGGCGGGAACGACGATCTTGTTTGGTCCGTTCCTAAAGGTTCCTGCAGAACGCACAGTCCTCCTCCACGTGCGTCTTGTCCCCATGGAGGCAGTAGAGACATCGCGAATGCTCGTCCTCCTTGAAAACGTTATATGATCCGCATCCAGGGCAGTTCCTGAACAGCTTGGATCCGGGCGTTGAGCTCCCTTTGTCCTGGGCCATGTCCGTTGAGGTAGGCCGCAGATCTTCCGGAATCCTCCAAGAAGTGTAAACTCGATGAAAACTTCACCCTTGAGGGGCGTAGAAGAATTCCAAAACGAGTCCCCGTTATCGGAAGTAGAAACGGTGGAGTTTGAGGCTCGATTAAACCGAAAAAATGAGAAAATCTCCCGAAAAAGCGTGAAAATGCAGTAAAAAACTCGAGAGCTAAACACGAGGACTCCCAACGCTTGAGCCCGCGGTAAAAATCTGAGGATGGCTGCCAGAGGCGGGGCATAGGGAGAGGGCAGTCATTGGCTGGGGGCAGTATGACCCAGAGATCAGTGATTGGTAACTACTAAGAAAGACAGATCAGAAACAAAACTGATATTGATTTTTTCTTTACCGAGGATTCCCAGCCTGACGATGGGGAATATTCATGAGCATGTGAATCCATGCCAGACCCCATGCTGGAGAAGTGCAATCACACTGCAAGTATCCATAGGACTTCAATAGTGGCTGCATGTCTGCATCTTCTGATGGGCTTTTAAATAGTTGTGGAAGCGCACGTGTATATGTTCCACACCCATACCCATGCATAGGTCATCCATTGTGTGCTGGTAACACAGCCCCTGTCGCCAGCCCTATGGATTCATACGGTAGTCTACCGCATTTCAAGTACTCCTACCTACTACTTGGGTAGCTCTGCAAACCTACGAAAGTGTGGCTGAAGCACGCCTGACTGTATGACATCCCCTGGTAAACAAGGAACAGCAACCTGCAGTGGAACGTGGGCGTTTTAAATGTCGCATTCATTTGATTGATGTGCTGCTTGCCTTTCCATGACCCATGAAACAGACACATTGTGTCTGCACTGAGCAGCATGACGAAACGTGTGAAGAGGTCGCCTGCAGTCATACAGTTGAAGAAAACACATCACTGCAGGTGGGACAGTTTGTAGTGAGTCTGCAAAATGGCAAAGCTGGTGTGGTTTGGTCACGCACATACTAGTGCATGTGAAAGTAAGTAAGCAAACAGCATAATGTGGAGAGTGCAAACAATGTTAGTGGTGGTTGTTAGGGAGAATTCTCGTTTATGGCTAATTTCCCTCACCTAGACTTTGCTGGACTTCTGGAGTTTAGTTTTTTCCACTTGGTAAGAGTGAGAGCTTTTCCCCCACTCTTACCTGTGTTTTGCTATTTGTTTCTACCTGTTTTTGAGATTGTGGACTCTGAAGTACACCACTTCAGTAGCCCCCTTCGGTTTGTGTGTCGCACAGCACCTTCAGTGCCGTGGGCACAGGGTGGTCTTTGAGACTTCCCTCGACTCCATTTCTGAGGCGACTACCGTCCCCCAGAAAAGGGTAATGTTACCATTAACTGTACTTAGTCAATCTACCACAGATCCATACACCCCATCTTCCATGGAGTACTGGAAAGGGTTAATTCGTACCCCTTTTTATCTGTACCTCTTAGAGCACTGTTTCGCTCTTTTAACATTTAGACTTGGCTGGTGGCAGTGGTATCTACCCTAACTTTTCCAAAATGATTATATTAGATAAACGTGGTACTGATCTTGGCTATTATATTAGCCTCGAACATAAACCCGCTTGACCAAATAGTCTTTCTTTTGGCTCCGGTTGGGTTTATTCGCCATTTCTTTTTGTTAAAGTCCTTCTTGTGTTTTACTTTGCGCGGCAAACTAGGTTTGCCTTCTTTGTTCACTGTCTTTTTGGCGGGCTTCTGCTCAGAAGCCCTCCTCAAGGCGCCTGGGTGTCTAGGTGGGCTGAATGTGAGGGAGGGGTGTAGTCACTCCCTGCACGGGGTATCCTAGGAAACCCAAGTCGCACTTTGTCATGATTGGCCAGGGTAGTTGTCCGGGCTGGACAACCCCCGTGCTGAGTGATTGACAGCCAGGCTGTGCGAATGGGGGTTTTTCGCATAAAAGGTCGGTCTCTTGGGCTAGAAGTCAGAGAGTTGCCACTGGAACTACAAGGAACTGAAGAGAAGCAGAGAGAATGACGGCTGTTGCAACTACCCCGTCCCGGTGAAGCCCTGCTGCAGTCCTGAGCTATCTTCCCTTCAACGACTCAGAGAAGATCCAGTCCGGAGTCTTCTTCCCTTGAGCTTGGTGGGGATAACCAGCTCATCTCCTACAGCCAGAGGAACCTCTTCCTTGGTCGAAATCGCTGCCCGCTGCTGTAGTGGTGCGGATATCCATCTGAAGAGCCTCTCCTGTTTTTAAGGAGCACACCTTTTTTTCCTCGTCACTGCTGCGGCTTCATCCCTGTGTGGTGCAGACCCCCTTCAGACGTCCTCCTTCACAACAAAGCTCCAGGAATCGTGGGTCTGCGGGAAACCAACAGGAACAACTGCCAGAGCACCAGCTGCACCATTGGAACAAGGTAATGTGTCCTACTTGACGAAACTGGGTGAACCCCTTTTCTTCATTCCCAAGGCTTGCCCTTGTCTTCCCTCCATCTTATAACATTTGCTTCCGAACATTGACAATATCGAAGTACTTTTTGGCTATGTTGAATCGTGAACTGTCTGACTGTGTGATCTTCGGCAACAGGCCCCGGTGTCTTTCGATCCTGGCTCCGGCCCTTTGACTTTTGAACTCCTGTTTTAGAGTGTTTCTTGATTCTGCCTGCCTAACCAAAATATTGCCTGTGATTTTTGCCTCCAACTCCCTCTGGGTATCTCAGGTGCTAAGTGTGTTTTGCCCCGGTAGCATTTCATGTCACGGATACGCGTTTATTTAGTAGACCGAACTGTCAAAAAGTGATCTCAATCGTATTCGCGGTAACGTGTTTTGTTCGTAACACCGGTTCATTCAAACACAGGGTACTTACCTTGAGACTTACTGTACAAAGTGAATTGGTTAGTTGTAGTATATTTAACATGTGTTTTTGGTTAGTTGTAGTATATTTAACGTGTGTTTTTTATTGAAGTTTAATAGAAGTGTTGTGTTTGTAACAAATGGTTTAAAAATAAATGTACTTATATTTTTTACCTGAAATCTTGAGTCAGTGTTTGCTTGAGTCACAGTAATTGTGGTCCCTTCGTGTAATCTCTGCTACTGCTCATATACTCTTGAGATAAGCCTGGCTGCTCTGCCACTGTTACCACTCTGACTTAGTAGTACATTCTTGTACCAAAGGTAAAACTTGCATTGCCACCTGTAGTCTTAATTGTGTATAGTGGTCCCCAAGGGCACTGCACAGGATTCGTCCTAACAGTGGTTAGAAAAGTACTGTAGCTGCATGGGTCGCACAAAATAAAGGGCTTCCTGCTACATGTAATGAAGCTGCGTTTTGCGTTTTTGTAAACATTCTTGTATTCCAGAATGTATGCATCTCCGTGAATGCTACTCCTAAGACTACTGGCGTAGCATGAAGTGTTTTACTGCATGTGACGACAACTGAAATGAAAGCACAAAGCACCAGTGGGCAGTTTACTGCCCTTCCAACAATTACGTAGAGTAATTTCATGTAAAGAATTTGCCACATCTGCTGCGGGCAACAAGAGGGGCACTCCTGTAGGGCAGCGGAGCTCTAAAACATCCTTGCAGACCATATGCCGCACTACAGACCCTTCCCCAGCAAAGGGCATTGTATTGTGCATGTACTGCAACGCGCTACTCTACAAAGGGAAGGTACTTGAAAGTGCGTGGGAAGGGTCAGTCCGGGAGCATGACAATGACTGGCAGCTATGTAGGTGAGGACCAGCCAATAATTCCGTCTCTCGGCACATCCCCTTTGGTATCCATGCAGGTGCTGCCGCTTCTGTACCGGGCCTTTCCTGCCGTTCCTTCTGTGGCATGTGTCAGAAGACCATAATAAATGGAAATTAACTGGGAAAGGAAAAAAGGGAAATTAAGAAAGCGCCTTTTAGAGATGAACAATGGAATTGCCAATGAACGGATGTAGGGCGGGAGGCGTGGCACTGTGCAACACACTGTAGTTGAATCGGTTAGAAAGGGGGGATCGCTGTAGAAAGAGGTTTCTTTACGTGTTGCACAGGGTTTTGAAGAGTGTCAGTGTGCAACACTTATTACAACATTTTTTTCACTATTTTCAGGAAGGGCACCAAGGCAATTTCGTTGGGGTTTGCAGAAATCGGGAAGGCGGGGTTTGCAGAAATCGGGAAGGCAGGCATAGTAAGATGAACGTTATAGCTGGGGGAAACTGTTCATGCTGTGAAACGTCATATTCCCATGTGTGAAGTACGCCATTGGCATATGTCGTACAAAGGTACAATTACACTTCTTTGCAATGTACTGCGCTTTCTCAATTTGCGGACCAAATAAAAAATGACACAGCCACATCAGCGTCTGCATAATGCGATAGAAAGTTATGCAGGAGATTGGAAACAAACGCATGGCCTGGGCAAGTGCCTCCATCGTAAAAGGCATGAAACCCGTGTAACATGCTGTGCTATTTTCCCTCCACAATGAACAACAATAATATCGGCATGATTGCGTGTCACCAAAGTGTCACACAGACAAACCAAAATCAGTCACTTCATTGTAGGTACTCCATAGCAGTACACATCCACATGATAGATTCCAAAATGAGCAGCCACTGCACAGTGTTTTCCATTCACTTTCAGTCAATGTATTTAGAACTCCCCTAAAACCTGCACGCTGTGGCTCGTGAAACATACAGCCATAACCGCACCCTCTGCATTTCTGTCTACAAATACACCATGTACCACAGTCTGTGTGTAAACACCACACCCAGAAACCTTATTGACAAATCCCGTAACCTCTACAGGCCCATGTCTATGGCCGTCATCTGCAAAAGGGGCCTATCTAACACATGCCACCCTGCAACTATCGCAATATTTGCGGACTTTTCGTGCTGTGCGCACGTGGGAGTGGGGAAATAACTTTCAACCAGGGTAGGGGACATCAATAGTTGTGGCGGCTCTTAAAAGCATGCGTCGACACTGCACCACAAAGCTCCACTCCCTCCAAACCGAAATTGCCACAAAAGCCTTCTTGGAGGGCATACACAAATAGATCTTCCACAAAGGCATCGCCCATGACGAAAACTGTGTGTCTTGCCATGTTTGCCAGCCGCACTATACAAACTAATGGAAAAATGATTGCTGCCCTTTCCTGTGACGCACTGATTGGACATTCCCCAAAGTCCCATTTCCATTGGCGACCATGGTGAGAAGCACAGAATGTGGCACGTGCCTTTCCCCAAGTACCACAGCCCAGTGAAGCAGGAGTCGTCCTTCTCCCTATCGGTGCTCTTGTCTGTGACGCACACCCTGAGCACCTGATTGGACAAAGGCCATAGTCCCATTTCCATTGGCAAGAATGGTGAGAAAGGCAGAATGTGGCACGTACGCTTCCCCAAGTACCAGGAGGGCCGCGCCCCAGTAAAGCAGGACGACTCCTTTTTTCGCTTTCCACTCCAGCCATGCATGCAAGGCGCTAGGCCCACCCCACAGAAAACACACCATAATACAGGCTGTGGTTAAATGCTCATGTCATGTGCACTGCACTCCCCATCTGCAATTCAGCCTGCCAGCTTTCACCCTGGGCACATATTTGCACGCATGGCTTCATAACATTGCGTTGGGTGTGCTGAACGGTATGTAGGAGCCTGTGTACGTTAGCCATAGTTTACATGTGTGCTGCTAATCAAGGCCTTTCATGCTGTAATATCTTACAGCACTACCAAAAGCAAGGGGATTATAAGGGCCAAACCATAGGAAATGCACATGGTGGCATGTGGTTCCCTATTGTTCAACAGAGCAATGATGTACACTGTATGCTAATGTACGCATACCAGCTCACTTCTGCTGCTGTACCAAGTCTACAATGTCCTCAACAACCATGGTGTAAAAGTCACCAACTTCAAATGCATGCAGACACCATCGTACACGCTATGTTTAAATGCTCATGCCAGGTGCACTGCACTCCCCATCTTCAATTGAGCCTGCCAGCTTTCACCCTGGGCACATATTTGCATCCATGGCTGCATAACGGTCTGTTGGGTGTGCTAAACAATATGTAGGAGGCCATGTATATTCCTTTCATCCTGCAATATGTTAAGGCACTCCGTAAATCAAGGGGCTTATAAGGGGCAAACCATATGAAATGCACATGGTGACATGTGGCGACCTATTGTGCAACAGGGGCAATGATGTTTACCATATGCTATTTTACACATAGCAGCTCTCTTCCGCTGGTCGACCAAGTGTACAATGTCCTCCACAACCATTGTTTAAAAGTCACCAACTTCAAATGCATACAGAGTGACAACTACATGGCTGCAATAGGTTGTGGTGGCTGTTATATAGGCCTAGGCTGTTGGGTGCAGGTGTGGTGAACGGTATGTAGGAGGCTGTGTGCATTGGCCATTTTTTACATGTGTGCTGCTGAGAACGTCCTTTCATGCTCCTTTGATTCCAACCCACCCTGTGTCCTCATCTTACTTGATCTATCTTCTGTCTTTGACACGGTCAACCACGCCATCCTGCTCAATCATCTCTGTGATAACCTGGGGATCACCAGTCAGGCCCTGGCGTGGCTGGCTTCTTTCCTCTCTGACCAATCCTCCCAGGTTCAACTGGGTCCTTCCACTCTATCTCTATCTCTATCTCTACCTCTACCTGTGGTGTCCCCCTGGGGTCTAACCTCGCTCCCTGGCTGTTCAACCAATACCTGGCACTTCTTGCCTATCGCATTGCCACCCTTGCCCCAACTTCCAGTGCAATGCGGATGCCACTCGGCTCATTTTCAGGCTAACCTCAGCCACCTCTTCTCCCTCTCTCATCTCGGACTGTCTGTCCGCCATCCAGGAGTGGTGTGCCGCCAATGATCTCTGCCTTAATGCCAGTAAGACCGTGATTCTCCTCATCGGCACACCCGCTCCTTCCTTTCCTGTCATGCTCTGGCCGGCCTCTCTTGGCCCTCTTCCTGCTCCAACCTGTGAGGCTAAAAACCTTGGGGTCATCTTCGACTCCACACTCTCCTCTCCTCACGTCTCTAAGAAGTCACATTACCAGCTGGCCCTCCTCAGAGGTATTCTTCCTTTCCTCTCCTTCCCCCAGAAGCTCAATCTCTCCAGAGCTCCGGTCTCTCTAGGCTGGACTATTGCAACAGCCTCTTTCTATATCTGTCTGCTTCTACTCTCCGCCCTCTGCAACTCAGAAAAGGACTGCGAAACCTGTCCTTGGCCTCAAGTCCAGGGATCGTATCTCTCCAGGACTGAAATCTCTGCACTGGTTCCCAGTGGCTGCGAGGATGAAGTATAAAACCCTCTGCATTGTCCAAAAGGCCTTCTGGGGCCTCATTACCTTCAACTGTCTCTTCCTAAATATCTTCCCTCTCAAGCTCTTCACTCATCCACCTCTAACACCCTCAGGGTCAGTCGCTTCTCCAAGCAACGAGTTGGCGGTAGATCTCTCTTTCTTTGGCTGGGGCCTCCCTCTGGAACAGCCTTCCTGCCTCCTTAAAACTTGAGGAGAACCATCTCCGGTTCTGGAAGCACCTCAAAACCTTTCTCTTTGCTTCTGCTTTTTTCTCCTCCTGTCCCCTGCTGACTTCCTGGCTGATAATGAAACTGTACTGGTTACCTGGCCCCCCTCTGATCTCGGGCCCAGGTCCCACCCCCACCAGTCGCACACCTGCACTGCCCTCAAAGCAACCCCAGCACTGTTTTCTGTATCCCTACAGTCCCACTACCAGAACTTGACACCTCATGTCCGTACTTACCCTTGCACTTGCCACCTGCTGGCCATACTTTTTTACTTATTGTTTTTTATTCTATTATCCCATGTACTGCACTGTACCCCCCACCCCCCGGACTTCCCCCCCTTCCACCTACCCATGCACATGCGCAATCCGAATGTCACCTGGCGTAGTAGGATCATTGACAGACTTCCCTCCGTTTCCCCCTCCATTGCCTCGTCGCGCCTTAAAACACTTGTGTATAGGCATGTTATAAATGCCATATCATGCTGCCATATCTTACAGCACTTCCTAAAGCAAGCTTCCTCTAAGGGCCTAAGCATAGCAAACGGTGACATGTGGCTCCCTATTGTGCAACAGGGGCAATGATGTGCACCGTATGGTAATGTACACATAGCAGCTCACTTCTGCTGCTCTACCAAGTCTACAATGTCCTCCACAACCATTGTGTACACGTCACCAACCTGACATGCATGCAGACTGACATGTGCATGACTGCATTGCATTGTGGTGTCTGTGATGATGGCATAGCCTGCTGGGTGCGTGGCCTAAGGCCTTCGGCCATGCACCCAACAGTCTAGGCCTTGCCCACACCCACCACAACATAAAGTCATGCAGGCGAACATGTAGGCATGTGCCACAATTCAGAGAGACAACATAGGCACTAGCACTTCTACCCAACCTAAAGCAGGAATGCAAGCACACATGTTCCACTTACGGTAATGCACAAACATACCACAGGATTTGGCACCACTACCCACTTGCAATCAGACACCATTGTAATAATGCCAACCAAACAACACAATCGTCACAACATTGGTCCTGCTCTCCACACTGTACTATGTGCACACAAGCAGTACTGCAAAGTGCACTTCAACGCTTACTAATCCACGCAATGCACACTACGCAAGCACATGTAAAGACCATTTGCACCGCAACCTCTTCAATATTTACACTATTGCATTAGTGCACCCAGTGGACACAGTACACGACTGGTCACTGCAGCATCTCCACCCATACACCGACACCTGTATGATGCTCTACCAATCACTACACCCATGCAATGAACAATGTGTTCAATGCAGCCAAACCTCACACACAAATTGACAATGTGGCACCGACTTTCAACCAGTCGACATACCTTTTCAACCAGTGGACATAATTTTTTGTGCAAGGGCTGCAGCCATGCATTGAAGGGGCTACGGACTTACTACACACAGCACACCATAGTACACCCCATCTGTAAATGTGCATGTCTTGTGGAATGCACTTCCCTTCTGCAAATGGGCCTGTCACCACTCATCACAGAAAGACATTGCAGCTGCAGCTGGCATGCCATAACGAAGGCTGCCTGCAATGACCACAAGATTGTTGCCTGTTGAGATAACCGCAAATTGGCTACACCACCGTCTTCTATTAATGCGATGAATCACTTGCAGCACTTAGCATTCCCACACCCTTTCCATCCCTTCTTCCCACTACCAGATGCCGTAAACTATGTTTTCCAGGCCCTTTCGCTGCCGCACTGCTCTCGGAAACAACATGCCAGCGTTATCGAAAATTATTCATGCACAACACATCACCGTACACTGCAGTGCAATCACTTTTTTCACCGCGCCACAAATACGGAAAAGGGACGCCGGAGCGGAGGCAGGTATGACTACTTTTAGTGGCCACACAGTTACATGCAAGAGGCCCAGCCATGAACACAATGCATTAGGGGTTTGGCACACACACCACAACACTGTCCTCTGATACACCATAGAGGCATTTCCCAAAACCTTTGATGCACAGCACGCTTCCCTCTAGCCAACCACCAGCCGCGTCCAATGTTCGCCAACAGCACGGCGTACCGCAGGCCAATGAGACTTCGGTCCGCGGAGCGGACAGGGAAATTAGTCAGAGGAGCGGACCCAGATATCACACATTTTTTGGGGCATACATTTCAGTTCTTTGCAGAAAAAAGTACTGGTCTGATCTCCACCAAACACACAAAAGCATGCTTTCTGACCCAAGCCCCCGCTCCTGCCGCATACTTGGTGTAAATCCGTCCAGCCGCTTTTCTATGGAAAAAAAAAAATGCGGGACCCCCCCTAAAACTTTACCCCCTGCACGATACCTCACCCAACTTAAATAAATTCAGAGTCGGTCATGTACATTTTTGCAAAGTTTGGTGAGGATTCCTCCAGGGGGAGCGAAGTTATAAGCCACCAAAAAAAGTGCTCTTCTTATGAGTTTAGCAACTTAACCATAACTACACGCCCGCTACTGCGGGCCTTGTAATGTATATGTTGGTGCATGCCGCAATCTATTCACTATAAAGCTAGCCTTAGGAATACTTTTTCTGCTAGCATTTTTTTTTGTATATGTGAACGTGTAAAACAGCTCAACATTTTCATCTATCTCATTTAGCATAAGCCTCTTCATATGGATCCCAAAATGACACTTATCTTCAATACTGTCATGATGCCTTATAGAATTGCCTTAATTCTCTCGTCCTGCATCTCTTCTTATGCACGTCATCTCAGTTCTGTATGACATCATCACTCCTTTCGTTCAGTTATTTGTACTGTTTTCTTCAGAATTTCATTTGAACGACCATCACATTGTCTCGCATGCAGGTATGGCTTTCTCAATGGGAACCTTGCTTCCATGATTCTCCTTGGTATCTGTAGTTTCAATGGCTCTGTACAGGTCTCATACCTGGCTCCCAACATATAGGCAATATGGGCGAGGTGGTTGAGGTGGGAGTACTTGACTCCTTCTCTACACTTAATTCTGGCCCGCAGACTTGTAATGAGGCCTTAAGACTGCTTAATGCATCTCCACCATCGAGACTGCCTCGAACAGGCGCAAAGCCTTATTCAAAGTAGTCAAGCATTGCACCAAGCCCACAACTGACCAGGGTGCCTGCTTCATAAATAAAATGTGTCAGAATGAAAACCTTCACAAAACAATTAAAAAAATCAGAACTCTCATTGATGCCTACAATTCCGCTTTACACCCGACCCCCGCCCCCCGCATTTTTCTCCCTTGGACCAGCTTCATGACCCTATGCCTCAAGAATCTCCCACATACATTTGCCTCCTTCAAGCCCATCATTTACAAGGACAATGTCAAACCTTTTTCCCTTATCAAACAGTTCAATGGTCAAGCACTCAATGCAACTCTTGGTACTGTGAACGTGTCCTGAATGAGGGCTCATTGCCAGACGCAGTCAAGGCAGGCCGCATGTGATCTCTCTTAAAGAAGCCTACTCTCGACTCGGATGACCTAGCTAACTGCAGACCCACCACAAATCTCCAGTTCATTGGGAAATTCTTACAAAATGCATTGCATTCCAACTAGCTGCTAAAATTAAACAACCTGGCCTCCTTGGAGACTCTCAGTCCTGGCCCCTCTCTCAAATGCTGTACCGCAACTGCCATCATCTAAGTGATGGATGACGCATTGCAATTCATCAACATGGGTGACTCATGCCTCCTAGACCTCTTAATTCTCTGAGCTGCATTCGAAAACATGGACTAACCGACAGCCCTCGCTGGCATGCGGTAAGTCCGAAAATGTTTTGCTTCCTAGGTAGCTGACAGAGACCAAGTCATACAGATGGGTCTGTTCAGATCCACATGACACTCATCCACACGTGTGGTCACCCAAGGTTCAATCCCTCTCCAATCATCCTTATCCTCTATATGGAATCTCTGATAATTTCTTAAAGGACCCTAACAGTCATTCATGTGTACGAGGAGGAAACAAATATGTACTTCAAGGACAAAGGCCCCCACAAAATCACCCGACTCCGTGAGTGCCTGGCCACCATCTAAACCAGGATGTTGAACACCTATCTTAAACCTAACCCTGCTGAGACTGAATTTGTCCTCATTAGTCACCCTGACAAACAGCATGTCCAAAAGTGGCCTAATGATATGCAACTGGAAGGATTCACCACAACGTTATCAGACTCTGCCAAATCTTTAGGATTCACTATTGACAGCAGATTCTCCTTCAAAAAGCACATAGACAAGAAAACCCAAATGACCCGACTACAGATCGTCACTCTGCAAAACCGAATCCTTCATCTCTGTGCAGCATCTGTACTTTAGTTAAGATTCCCGTGATCTTCAACATTGAAGGGGTCAACTCCTTTAACCGAGCTCCCAACCATGCATCTGATCCCCCTCAAGGCTTTCCACCGTGCAGCATCCTCATTACAGGCAACCGAAAATTCAATCACATCTCTCCCTCCATGTGCGAGCTTCACTAGCACTCCGACCCCACCAGGATCCTATCAAAAGCAGTTTTGAATGGCACACCTACATACCTGGCACTTACAATTTCACAACTCTGGAGTCTCTCATACCTCCTGTAGTAAATCCATCAAAAGGTTGGAGTCAAAGCTAGTCTGCAAATAAAGGACCAATAAATAGTCCTTCTCCTGCAATGCCCTGACCATCTGAGACTATACACCACTGCAGGTTCGGAACGCACCCATCCAGTTGTGCAAAATACTAAAAACGTGGTTCTCCCATCAATACCACCTGCCCAACTAAATTCAAAATGTTCTACCCTTCTGCCAACAGAACAGAGTTATTGTCAAAAATGCCATGCCCAACGCTGGCTTACACACATTGTCAAGTCCTCTGGTACTCTCGAGCTAGGTGTGTGCTATAAACAATCAAATATAATAAATGGATGATCTTTCGTACATTATGGAAAGTTTGCTGGCAGCCACAAATTCATCCTGATGAGCATGAATGAGTACCGGGATTATAGGTTCCAGACGAGTAGCCAGAATGTTTGTGAGGATCTTCATGTCTCCATAATGTTATGCTTTTGGCTTGTAAGAAACACATAGCCCTGGGTCCTTTCCTGCTTTGGGTAATATGCTCAAGGTTGATTATTTTATTGAGTTTGTTACCGTCCCTGACCTTAACAAAGAGTTCAACACATCTGTCAAGGGGAAAACCAGCACTGTGCAAAAGGTTTTATAAACAATTCATTTTAGGGTCATCTGGTCTCAGAGATTTATTACGTTTTATAGAGGAAATTGTCCTAATTACTTCCCCCATTGTTACTTGTGAGAAACCAGAAGGCCTCTCACCCACTATTCCCCGGGGATCTGTCCTCCAGGTGGCCAGGACACAGCCATCAATTTTGGATCCAGGTCCTGGGGGTGGGTGGACCAGTGCGGGAGGATCACCTGGGTGCGGGGTCCTCTGGGAGTGGGACACCAGATGGGGAGATGCTGTATCCCCTTCCCTGTAACACCTTTTCCCCATCCTACCAAGTAGGATACGTAGGAACTTTACCCCACAAACCCTCTACAAAATGAACACGTTCTCACGGACAGCCCGCTATGAGAGAAAACAGACTTACACCCGAGCCGTATACCTGACGTGTCCCAATACAATGGTCATGCAATTACTGATCATCACACACACCTGACTTCCATTGCACTTCCCCACACCGATAAAAGGCAACAGCAGTTCCAAGATGGCATTTTAACACGAGAGGAAAGAAGACAAGACCGAAGGGGATCACAAGGAGGGAAATTCCCTTAACCTTTTTGACAAGGAACTGTTACTTTCCAGAGGCCTCGAAGATAGAAAGCATAAGACCACGAAACCAGACTGAAGAATCCTGCATTGTGTGTCAGAGTACCCGGGGCCCTCCTGCATCAGTAATCAAGGTGGGGCGAATCACAAGCCTCTGTGGTACCGTCCTTGGCACCAAGTTCAAAGCAGCAAATCAACACAGCCGGTGAGTTAGGGAGACCGATACCAGACCAGTCTGTGTTGAAACCAAGGTTGTAAGCAGCAACATTGTATGGCGAGCACTGGAACGAACATTGTTAAAAACATGTGTGATTAGAAACGCGAGTGAAGTTGATGAGTGATTAAACTTTGAAACCAAGAAACAATAACTTTCACAGAGTGGACCAGCACCGGGTGTGTGCTCAATCGGAAGTCTCTGTAAGGTATCCAGTTGTGAATTGGCTAAGTGAAAGTATGAGAGAGAGCACATCAAGAAAAGTGCAAGTGATTGCTAATCAAAGTTGTCTTGCGGCGGGATGAGTAAAATCATACGCACAATCGAAAGTCTTTGATTTCTGAAGTAAAGAAAGTTTGGAAAAAGTAGGGCAAGTTGGTCCAAGCCCGGCGGAGGGAGATCAATTGAAAGCTTGATGTTAAAGTGGGTCTGAACCCGGCAGAGGGGGATCTGGGGTGAACAGTGAATCATCAGAGAATGTTTTGTGTGTTAAAAGGGGTCTGAGCCCGGCAGAGGGTGACTCAGGGTGAATCGAAAATCATCCAAGAAGTTGTACATGAGAATGCCGAAGAAAACTGAGCTTTTGAATGTTTGTTTCTTGCATCAGCCCTCTGAAGTGAGAGACTTTGAATGACAAGAGACTTTGGCACAGAACGCCCTGATACTGAGATTTGAACTACATCCTCATGCTATAGAAGCCAGAGACTGTGCTAAGCTCGAGTCTGCCGCCCTGTCCTGTGGGGAAAACATGGGGAAGGGAAGCCAACGGCTTGAATATTCGGATTTATAATTTATTGAATGCTTTTCTTTTGCATAACACTGATCCCCACATGATATGTATTTAGAAGTAAGGATTGGCAATAGTTTTATTAGTATAGGCTCTTTTATTTTGACAAGACCCCGCTAGGGCTGCGTTATTATTATTTGATGATCATAGCTTGCTCCCATCTTTAGATTTAGGTAGGATTAGATATGCGTTTTCCAAATCCGATTAAAGTTCAATACACACCCTTCAACTGTGATCACTTGTGCCTGTCTTACTGTTTGATACCATGCCTTCCTTACATACCTGAGAGTCTAAATTTTATCTCAGATAGCACTCCCCAGGTGTATTGCGGAGTTCCGCAGAATATCATAGTTTACAATTTCTCAATGGCATCTATTTTTTGCGGCTCACTGAATGCCACCTACATCTCTTCCTCTTTAAAGAAATTCAGCAGCCGGATAGTTGAATTGGGGGAATTCAGTTCCCTTACATTAAAAGTCATGAACTTAACCATCGTGAGACTAAAATGTAAGTATGGTGCTAGGGGTCAGTAATGCGAGCCAGACAACTGCTTGTGTTTTTCTCAGAGTTGAGCATTTTATTAAAGTATAAAGGTGCAGATACATCCTAAATAAACCTACTCTAACAGGGATTTCACTACCTAGTCTAAAAGCTAAAGGGATTACTCCTAGCATACACTGAACTGGCCCTCACACTAAACAACAGAAACATTAAAGTAAATCATAAACAACATAAATATATGAATACCAACAACCAGTAATTTGGATGACCTTCACCTGTCCTGGGTAAATCCCTTCCCAAGGATTGCTCAAAGTCAGTTTTCCCAAATGTTCAAAAAGTGAAGTCTTGAACCAGTTCTTGTAAGTTCAAAATGAAACAAAAGTTCACCAAACAAAGGTCCACTGAAGTCCCCCCTCAAATTCCAGCTAATGAAACAGCACCAATGTCAATCCCGGACATTCCCTTTACAAGATTTTTTGGCCACAATTCAAAGAATAAATTAACAACTTCTTCTTCGACGACTCCTAAGTGTTTATGACCTCTGCAGTGTCTTTGGCATACTTGTCAGGATGCTTCGTCATAGGGATTTGCTTTCCTCTTAACAACCACCCTTCTACTACTGTTACCGTCAAACAGGCTCCTTTGTTCCACAGTATATCTCTACTTCAACCACCTTCAATGAAACATCCACTGACAGTATTATACACAATCACAGTTCTGGTACTTCTGCTTCAACTTTATATTTTATGACTGCTAGGCATTGTAAAGACAAGAATCTTCGACCTCCACAGGTAAGCAAGGTACCCTTCTTTCCTATGCTATAAGAAAAGGCAGCCTCTTTTCCTCTTCTGTCTGTCTTACAGCCACTGGTATAATATGCCTTTGCTTCCAGGCTGCCTTTCTTTCAGCTTCAAAAGTCTCAGCATTACAGACTGTTGACTTCATCCTCTTACAAGCACCCAGCTCCCATCCCCAGCTTCATTCATACCTTCCTGGTTCCAGTGGCTACCCTGCATAATGGAACACTTGTATCAGAGGACACTGGACTTTTAACAACTTTAACAACCTCAGAATGCAGGTGGATAGATTTCAACTGGGCCGGTTTCCCTATAGAAAGAGTTGCCTCTTGGTTTAGGGTAATGCTTGTTTTTCTTAACAGTTTGATAACTTCTACAATTATAAGGTACTTGTTATTGATTTTACAAGGTTCAGTCTTCAAAAGAGAATCAGATTTACACAACCATTCTTTAAAGAGATCTTTAACTTTAAAGAATCATAAGTACTTGTATTCCCATATATCAACAGAGATATTCTCTGCCTTTTGTTGGGAACTACACGTGTTCTCACGCGACCTCTCTTTGATGTAATACGCCTTGTAACAATGTGTGAAAGTCAGTTTGGGTGGTTTGAAAAGTGTTCTCCTTCATAATTGGAGAGACACAATCAATCCGGTAACGTAAAACAGTTCAACAATGGAAAAGTAAAAGCTTTTCTTTATACGCGAGCACTCCGTCTTGTGCTAGAAGTGCACGTGATACATTTCCATTGTCAGCTGGACTTCTTCACAACGACGAATGACTACTACTCGCTCCCACTCTTACTCAAGTTCAATTAGAGCTGGTAACAGTTACCAGCAAGGTTTCAGAGTGAACCTGAATACAGAGCTTCAATCAGCGGCTCCAGTGACACTGCAGTTGCGGGCTGCTTCCAATGCCTGACTTCTTCTCCTTCTGCTACTACGTTAGGCACTCTTGGGACCCAAACCCCTCTGCAGCATAGGGGTTCTCTGGTCCGGCCTAATCCACGCGGAGTGTCCGGCCTAATCCACGCGGAGTGTCCTTCACTCCTCTGTCCCTCAGCTGGTTGCTTTACACAGGCCGCAGGCTGTAGCACGATCACGGCTCTGCAATTACAGTGACTAGGTGTACCTGGGAAGACCTTCAACTTCAGCACGTCTCTCGCAGTTCATCCACGGCAAGGCAGAGTTTGTGAACACAGGACCCTCAGAACTTGCTCTCCTCGTGTCCCGGCTTCATTTAAGTGATCACACTTCCTTATGAACTGCCAGTCTTGTCCTTTTAACAATGTTTTTTACTATATATATATATATATATATATATAGATATATATATATAGTAAAAACACTTTGTTAAAGGGACGTTATGGTTAAGTTGCGCTACTAAAAACCTATCAAATTCAGTAAAAAAAACTTTGTTAACGGGACGTTATGGTCCGAAGTAAAACCGAAAAACCCTTGAAATTCGCCAGTTATGGTAAGCTAAGCAACCATAACTCGTGCCACTACCGTGCACTGCTAAGACTAACACCCAGGACATCAAAGATGACATCACAAATGTCATTGATGACATCACTGATGACATCACATGTGCATTTACCTTTCATGAAAGGTCTGTACAAGGGATTCTTATTATAATGTTCACAAAAAAAGTGTCAAGGATCATTGGAATAAATATAATGAGCTAGTTAGTGTATTGAGCAATGCATTGATATAAATAGCATTCTATTATGAAGTTCTATCTGGTATACTAAGCTACTCATCTAGTAAATAGGCATTGTGCGCAGCATACATGATAGAGGTGCAATATTCATAATTTTGCATGCTGAATAGTGAAACTCAACATTAAGCAATTCTTACCTCCTCACCAGGCCCACCTTCAGGCGAACAGGTTGCGCAACACTGCTTGGTCGACTCTGGACTCCTCCCTGGAATCCCGGTCGACTTAGTAGTTCACAAACAGCTGTGACGTCTTCCGAAAAACTCTTTGTGCGGTCCACGTAGAACTTCAGCGCTCTAGCTACATCCAGCGAGTGCAAAGTCCTCTCGTCCGGCGACAAAGGCAACGGGAAGAAAATGGTAACACCAAGGGCTTGTGGAGATGGAAGTCCGATGGCACCTTGGGCATAAAGGAGGGGTGCGTCCTCAGCACCACCCTTGTCTCGTGAAAAGTCAAATATGGAGGCTTGCAGGATAGGGCCTGGATCTCTCCCACTCGTCATGCGGAGGTGATGGCTACAAGAAATGCTGTCTTCCATGACGGGAACTTCAACGGTGCCGAATGGAGAGGCTCGAATGGCGGCCCCATGAGCCTGGTCAGCACCACGTTGAGCTCCCACGCCGGGGCCGGAGCCTTCACTGGCAGGAACAAATGGAACAGTCCTTTCATAAATTCCTTCACCAGGCGATGAGACCACAGGGATGGCCGTCCTGTAATTCTGGTGTATCGGGAAATCGCTGCCAGGTGTATCTTGATGGAAGCATGCGCTAGTCCCGCCGTAGCCAGCGACAGTAGGTGCGGTAGCACCTGAGGGGCCGTCATCCATAGAGGGTTAATCTTCTGTTCACGGCACCAGACAGAGAACCTCTTCCACTTGTGTCCGTAGCACTTGAGAATTGAGGACGCCCTGGCCTTTGCAAGAACCTCCTTGCAGTCCGCCGGGATATCGTACCCTCTAAACTCTAGTGCTACAGGAGCCAGGCCTACAAGTTAAGCGACTCCGGGTCGTGATGAAGGATGGCGCCTCCATCTCTGGAGAGAAGATCTGCGTCCGTCGACAGTTTGACTGGTGGGGACGCTGACAAGTCCAGAAGGTCCGCGAACCAGATCTGTCTCGGCCACGCCGGTGCGACGAGGATCATCCTGCACCGGGACCTCTTGAGTTGGTTGATGAGTCGGAGCAGCAACGGCAACGGAGGGAATGCATACAGGAACAGGCCATCCCAGGGGAACGAGAAAGCATTGCCCATGCTCCCCGGCTGGGGAAACCTGCTGGCGAACCTCTGGCACTTGGAGTTCGTCGCCGTCGCGAACAGGTCGATCTGGGGTTTGCCCCATTGCTGGGAGAGCAGATCCACTTGATCCTGGCATAGTTCCCATTCGTGGCACGAGCGCAGCTCCCCGCTGAGTGAGTCGGCAATGGTGTTTTTTATCCCTGCTAGATGAAAGGGCACCAGAAACATCCCCTGGGCAACGGCCCAATGCCACAGATCCTGGGCTTCCTTGGATAGAGCTGGGGATCTGGTTCCTCCCTGCTTCCGGATGTAGAACATTGTGGTGGTGTTGTCAGGGAAGATCCTCACCACCTGGTCCTTGAGGGACGGGAGGAACTACCTGAGGGCCCGAACACTGCTCGGAGCTCCATTATGTTGATATGGAGCAGCCTCTCCTCCGGGAGCCAAAGGCCTCTCGTGTGAAGATCTCCGGTGTGCGCTCCCCACCCCTCCAGGGAGGCATCTGTGTAACCGTCACCTGGTGTGCTGGGGTCTGAAAGTCTGAGTCCGCCGCAAGATGCGCACGGGTGCCCCACCACCGAATTGCTTGGCTGAAAGCCTCGTTGAGCGAGATCCTGTCCTCGAAGCTGCCCGCCGCTTGCATCCAACGGGCGTCGAGGGAACTGCTGTTGGGGACGCATCCGAAGCCTGCACAGGCGCACCTGATAGATGCACAAGGACATCATCCTGAGAAGGGACTTGTTGGACCTCACTCTAGCCACGTCCGTGGCCAGCAGACGCTGCACCTTGCCCAGGATGGTCTTCGTCCTTTCCTCTGACGGCGAGACCAATCGCGCTACTGTGTCAAGCTTGGCTCCCAGAAACAGTGCGACCTGCGACGGGAACAGGTGGGATTTGGGGAAGTTGATGGAGAATCCCAGGTCCGTGAGCAGTCGGACGGTCTTCGCTGTGTCCTTGCTCGGATGAGCCAATCGTCCAGGTAGGGGTAGACGTGGATCCCCTGCAGGCGCAGCCATCGGTGCTAGGCACTTGGTGAATACCCTGGGCGCCGACTTCAATCCGAATGGGAGGGCCTTCAACTGGTAGTGCCGTCCTTGGACTACGAACCTGGGAAACTTTCGGAGTCCTTTTAGAATGGGGATGTGAAAGTACGCATCCTCCAAATCCAACGACGATAGGAAGTCGCCTTCCTCCAGCGAGCCCATCACGTGCTGGAGGGTGACCATCCGGAACTTCTGTGCCTTGATGTATTTGTTTAGTTGACGCAGGTCCAGGATGGGACGCCATCCTCCTGTCTTCTTTCTGACGAGGAAGTATCTTGAGTATACTCCGGAGCCCCGGAGCCTCTTTGGGACAAGCTGGATGGCTCCTTTCTTGAGCATCGCCCTTACCTCTAACAGCAGTTGAGGGACGTGGTTTTCCTTCCTGGCCACGGGAGGAATGCGGGGGCACTTTAGAAATTCGAGTGTGCCACGGGCCAGGGCATCCAGCACCCAACAGTCGGTGGAGATGGACTCCCACGCGCTGACGAACTTCGTCAACCGGCCTCCCACCGGGGTGCTCCGGTGGGGGCCCGACGCAACGGCCGGATCAATCTTGCTTGGCAGCGGCCTTGCCGCCTTGGACTCCCTGGCGACGACCGCGAGATCCAACTGACTTGCCCCCGTCCCCTGTAGGCTTCCTGCGACGAGGAGCGGGCCACCCGACGGTATGTCGAGGAGCCGCCACCGAATCCTTTGGAGGCACCTTGCTTGCCTCCGGAGTTCCGAAAGGGCGGCCGTCGTTGCTGCAGAACTCCCAAGGCCCGAGCCGTCTTCGTGTCGGTCTTGATGGCCTGCAGTGACTCATCCACTGTCTTCCCAAACAGATTGTTCCTGTTGAAGGGCATGTCCAAAACCTTGGCTTGCACGTCTTGGCGGTAATCCGTCGCCTTGAGCCACCCCCGTCCAACTGGCAGAAACCGATGTCGGCAATGTCCGTGGCTACCGTTATGGCGTTGTCCGACACCACCTCACCTTCCTGTAGGATCGGCAGGGCCTCTGCCCTCTTGTTGTCCGGTAGGAAGTCCAACAGGGGGGCGATCTTATACCACAACTCCCTGTCGTAGCGGGCCACAATAGCTAGGGTGTTGGCCGCCTTAATCGTCGTCGCCGCCGAGATGACTCGTCGTCCCATGGCGTCCAGTTTCTTTCCCTCGCCGTCCGGTGGGGAAGTCGAAGTTGAGGCCGACGCCTCCCCTGCTTTCTTCTTGGCTGCCGCCGAGAGGACCGAATCCGGGGTCAGTTGTGCCCGAAGGCACAAAGGGGCGGCCTCGGGGACCCGGTACTTCTTCTCGTACCGGTCCCTCTTGGCAGGTGTCGTGGATGGGTTCTTCAGAAGAACAAGTCCCTCATCCCAGATGTCATCCAGCAACGGCACCGAGAGCACCGTCTTCCTTTTGGCCTTGTGCCATTGGTAGAGGAATCCTTCCTTCCTTTGTTCTTCGGGGCAGAGCTGGAAAAGCTCGGATGCCCTGGCAATAATGGCGTGGAAGGAGCCAATTTCGTCAGGCGGGGAGGACTGAGGGGGTGGTGATGGGAGGTCCGTCCCATCATCACCACCATCGTCATCCGTCCCCGTCGTGGCCGTATCTGTTCCCGTGTCATCCCCAGGGATAGGGGAAGGAGAAGGGGACAACGGCTGAGAAGGTCGTGAGGGCTGGAATGGCGGGGGTGGATGAACTCTCCTCCTCTTGTTTGGAGGGCTTCCCGACGGGCCCGGTTCCGCTTGGGTCATCCATTGGGAGTAGGGGCAATCTCGTCCTCATCTCCGTGCATAAGGTTTGGATTGCCATCAAAATGCGCTGCCGAGTTGTCCTGTGGCTCGGGTTGCGATGGGCGCAATGGTTGCTCCTCCTCCACGGGAGCCTCGTAGGCGCCACCGTCCCTTTCTTTGTCCCCCTCGTCGGGATTCCTCCTTTTGAGGCCCTCCACGACTTCCACCAACTCCCCCTCGGAGGCTGAGTCTGTAACGGCCACTGCCCCCCCCTCTTTTTCCAACTGGGTCTTCACAGGGGTCTTCTCGATGGGCTGAAAAGAAGATTCCCTCCGCGGTGGCAGGGAAACTCTGTGCCCCGAGGTCACCTCCACTGGGGTAGCCTCCACAGGCTTCACCAGGGCCGCCACGACTACCTCAAGAGAGGCCCCAGCTGGGTGAATCAAGGCCTTCACCACCTTGGGTGCGCTTGAGGCCTTCAACTTGGGGGGAGGTCACCACCTCGCTCCCCCTCGGCTGGTTCCTTCGAGATCGACCGGGGCCTCTCCAGAAGCTTAGCCGGGTTCTCGGACTTTCTCTTCCCCGAGCCAGAGCGTTGGCTTGTGGTTGATGGCGCTGGTGAAGGTGCGCCCTGCCTGGCAGCCGAGGAGCCCGACCGTTCGGCGCTCCCGGTGCCCGCGGACTCACGGTGCTTTGCCTGCTGTTGGACCCCCATCGCCAGAGCTTCCTCACAGGGGTTAGAAGACCGCTCGGACTTCTTCTCACCCGCTGGGCTCTTTCCTTCCAGCCAGCTGGCGAGACGGGTCCGACGATCCCTCATGGTCTGATCCGTCATGTTCATGCAAAACACACAGTCCTCCACGTGTGTTTTGTCTCCGTGAAGGCAGTAGGGGCATCTCGAATGATCGTCCTCCTTGAACACATTCTGTAATCCGCATCCAGAGCAGTTCCTAAACAGCTTGGATCCGGGTGTCGAGCTTCCTTTTTCCTGGGTCATGTCCACGAGGTAGGCCTCAGAAACTTCTGGAATCCTCCGAGAAGCGTAACTCGAAGAAAACTTCGCCCTTGAGGGGCGTCGAAAATTCCAAAACGGGTCCCCGTTGATCGGAAGTAGAAACGGTGGAGCTTGAGGCTCGTTTGACCGAAAAAAATGAGCTAAAGCTCTTGAAAAAAATGCAAAACGCAGTAAAAGCTTGAGAGCTATAGCACGAGGACTCCCAACACTTGAACGTGCGGTAAAAATCTGAGGATGGCTGCCAGGGGCGGGGCTTAGGGAGAGGGCAGTCATTGGCTGGGGGCAGTATGACCCAGAGACGAGTGATTGGTTACTACTAAGAAAGACAGATCAGAAACGAAACTGATACTGATTTTTTTCTTTACCGAGGATTCCGAGCCCGACGACAGGGAATATTCATGATCATGTGAATCCATGCCGGACCCCATGCTGGAGAAACAAAGTATTTGTTTTCGATAAAGCAAATGCTTTAGTCGCACAGTGATTTCCAAGACGTCGGCATGAACTTCGGCCTACACCACCATAAAAGATGTTATGTTACTCCACTGCAGCGTATGGACAAATGGGGCCTGCGCGATCGTCCCACAAAACAGCGACGGTTAGGCAGGCGGTCACGAGTACATGCATCTAGCGTGCAAAAAAGTCATCACTTGGTGTTAGACGTTTTGCAGTGGTCCCTAAGGGAACTGCACAGGTTTCTGCCTAAGACTACAGGAGTAAGCAGTAAACCCAATTGGTAGCAGTCTGCACCACCCTGTGGCTGAGCAGTCAGACTTCCCTCAAGAAGAGTTAGGCAGTATATAGAGCATTCACAATAGGGCTACAAATACAATAGAACAAGCCAATACTGACCAGAGCTTTGGTATTAAAAGTATATAATTATTTATTTAAAAACACACTTATGAAAATACACTGGCACTAATATATCAAGCAAGTTCAAACAGTCACTATAAGTATATACACCTCCCTAATTAATTATTCGACAAGGGAGAGAAAAGGCAGGATAGGAAAATAACACAGTACCAACACTTTTAAGAAACCACAGCAAGTCAAGAAAGGCAGGGTTTACTGTAGAGCAAAAAGTACATAGGTCAGGCCCACTCTTGGAGAGAGCAAGGCGGAATGTGCACAAGATCACACAGTGGAAATGCACTCAAAGTCTTTGCAGAAAAGTCAAAAAGAGGTTGGATCAGTTCAGAAAGGCAAAGTTAGCAGGTCTGAGGACAACCCAGTTAGAAAGTCAAGGATTTATGGGATCACCTTGGACAATCTGTTGCAAGGGAGACCAGGCGGGACACGGTACTTGAAATGGTGAGATAGCTCCAGCGGTGGCAGTAGTTCCTGGCAGCGGATGCAAGTCGTGGCTTCAAACATGCTAAGTGGTGAGCCGGGCGGCTCACCACTGGGCCAATCACACAAGAGTGCGACTTGAGTTGCCAAGGCAACTCAGTCCAGGGTGCCTAATCCCCCTCCCACACATCCTGTTGACCCCAGACAGAGTGGCACCATTTGGAGGGCTTCTGTGGAGAAGCCCGCCAAAAAGTGGAACAAAGGGCTCGACTTGGGTTAGAGTTTCAGAGGCGAACACAAACGCCATTTTAAAACCGAGTCCTGGCAAAAAGACCCAACTGGGGAATACATATAAAATAAATAACCCGGCGGTATCTTTAACATTGCACCAAAAAGTGGTGCGTTTAAAATGAATGGGAAAATCCCAAAGGAAATATTCCGGTGGAATATTTTGCGTGGTATACACTGCCACCAGCCAGAAACTCGACAAGGGGGGACTGGACAGTGCCCTCTTGGAAAACAGACCCAGGGGCAATCGAATTACCCCTACCAGTACTTCCACAATATGATGGTTTGTACTGGTTCTGTTCACAATTTCAGACTAGTAAAGCCAATGGTGACTTTACATGCCCTGGGAGACAGTAGTCAGTCCCAGGGTATGGAGTATATGTTTGGGGGTCACTATGACACCCCTGTGTTACTGCACTGAGGGTGCTGTGTAACACACATACCAAGAACACATGAAGCCCTATGGAGTAAAAGACCCCATAGCCCATAAAACACATTTACAGTCAAAGGACATACTCAAATCATGCCTAAGAGTGGGAGAAAAAGATTCTCACTCTTAGCAGTAGAAAAAAATAAACCCCAAAAATCCAGCAAAGCTGCTGGGGGACTCACTAGGTTTGGGAAATTAGCCTTAACAGAGAATTCTCCCTAACACTTGGCATCTGGAATCCATGGCAATCACAGTAAGGCAGGATGTAGCTGTTCGGAAAACGTAACAGAAAGTACATATCAATACCCATCCTTTAGCAAACAATTTCAAAAGAGACAAAAAGAACGTGGAAACTGATACACAAATCGATGTGGTCATACATGACATTTTAAGGAAATATTAGCGATGAACATGGGTGAATCTAGTGATAGCCTACAAACACAGAGAATCTGCACTCTCCATAAGTTTAAAAAAAAAAAATGACAACTACACGGAAAGATAGTACTTCAGTTACAATGCCAAAATTAATGTTCAGGTAATGAAACATTAAAACTCGTGATTTCAAAAAAAACAAAAAACTACGTATCAATACCCAACCTTTAGCAAACAAAAAAGACAAAAAGAACGTGGAAACTGATACACAAATCGATGTGGTCAATCAATTTTTATTGGTATTTGAAGGTAACAGAGCTTTTACAGCTTATAAACTTTTGGGCCGGTGCCCATCATAACACCACAAGCAAACCATAAATCCCCTGAAGTTTTCGATCCCCCAAAACTCCTTGGCCCTCATTACGACCCTTGCGGAAAGCGACTGACCGGAGCGCCACAGCGTAAATAGCGTTTCCGCCATTGCACGAAGGAGCAAAGTGCGGCCCATTCCGACCCATCGGGCACGAGCACCACGCCACGGCGGAAGTGCAAAGTCCGCGATGGCGGAAATGACCCCAAAACGGCCCACACCGCCGCCGTACGGCGCCCTAGGTGCAATACCGCCACCCCTCTTAGCGGTCACCGCAGTGTGCGCCTACCGGAAAGTACGGTGACCGGAAATATACGGAAACGGAAGTTAAAACATGGGCCCGGAACGGGAAACATCCCGGCGTACACCTATAAAAACACTAAAACCACACAACCACTAAAATCACTACCCTGAAACACACCCCAACCCGTCACCCACCCTAGCGAAACCAAGACAAATGGGAAAAGTAGCGAAGAAAGCGTGCGACCGCAAGCGGCAGGTCCACTTCTCCCGCGAGGAACTCACCGTGCTAACAGAGACCCTCCAGGAGAATGCTGCCGTCGTCTTCTCCACGCAAATGACCAGAACGGCACTTGCAAACAAGAAGACCATATGGGCTCTGGTGGCACAGCGGGTAAGTGCGGTGGGGACCGCACCCCGCACCCCACAGCAATGCCGCAAGCGATGGGACGACCTGCGGATACGCGTCCGCAGCATACTCTCTGCCAACCGCAACATTGCCACAGCCACCGGGGGAGGTCCTGAATCACCCATCAAGTTGACCCCCTGGGAAGAAATCTGTGCCTCCACCATCGGAATGGAGAGCATAGAGGGAGTCGGAGGGATGGAGAAAGGAGTGCAGACATCCGAAGATTCAGGTAGGTGGGCCCGATAAAACAATGCCAATTCCACACAGTCCATCCATGTGAAGTACCATGCGTCCACATAGTGCAACAGAAACACATGTCCAGGAGAACGTCCACACACATCGGCCTGATAGCGCACGTTAAAACCCACAATAAATACATAAATAATTAAAAACCCCTAATACACGCACTACACGTGCAGCAGGCACACCCTAACTGCAGGCTGCCAAACAACTGCACCCTCACTCCACACACAAATCAAAGCACCTCCAAGGACCCGACCCAAATCACCCTCAGGTACCACCCCAGAGCATGTGATACAATGCCATTCCAATTCGCACAGACCCATCATTAACCCTCGCCCTCCTTTACTCCACCACAGGGTCCCATCCAAACGACGAGCTACAGGACACCCCTACCAGCACACCTGCAAAGAGGGCCAAGACCAACGGCCAGAGACCCTCCACCTCAGCTGCACGCATCAAGACACGGCAGCAGCACAAATCAGGTGGCAGCACAGAGGAGGGAACATCAACAGGCACCCCAGCAGCCAGCATGCCCACAACACCACCACCACAGGTCCCCCCTATGGATGCCACAGAAGGCACTGCCTCTGGTGGCAGCAGCACCATAGGTGACACCCCATTGATGGCAGCATGCTCGGACACAGAAAACGGGGATGTCGAAGTCAGATCCATCCATGACCTGTCCCAATCCCCCTGTCTGTCCCATCCCGTACAACATGAGGATACCACGCAGGGGCACCCACAAGACAACGACTGGCCATCCCCCCCAAGCCCTGTGGCAAGGCAACATGAGGACAACAGCCCCTCTGTGACACCCCCGCAAATGGGCATGGCCCAGCAGAGGCAACAGTCCCTCGACCAGTTAATCGTGCAACAGCAGCAAATGGCCACGCTCCTCAAGGACCATGCCGATGAATGTGGGGGCACTAAGGCAGACATAGAAACATCAACTGAGACACTTAGGGCAGAAATGGAGAGAGGCACAGAGACGCTGAGGGCACAAATGGAGAGTAGCACCGAGAGCCTGAGAGTCCAAATGGAGAGAAGCACCGAGAGCCTGAGGGGGGAACTGCATGCGACGTCCAAAGACGTATGTGCCGAACTTGCCGCAGTGCGCCGTGTGCTCACTGAGCTCTCGCAAACCCTTAGGGACATGCATGGACGTGAGCAGGCAGACACATCATCCGTTGCAAGTTCCGTCCAGGGCAGCCCCCAACGTAGATCTGGAAGGAACCTGCGCTCCACAGGCAGGGGTGCCCCTGATACCCGCAGAGGGGGCTTGCAATAGCGACAGCACACTGACAATGAGCATCTTTGGACACTGGGGTTCGTGGGGGAGGTAGGAGGGTGGAGGGGGTGTGTTGGGCTCACTTGGGTGGCGGGTCGATAGGGTGTTCAACATGACATCACATATGCCATAAAAAGTGCACGATCAACCAATGAGATGTGTGGACATTGATTTCTGTGTACTAGGCCATCATAGGCGTACAGTCCATGTTGTGCATGTCCAAGACACGCACAGTGCCACGAGTCCCGTGTCCATGTATCAGCCACCAGGCGTGAGTGCTAGAAGCATGCATCAATGAGATGCTGACGAATGTCACGGGCCTCCGGTGCCTCGCAGACTCCATGAGGTGCTGCCACATCCCCACCCTCATCATGACCATCATCAGGTGCTTGCAGTTCTGCGTCAGGGGGCATGGGCACATTTCTACGTACGCACATGTTGTGGAGCATGACACATGCCATCACCATCTTTGCAACCTTCTCATGGCGGTACAGGAGTGCCCCGCCAGACCTGCTGAGGCAGCGGAAACGAGTCTTCAGTAGGCCGAATGCCTGTTCAATGACTACACGGGTACGTGAGTGGGCATGGTTGTAGTCCTCCTCATGCTGGTCCCGTGGGTTCCGGACTGGTGTGAGGAGCCATCTCTTCAGTGGATATCCAGCATCACCTGTATGTGGACGAGAAACGTATGATGTGGAATGCCATTGCTACGTACGCACACCCCCCCCCCTTCCTGCCAGGTCATTGCAAAATCACATTCCCCACATAATCATGCATGTAATGAGACTCACCGAGTAGCCAGGATCTGTTCCCTGCGTGTCGCTCCATGTAGCGTGGTATTGTAGAGTTCCTCAAGACCATAGAATCATGGGTTGATCCAGGGAATCGGGCACAACAATGTGTAATGATCCTGTTGGAGTCACACACCATTTGTACATTCAGGGAATGAAATTGTTTTCGGTTGCGGTACTGGGCCTCCATGGCATGTGGGACGACCAATTCCACATGGGTGCAGTCGATGGCACCAATGCAACCCGGTATGCCGGCAAGTGCATGGAATCCCACTTTTGTGTTGGTAATTTCCTGCTCCGAGCGTGGTAGAGAGATGTAGTCGTCTGCGTGCTGCAGGAGGGCATCGAGCACTTGCAATAGTGTCCGTGAGAACAGTGGCTGAGAAATGCCATGTAACTGTCCGACTGTGTGCTGGTAGGTGCCTGTGGCCAGGAAGTGGAGTACAGACACCACCTTCAGTAGGGGTGGGATGGCGGTAGGGCTATCTATCATGCTGACAAGGTCAGCCTGTGTCATGTCCACAATGGCGGCTATGGTGTCCCGGTCCAGACGGTAGAGGGTGTGGATCTGCTCATCAGTGAGGTTGAACGGATGTGCTCGGAGGCGTGGGATTGCGGGCTGCCTGCGTGGTGGTAGTGGCTGTGCTGGCGGCCCTTGCTGGCCCTGCCTTGGCCTCCTCCTCCTCCTGCGTCTCCTTCGTGCGGCCGGTAGCAGTTGGTGTTCGTCTTCTTCTTGGAGTTGGAGTAGTTGCAGTGCTATCAGGTCACCCAGGGCCAACATCGCGAGTCCTGCCGGTAGCATTTCGGTGTGGTTGTGGGAGGAGACTGGCTGTGCAATTTATGTGTTTTCAGGCTGTATGGCCTCCACCTGTGGTGATTAATTCCACCTGTGCAAGCTGCTCTCCCCTTTGGCCGAGCACGTCCCGCGCACAACGCTGCAAATCTGGGAATGGCATCTTGCTATTGCAATCATGTATTTGTACCCGATGGCCGTGTAACATTGGTTGACATGTTCATTCTGCTGTGGTCCCATTGTTGCACATACTATCTGTGCAGTCGCGAACAGACTTGTGAAGGGTCAGTGGAACGTAGTACTCGAGTAACGGTGGGCCCTCATGCATCACTTTACCGAGTTGCAATGACGGGCGGGGCGTCCCATTTGTGGGTGAAGGCAGTTGACATTTTCACACACAGCCGCACTCGATGGAATAATTAGTGATTTCGAACGGCCACAGATGCCTTTTCGGCGTGATGTTGCAAATGTGGAATTCCAAGGGCGGCGCTTTCGGTTTCCAGCTAGCGGCGAGGAGATGCCCACAGGTCTGACTGCAAATATAACGTTCTGTTGTTCAATGTCCTTGAGACAGGGCCCATGGCGAGGAAGCAATGATTGATATGAATAGTTTGGGATGCGCAATTGCTACGTGGGCGATGAGGCCGGCCGTTCCCACATACATGTTACTTCACAACACTGGAATTACGGGCTGGGGCACTGTGGATTTTGCAGGCTGCATAACGCACAGACTCAATGGATGTTTCTAATGTTATGTGAGTAATTATTCAGGCGTTTTGATTCCGGGGTGAGGGAATGATGAATGGATGCATGGGCAGGGGATTTGATACAGAGTTTGCCATGTACAGGGCTTCTTGGGATCTATCCGCCTCCCCTACGCTATGTGATGCAGGGCTGCCATGGTGGGACCATCGTCTATCTGGCCTTGTTGAGCCCTCCCTGTCTCGACACGCCCTCAGACACTTGTGTCCATGCACATTAACATTCCCATCTGATGGATTCTGTTTTGACAGACGCATGCACAGGTACACTCGTTTGTGATGGTGTTTGCACCTCGATATCGATGGTTAGGAGTCGCAAGTGGTTTTGGGGTGGTGATGATCCTTTGGAGTGGGCTAGCATGCATATGGCTGTGGATTTAGTGTGATCATTGAAGTGAGTTGTTGGAATGTAGTTCTGATGGCCATTCTGTTCTTTTTCTTTTCTTTTGGTTGACAGGTATCTCCTCCCCTTTTGCCACTGCCATCTGTATGCCACTCCTGCAGATGGGTTTTACTCCCGACACCTGCTGCTTTGTGTTAATCAGTGGAGCAGCATTACGATCTTATGGGACGATCGCCAATGGCCCACATGCCCTTACGCAGTACTGGTGGCTCGGAGCAACATTTCGGCCTTTCAGCTGGACTAGTGCCTCCCCATTGGGACGGCCCTGCGGTTCTGTGCGCTTCCATGTTGCCTTTTCGTACGTGAATGTGGCTCTGTGTACCATGAGGGAACAGGACGACACACAAGTAGTGGCTGGTCATTTCTTGCGGATGCAGCCCACAATGGTGATTGGTGTTTAGGAGTTCATGGCCTGATGGCTGTATGGGCTTGGTGACTTTGATGTGCATTAAATTTCTATTCTGATTTGGCCCGTGTAGCGTTATTCTTTGCAAGTGATGTGGCATATGCCTATTTGGGGGGCGATGTATTGTGAGGAGATCTGCATTGGGTTCCAGCTTCGGAGTTTAGTTGCGTGGTACTGTACTGTGCGCGTTTGCCTACTAAGCCCGTGAGGTCAGGGATGGGGGCTGCCAATATGACAGTTTGAATGTTGTCATGCTCAGGGGCGGGGGATTGGGTTTTGTGTAACAGATGCCGGTCAGCCAGGTGGACTGGTGGAATGATGTGATTCTCGGAATATGGCTGGTCACAGGTGCCTGTGTTTGCGTGCGTTTCTTGGTGGGGGACTGTGGTCATGTCCATTGGGATGGCTTCTGTATTCGTGCCATCTGTGCCCTGCAGCTCCCATTGGCCCCTCTTGTGTTTCTTTTGTTCGTTGCCATGCATGGGTGACTTGTACATTTCAATGGTTGCATTGTGGCTTCATTGCGCCTACGGGGAGTTGTACTTTGTGGGCAGGGAGCGGTGTACAGGCACTCAGTGGGGCCGTTTACGGTTGATTCGCGATGCCGTACTTCTCACCATGGCGGAATGGTACATTACGCCATGCCTGATGGCGTTAGGTACATGTCCGCTAGGGTCGGAATTGGCGTACCGTTGCGCCATGGTGGTGTTTGCGGTTTCGCATGGCGCGCGCGCGCGTGCTTGGTGCAGTTAGCGTTGGCGTTCACTACGGTGTCGCTAATGGCTTCGTACTTTGCGGTGACGGGTCATAGTCGCACCGAGCGCTATTCGATGGCGGTATTGCATTTCCGCCATCGTTTTCCGATTTCCGCAAGGGTCGTAATGAGGGCCCTTGTCTCGTGACGCAGAAACAGCCTGTACCTAGTGCCTCTTCTGGGGCAACTCTGACCTGGCTAACGGCCGTCGGTAATTAACTGACTCCCCCAAGTCTTAGGCAAAGAGTTATATGCTGAGGGTGGTTTCGGGCCGGGTCGTAGGACCCTGTGATTCTCTGGGCATTTCCTCTGCGTGGCCAAATACCTCCATAAACTGTAGCCAGTCAATCTCTATCTGCGCGCGTGAGCCCTGTATTGCTGCTGTGAGTCTTTCCATGAAATAAATGTTCTTAGCCACAGCCACCCACTCACTTCTCATTGGAAGGGCGGCCCTCTTCCATGTTCTAGCCCGAGCTGCCAAGAGTAACGAGTGTGTCAGGACCAGGAGTTTTTCCCAGTGATCATCCTTTAGCTGCAGGCCGAACATTAACAGGATAGGATCTTGTGGGTAAACCCCCTCTCCCACCTCCGTTAGCCAGCTGAGGACTTCTGACCAGAAGGCTTGAACCTTTTTGCATGACCACCACATGTGCCAGTAGTTGGCTTTTTCCCCACATCCGCGCCAGCACACCGGGTCAACGTCTGGGAACATCTTCCAGAGGGTGATCGGGTCGTACTGCCACCTATGAAGAGGTTTGATGGCATGTGTGTTATAATGGCAGGAGATGGAAGTCTTATATGCCCTAGTGCAGATGCGTCCCCACAGACCCTCTCCTATTCCACAGCCCAGGTCCCTCTCCCATTTCCTTCTGAGGCTTTTGGTTGTTCCCACTCGGGGGATCATAAAGGCACCGTAAAGGAGGGAGATGAGTCCTTTCATTTCTACATGGGAGTCTAGGATTTTTTCAACTGGGGTGAGCTTTCTTTGTATACAGGGCTTTAGTTTTGGTTTCATTAGGACGCCCTTGAGTCGTAGATATAGAAGCGGGGAGAGGCTACCAATTCCCAAGGCCTCCTCGAGCTCCTGAATGGTTATGAACGTGTCCTCCCTCACCAACGGTCCGACTCTGGCTAGTCCAGCTTCGAACCAGGACTGATAATGTTCATGGCCTGGGATTTCTTCTAGAACTGGCGTGGACCAAATGTGGCTCAGTGGCGAGGGCCAGGTGGTCACCTTATCTCTAGTTCCCTTCCCTGCCAGTGCTTTCCACATTGTTCCAAGTATGGCGTGGTCCCCCAATCTTTTTGGTAGCTTCTCCAATGGAACCCATAACCATTCACCCACCGTGACTGGGTGCAGGTAAAAGTTTTCAAGATAGACCCAGTTTGTTGGGGTCCTCCCTGAGATGTGGGGCTAACGCCCGAAGCTGGGCCCCCTTCGCCCAACCCTCCATGTCTCAGAAAAGTTTATCAAACAGAGGGGGGTAGTTTGCCTGCTTCAAGTCTTCGTTGGGTCTTACAATATTGATCCCCAAGAATTTTATACCGTCGGTGCAACTTTGGAGACCCAGGGGGATCAATTCGGCCAAGTTCCTTTCGTATCTGGGGCAAAAGGAAAAATCATTGACTTGCTTACGTTCACCCTGAGGCCTGAGAAGCGACCAAACTGTTCAATGACCTGCAAGGCGGCCGGGAACGATCTAGTGGGCTTCCTCAGGTGTAGCAGAATATCATCTATGTAGAGACCTAGTTTGAAGGTTTGGTCACCTATGTCGATACCCCGTACCATCTGGGAGCCTCTGAGGTATTCTGCCAGGATCACCATGGTCATGGCGAACAGGAGCGGGGAGAGGGGGGCAACCCTGCCTCGTTACTCTCTAGAGGGCAAAAGTGTGTGACAGGTGACCGCTGACCGTGACTCTAGCAGAAGCGGCCGCGTATCGGCCCTTAATGGCTCGTCTGATCCCCACCCCAAAAACCAGCTTCTCGAGTACCCTGTGCAAGAACCCCCAGTCCACCCGGTCGAACGCCTTTTCAGCGTCGATGGACACCAGGACCGGGTTATCCCACTTCGGTGCTGCCTCCTTCATGACATGCAGGGTCTTGCGAAGGGGGTCTGCCCTCTGTCTCTCCTGTATAAAGCCCACCTGGTCAGAGTGGATTAACCCCGGCATATTGCCATTGATCCTCGTAGCGATGATCCTGGTGAAAGGTTTTGCATCTGCGTTCAGGAGGGAGATCGGTCTGTAGGAACGACAGTCTGCCAGGTCCTTCCCCTCCTTAGGAATCACAGTAATTAATGCTTTACCAAATGATGGGGGTGCCCTCCATGTGGTCATGATGTTAGAGAATAGACTCACCAGGAATCCCACTAGGTGGCCCGAGAAGGCCTGCAGTGTACCCATCTTCTCCCAGGACCCTTCCCAACTTCAGGCCTGATATTGCCTTGAGTACCTCCTCCTCTGTTATCGGGGCGTCCAGAGGGGCTGCTTCTGGGATTTGAAGGGTGGGGAGGGTAACCCCACTGAGTTATGTATCTAGTGTTTCCCTCTCTGCCCCCCCGTCCCTCCCGTAAAGGGTTTCATAGAAGCCAGCAAACTTCTCAGCTATGCCTTCTGGGTCTAATCTTTCCCCTTCTTCCTCGCTAACAATTCTTCTCACCCATCTCTCAGCCCGTTGACCTCGGAGTTTAGCTGTCAACATGGCGTCCGCCTTGTCGCCTTTTTCGTAATATCTTTGGCGTAAGTGTTGGAGTCCAGCTACGATTTTGCCCATCTCTAGTTCCCTCAGGTCTTGCCTCTTCCCTCTTGCAGTGCCCAGGTCCCTCTCCCTCCTTGCCTCCCCCTTCTCTTCCGGTCTCTCCAGTGTGAGAATCTCAGACCTCAGCCTGTGGGCCAAGAGAGTCCTCTCCCTCTTTTTGGAAGCCCCTTTACTAATCAACCTACCCCTCCAGGTTGCCTTTGCTGCCTCCCATACTATCTCCTGGTCGACTTCTCCAGTGTCATTTAGCTCGAAGTATTCTCTGATCGCCGTTATCTCCTCTTTAAAGACCGCATCCCTAAGGAGGAAGTCGTTACATCTCCATAGGGATTCCCTTGGGTTTAGGCCCGTTATGCCAATGTCAGACCACACCAGGTCGTGGTCCGACCAACTAACTGGGCGAATCTCCAAAGCCTCTATTCGGCGCATGTATTGGTACCCCGTGAATAGATAGTCTATTCTAGTCCTCGTACCGTGGACTGCGGAGTGGAAGGTGTATCCCCTCCCTGTTGGATGGAGCTCCCTCCATATGTCCACCAGTCCCCGCTCCCACTTTAAGTCCCGAAGCCCTCCACCTGGTCGTCCCCCTCCACTGCCTGGTGGGATAACCTTACCACTATGGTCCAACTCCTGATCTGCCAACATATTAAAATCACCCCCCAGGATGAGGAGCCCTTCCGCTCTGGTCAGCACCTCAGCCAGGTCTTCTTGGATGAATCCCATCTGACCCACATTAGGACAGTATATAGCAGCTAAGGTGATTCTGGAGTTATGTAGACTGCCTGATAATACCATGGCTCTCCCATCCTCCCTTCCCCATTGGATTACCTCGATCAGTTTATGGTTCCTGTGCAGTATGATTCCGACACCCCATCTCTAATGTGGCCGGATGCCCAGAAGGTCTGACCCACATGGGATCCCGGGATCGCCCTCCCCCCCCCCTTGACCGTTCTGGTTTCTTTTACAAAGAGGATATCAACTATCGCATTTTTCATTTCCCCCCCCACAAGAGAGCGTTTCGTTGGGGAGTTAAGACCCTTCACATTGAGGGAGCCTATTCTAAGGGTCTCGGCCCGGCCCTTCTTCTCATTGTCTGTCATCGGTTCTTTGCCTTGTGTTCATCTTTTCCCCGGTACTCTGGGAGCTGCCCTGTTCCCATTTGGAGCTGGATTTGGTCTGGGTCCGAGGTCCTCTATCCCAACTACCCTCCATTCCACCCTCCCACCTCCCTTCCCCGTTCGGGACACCTGCCAAAGGGCAAGAAACCAGGATGTGTGTGTATCCATACCCCGCAGGTCTCTCAGTAAATTCTGTGTCCCCAGCTGGGATTGCCAAACTGGTGTCCCTACATTCCCTGAAGGTAATTCTTGATTTGTCTAGTCCTCCCCCGCTTCCGACGTGGGGGTGTTAGGTTTCCTGAATTTTCTTCTGCCCTTTGTCGTCTTCTTTGTGGACCAGGGGCCCTCAGGTTGTCTCCCAGGTTCTGGCCATGCATGTGTACCTTCTTCGTTTCCCTCCTCTGGGACGTCACCCTTGAGCACTTGGAGAACCTGCGTGGCTTCTTTGCCGCTAGTCACCCTGTAGTCTACACCAGATCGCTCGAAGGAGAGGGCAAATGGGAACGACCATCTGTATCTTATGTCCTGGCTGGTGAGCCACTGGGTGAGCAGGCGACAATCCCTTCTGCGGGTGAGAGTGAGGGTGGACAGGTCTTGGTAAATCCTAATTGTGTCGCCTTCAAAGATGAAGCTCTCAAGCCTTCTTGCCTTCTCCAAGACATCCATTTTCTCTTTGTACCGGAGGAAACGTACCACAATGGACCTTGGGCCCCCTCCTCCGCCCCCTCCACCTCGGTGTGCTCTTTCAAGCTGGACTTCCTTGCCCCCTTCTAATGTAAAGAGTTGGTTAATCAGACCTTCGACCTTCCCTCCCCACATCGGCCAGCGTCTCCCCTCTTTGCTGGGTAACACCCATTATGCGTAGGTTGTTTCGGCGTTCCCTATTTTCCAGGTCATCCATCTTCAAAGTTATGTCTTCCTCTCTCATTTCGAGGTCCGTTAGCCTCGCCTCATATTTCATGTCCAACAGGTCTGTTTGGAGGTGGTTATTTTCCATTCCTTTCATTTTTTCCTCCAAGGTGTCCACTCTTCCTCTGAGGTCCACTATAGAGACCTGTATGTCGGTGCGAATGGCTTTGATTTCCTGTAGGATGTCTTTGAGGTCATCCTTCGTTAGCATTGCGGAGGGGGGGGTCGCTGCCCGAGGGCATATTGGCTCCGTGGCCCTCTCTCGGGGCAGTTTGTGCACGGCAAAAGCGTTGGTGGGAAACGATTGCCCCGGTGGCTGGAGGCCGCTCCAGGATGTCGTTCTTCTTGGTCCTCTTGGTGTGGTGCCTGCAACCGGGCGGGTCCCCCGGGAATCTCAGAGTTTGTCGGGGCGGCCCCAGCTCCTCTACTTTGTCAGGGTATCAAGTGTCTGACTGTGGGCCTTGATTTTGTGCTGAGGGGCCTCCAAGGATTGAGGCCGTGGCCTGCTTGGAATGGTAGACCTCTGCAGTATGGGCGGGGGGAGACTTGATGGCTCTGGTGGGGTGAAAGCTGCCTTGTCCTCTTTTTTTTTGGGGAGCTGGAGAGCAGATTGTAACCCAGGTGAGGGCTGAGGGGGGGCTTAAAAGGGGGGGTGGCGCACCAACGCTGCTTCCTCCGTGGTCCACTTCCCCCCTCCGTCTTCTCACCTCCTTTCCACGTTATCCTCTGGGCAGGCCGACACTGTAGGGCTGGGCACCTCCTCTCCCTGGCGCCACCGCGCTTGGATGGCCCCGCAGGCCCTCCCGCAAGGGGGCATCATTTGCGCCAGGGCTGGGGCCCCCACGCTCTATCCCCCAGTGTGTTCTAAGAGGAGGACGTTGGCGCGGCCGAACAGGACGCCTCTGGGGCCCCCAGCGCGCAATGGGCCAGCTCGCCGGCGTCCCCGTGGATCTCTGGTGGGGGCCGCTCAACCCGGGGCTTCAGATGGGGCGGGATCCCGCCCCGCTCAGATGGGGCGCTCTCGTGGACGTCGTTGGAGTAGGCCCCCGCTCGCTTGCTTCGTCTCAGCGAGGGTTGGCACACCACGCCACTCGTCCGGGGTTATGGGCGCGGGAGTGTCGCCACCCGCACCAGGTCTCCAGGTGTGTTTTGTAGGTGTGGGAGGGGGTCCCCGACACTTTGGGCCTCACCCCGGTCCCCGGGGAGGGCGATGGTGCCTCTCGATATAACGCATACGGGGTCCCCGGCGTGAGCGGCCCTCAGCTGTTGGCGTTCCTCCGGGAGCCCTCCCCTGGCCCCTCAGCTCAGGGCTGGCTGGGCTTGGTCCCTGGTCAACGGCCACGGTGGGGCTGACCGTCCAGGGTGCGGGTCCTCTCTGGCTTCAAAGTAATCCCGGTCGGGGATTGGGACGGCACGCTAGGCCCTGCGGGGCCGGAGGAGCGCGAGCCTTACACGACTGGCATGCTCCGCGCCCCCTGGTGGTCCCACACAACCAGTTTTCCATACATGACATTTTAAAGAAATATTAGCGTTGAACATGGGTGAATCTAGTTATAGCCTACAAACGCCGAGAATCTGCACTCTCCATAAGTAAAAAACAGCAATGTACTTGCAACAAAGAATCTTCTTGAAATGATATTACATGTGTCTTACAAACATTTTGAATACATAACCTTATCAAATGGTATTTTTTGCAAACTTTCACTCCCTGCATTCTTACTGAATTTTCCCTTTCGCTCGAGGTTAAAAAACAATTGACCCTTATGGGTTCAGTCGGATACGTGGGCCTACTGAGCTCGCAACCAAAAAAGCAAAGCAAGTGACCTTCACTCAGAATGCAAATACATTCTGACTTTGCAACAACATATCTGAATGCATTCATGAGAACTGCTACTCCCATACACTTGCAGACCCGCTGTTTCCATCAAATAGTGCAGGTGGCTGCCTCAGATTTCAAACTCTAGGACGCCAGTCTGACTGCAATATTATTTTAAATACATTGTAACACAGACCCAGTAAATCTTTGCCTGTACTTAATGGACACTATATTGAGCAGCAACTTCCAATTTACTGTATGACTTTGGTGACAAGAAAACACCACTTTTTGACTTCCTGCTGCCACATCCCATCCCAGCCTCATTAACCCTCACCTTCCAAAACAGTATTTCATAAGTTTAACAAGTGCAATGGTGTGTTGTTTTATAAGTGTTAGCGGCGATGTCCACGTATACCAAAACACAAATGAAAGATGGCGGGCGCAGCGAAAGAATCTGCCGCACTTCACGCTGTTCAACATCCAATCAGTGAACGTGTCACATGTTCGCGGACATGACACTACGGATTAGCCAATTGGTATCTTGTTGGCGGAGCGAACAGGGAATTGTGACCGTGGAGCGGACATAGATATCACAAATTTTTTTAGACATACTTTTTGGTCGTTTTAAAGAAAACTACTGGACGGATTGCCACCAAATTTACAAAAGCACGCTTTTGGGACCAAGCCCCTGCTCCTGCCGCAAATTTGGTGAAAATCCGTCCAGCGGTTTGGGCTGTAGGCATGCGTAAAGTTTTTCCCCCATTCAGTCTATGTGAAAAAAGACGTTTTGGGACCCCCCCCTATAACCTTTCCCCCCGACCAAACATCACCAAACTTTGCAAAAAAAATTCACAGTGGACCATATACTTTTTTTGCAAAGTTTGGTGTGGATTCGTCCAGGGGGAGCAGACTTATAAGCCGCCCAAAAGGTGTTCTTCCTATGGAAACAGCAATTTAACCATAACTACACAGCCACTACTGTGGCTGTGTAATATATATATATTATATTATGTGCATTTAATTAATTAACCTTTCACACTACATATAAAAAGTCATATATAAAATGATATCAAAAATACATCAATATTTTTGTTCAGGACAGTTCATTAATAGAATATACAAAAGTTGCCAAGTTAAAACAGCAGTAGAGACTCACTCAAGCCAGTAGTCTGGTTTCACAATATTCCAAATATGGTGGGCCTCTGTGGTTACAACAAGCGATTCAGCCCCATAGAGCAAACTCCAGAATTTGTCATGTTCAACATTTCTAAACTTGGCATATCCTTTATCGTACAAACATTGGTGTCTTGGGCATTAGGTTAGGATATGTTGTGCGGTCTCTACCACTAACCCGCATATTCTACAGAGTCTCATCTCTCTAAGCATTCCTTCCCAGGCTCCGGTGTAACCCAAGACTGGCAAAATATGTAACCTTAAGAAGAGAATAAAATGCACCAGCCCAGGAGAATGCAACTTGGTAAGATAGCTGCAAGGTGTATTCCCAAACAGACCTTGACTGGAGTATTGAACATAGCTGGGTCGTAGAGCCAGTTGGTCTAAGGATACTATTCGGTCTTGGTACCGAGTTTTCTCCTCAACCTTGGCAAGATGGAAATCGGCCTCAGACTTAGGTACTTCACGCTCACCAATGTCTGAGAAATGTCTCAGAACTGTTTGTTCCATCTCGCCAAACCAAACACTCCTAGAAACCCTTCGAGAATGTCCCACTGTATGGTTCAAGAGGCTTGGCTTACGAGAGTCTTCAAAAATTATCTTTGCCCACAACCTACACACAGCAACCTTCCAAAGAGAATTCAGAGATTGTAGGCCGAGTTTAAGCCTAATTGACTTGACTGGTACCGAGCTAGGTAGTCCCAGCACTGAGCGTAATATTTTAGCCTCCAGGCACATCAATCAGCCCACTGAGCCCTCCAGAAGGACTTCCAATCCATACTTACACATTTATCTTATGCTCACTAAAGCCCGCCCCCCGGCCCCAATCGATCAACAATCCTCCTCAGGGTGAGCCACTTAGTCCAGGTTTTGGAGGAAACAATCTCACCCATGTGAGTCTTTGCCCTAGAGGGCCTAATAGCCATACCCAGGTACTTGTATTTAGTTACCTGAGCTGGTGCCTGGCCATCCATTTTCCAAACAAAGGACGGAGCCCCATAAGCTCGCCTGCCAATGGTCAAGATTTTTGTCTTAGCAACATTCGCCCTTAGACCATTGTCCTTAGCATATGCAGTTAATGCGTCCAGTGAACGCTGAAGTTACATGGCCGTACGATCACAAATGATCGTCATCGGCGAGGCAGTGAATAACCTCACTGCCAAACCTAGGGGGTGATTGTTCACAGATCTTAGACATGGTTCAAAGTCAGACACATATAGATTATATAGGATGGGGGCAAGCACACATCCCTGCTTCAATTCTCTATTGGTAGCGATGAAGTTGCCCAAGTTACCTATTTGTGAAAGGCAAACCTGTATCTGTGCATTGCAGTGGAGTTTTTTTTTAAAAAATACAGGACCGATTCGTCTATCCCCCAGCCCTCCAGCTTTCTCCAAAGTTTTTCCCGATGTGTACTGTCGAATGCAGAGCTATAATCGACAAAATACAAATACAATGCTTGGTCAGGGGATTGTAGTGTATCTGAGATCAGGGTTAGGAGGAGCCACAAAGGGTAAGTCATGGAGCAATGCTTTCTAAAAAAAATGTGTGCATGAAATTTAGGAGAGCATTATTTTCAGCCCAGTTGGACAACATCTCCAATAGCAATCTTGCACATATTAGAGCCAATGTTCAACATTGCCAAGAGTCTATAGTTCTGGGCAACTGCCTTGATGCCTTCTTATACACTGGGATCAACACTGACTGTTGCCAAGACCTAGGTATTTGGCCAGTTTCACAGATATGCAAAAATAGGAGCGGTAGTGCTGCTCCCCAATATTCAGATTGACTCTTAAAATTGACATTGCATAGACCATCCGGGCCAGTAGAACCAATAGGCTGATAGTTTAATTATAATCGCTTTATTCAGCTGCCTCCCAACATCAGTATTGTCCATGGGCCTACAAGGTGGAGTCAAGAAAAGATCCCGCTCCACCCAGTAGTTTTCCCTAATAAAGGTTTCCCAATGAGGTCCTGCTACACTATTGACTTCAGATGCCCCAGTATCCAAAAAAATAGGTTCCGATTAGGTGCCAGAATTTCCTAGAGTCATCCTTTTTAATGAGTTTAATAATTAACATCCATCCAGCACTGGCCTTGCTATAGCGGTGGTTGGCGAGCCATCGTTTGTATGTGCCTCTAAGAGCACTAATACATTCTTTCCCCTCTTTGTTACTGGTACTATAGTGCCTTCTTACATGACATAGCAGCCTGCAGTTCTCTCTTCCTGCTAGTTAACACTGCATTGTAGTGGGTTCCTGGCTTTCTCAAACATCTACTAGTAATAATGCACCTATCATACTGTGGCGCATATCTGTCCACCAAGGTTTCCATCTTCCAATTGCAAGACTGTTCTGTCGGAGTCCCCATTGACTCATCAGTCTGTCTTACATTTAGTTCATGTATATAGACCTGCGTGAATGTAATCTATTTCCCTGTGCATTTACAGTAGGGTTGTGGATTATTTTTTTGATGATTTCAGGATAGGTGGTCTGGAATGTCATGTCCAATATAGCGTGATCGCCCATTGGGATGGGATGTACTTTCAACATAGGAGAATGTTTATGAAGTGGGCCATTCATCAAAGATAGATTCAAGGCAGCTATGGTGTCTGCCATTTGACAAAGTGTGGTGGACTTCATTAGATGGAGTGGGTTCACGAAGTGTAGATCAAATTCCCCCAACAGATCCCTCCAATCTTGACCCGGAGTATGATGTTTAGTTTGTATACCCACATTCCCCCAAGTCAATCTAGGCCCATAGTCATAGCGGTCCACATTGAAATCACCTGCCACCAGTATTCCCCCTCCCCTAGGATATTGTAGTTGTCAAAGCCGAAAAAAAGTCAACAAGGACCTTCTTCTGCCTAGTGGGTAAATACCACCAGTGGGTCATACAAGGTAATCACCAGCAGGCTGCCATCACCAATAGGCAACCCAGTGAGTGTGACTCCTTTGAGTGGGCAATAGTGATCGGTTTCACTTGATAGGTGGTTTTCACTGCAATTCATAAGCCACCCACCGCAGCCAGCTTTCGGTCGGGGGGGGAATAGTAAAAAGAATAATGAATTTCCATCCAAGTCAAAATGAGAGGTGAGTAGGTCACCTGCAATAAAAATATATCATTAAACATCATAAAATCAAGAACTGCCCTTTCATTCAAAAATGATAAGTGTCCTCTAGAGTTCCAGGACATAACCCGAAAAGAGTCCCTAGAAGGAACCTCATTTCATCGTGGCATATGGGGAGGAACAATCTAAGTGGCCTCCTTCCTCTCATCCAGTCTCCCATAATCAAAGGGCTACACTTCAACCACACCCCTTCCAGCGAAGGCCGTACGGGTATATTCAAGGGCATAAGCTGATTTCTGAGTCAGGCAAAATACATAGATGTCACGTCCCATAGACACAAAAGCCCTGGTGTACTTACAGATGCATTCCCCCACCATGGGTGAAACAAAAGCAGCTAGAACCCAGTTCATCACACTATTGAAGGTCGGTAATCCCAGGCATTCTATGTCCTTTGTTGTAATATTAGTCAATTCTGTGATTTGATGTATCAGGTTGAGTAACCAGGTCCGATTTTAAAAGGACTTTCACCCGTGGGGTGTCTTTCAACAAATTTTAAGTGTTTCAAGCCAGCGTAACAAACAGGGTCAGGCAAGGATGAGACAAACGCCCACCTTGTAACCTGTGCGGCCTCCACATATGCAAGCCAGCTGTCATGAGTAAGGACCTGTGTAGTACCTTGCCGCCGCGTGGGCTCCATACACTGCGAGGCCTTTAGTCCCAGGTCTGTACTGCCCAACTCTTCCTGATAGTCACTCTGCGATGAGACAGTGTGTTGTCCATTATGGCTCACCCCCTCATTCCTCACCCTCCAGTGTCAGGGGGCCATTGCAGGCCAAGCAGGAAGTTTAGGCTTGGCCATGCTAACAGGTAGAACCTTTGGGTCATCTGCTTTATTAATGTTAGACTCTGGCTTTTCTGGATAACCCAAGGATCTTTTGCAAATACAGACCGTCACGGGCCGTTGTTCGGTCGCCGTAGTATGTGCGTCACCCAGCCATTTATTCAGGGGGCCATGCAGCTGTACCTGTCGGACCGAACTATCCCCTGCCTAGTTGGTAATGGTATATCGGCTGGCCAGAGTTACCTGCACTCGGCCATCAGTAACCCGGGATGGCCTCCTTACCGTCAAGGTTTTTTTTAACTTTTTCCCTGGGTTGACATAAGACAAGGATGTTTCAGTTTCTTGTGGGATTCTTGTATAGTTTTATCAGAGAGAGAGAGAGAGAGAGAGAGAGCTATCTAACATAGATAGTTCGACACATAAGGCATCCAGGGCTTGGGCCGCCGTAAATGCAATGATGTTGATGGTGTCCTACTCATTCAGGGGCTGGCCTTCTGGAATGGGGTCAGTCTTTATGTACTCTCTCCCACTCCCACGTAGATTCAATGAGGATTTCCGCCGGCATGGTATGATTTGGCTTGACGCTTGAAGGAGGCTGCCCAATCATAAGAGCAACCAGCTGTCCCATAGAACGTTTTAGTTCAGACTGCCCCATTGCCAGACTCGCACACACAGTTTCAAAAGTGATTCTATTTTAGCTTCAATGTGCTGCATGGAAGTAACCGTAGATGAGGGGGGATCAGCATGGCCAAGTGAGGCTATGGGTGAAGGCGGCCCTCAATCTTCGCTGTCCGTGGAACTATAGTCAGAGGAGGAGGCATATTGTTCCAAATCAGGGGAGGCAGTGAGGTTTGTGGGTAGGTCACTATTTGCAGTGTTGCAGAGTGGTCCCAGGGAGTTCCGTTTTTAGGGAAAGGCATAGGTTTATCGGCTCATTGTTGTTGATGGTATGCAAGTGCCCTGGACTCACCACCAGTTCTATGTTCACTCCACCTTGGAAGGAGGTGATAGCAAGATTTTCCTGCACAGAGGGGGCACCGCTCTCTTGGACATATTGGGAGCTGGTTTTTCAAAGAAACAGCTAATTTCCAACTGCGCTTTTCGTCCCCAACCCTCCTTCCCTTTCTTCCCTTTATTGGAAGTCTGAGTCAAAGCATGATTTAGCCTGCCTTGTGAGGAGCTGCGTGCGCGTTTCCCCCTACTGGGCCCAGCGCTATGCTGCCCATAGCAGTGTCTTTTACAGCTGGACATAGTCAGGGGATTAGATGATTGGAGCACAAGGAAAACCAGTTGCAGTGTACCTCAGTAAGTGTCTATAACCCTGATCATCCAGCCAGTAAATTACCTGCTGCAAGGGTGCACTCAGGCACAGATAGATTTCCTGCTGTAAAGGTCCGCACAGACGCAGGTCAGCTCCACGTATTCCCCAGCACCTCTCACCAACCGCCAAACAACAAACATACCGAGTCGCGCGCTGCGCTCTGCACCGATGTGGTGTCTTTGTGTTGCTAGCCCGTCCTCCCAAAAAGACAGTGTGAAAAGACTATAGACAGCCATATGCACAGATTCCAGAGGCTCCTGCCAACACAGACCATACACACTGAGCCACATACTGCACCGGTGTGGTGGCTTTGTGTTGGTGGCTCCTTACCCCAAAAAGACAGTGTGAAAAGACTGTAGACCGCTGTATGCACAGAGATCCAGAGGCTCCTGCTAACAACGCCCAAACACACTGAGCCGCACACCGCACAATATTTGCTTGAGTTTATCAAAGCATTTGTGATCTTCGAGCAACCACTGTAGTCTTTGATGGGCTACATTTTTAAGTTTATTTGTGAGGGGGCCTAAAATGGAAGAAACATTTGGAATAAACCTTCGATAGTAGCCCACAAGGCCTAAGAAGGCACGGAACTCCTTTTTAGTTTTTGGAGTGGGGTTCTCATGACAGCTTCCACTTTATCTTGTTGGGGTTGTACTAATCCATCCCGACAAAGAAACCCAGATACTTAACTGTGGATCTAGCCAGGTGACATTTTCTTGGGTTTGCTGTTAATTCTGCTTTTCTCAAGGCTCTGGTGACACTTGATATAAATGGACATATGTTTGTGCCAGCTGTTACTATATATAATGATGTCATCAACATAGGCCCCAAAGAAGGATGATAAGGGTCTTAAGACATGATCCATCAACCTCTGAAAAGTAGCAGGAGCCCCATGTAAGCCAAAAGGCAATACTTTAAACTGAAATAATCCAAAAGGTGTAGAAAAAGCAGTCTTGGGTTTATCAGCGGGTTTATCAGGTGCCTGCAAATACCCCTTTGTGAGATCAAGAGTAGAAAGGAACTAGGCATCACCTAGTATATCAATTAAATCATGTATTCTGGACATTGGATAGCTATCAAACTGAGATGGTTCATTGAGTTATCTGGTTTGGCTTCTAAGACAATCAGAGGACCATGGGCTTTGTGAGGGTTCAATTACATCAGACTTTAACATAGCTTTTACTTCTTCTTCAATGGTGTGTTTTCTACTTTCTGGAATTCTAGAAGGTTTTTGATGTGCAACCTATCCTGGAGGAGTGTGTATATAATGGTACACTCCTTTTACCCTCCCTGGTTCTGGTCTAAACACATCAGGAAATTGTGTTAATAAATCTTGTTTTTGATTTTGGGGTAACTCGGGGGATATTACTGGATTCTCCTGATTTTCTTCTGACAAGTTAGTGAGCATGATGGAAGTATCTTTACACATAGGTTCTTTACATTCTTTAAAAAGGTTATGGGTCTTGATTTTCCTATCAGGTTGTGAGATTTTATAATTATAAGGTCCCATATGTTCAAGGACTTCATAAGGTCCATGTCACCTGGAAAACATCTTATTGTCAGATGACGGGAGAAGGACAAGCACTTTTTGCTCAATGGAAAATATCTCATCACTGCTTTCCTATCATAACATTTCTTTTGTTGTTCCTATGCTTTTATCATATTTAAGTGAACTATTTTTGTTACTGCTCCCATCTGTTCTTTCAATTTTTGAATAGTTAGGGATAAAGGAATGGTGGCTCTCTCCCTCTCTTCGCAGGTCTCTCTTAACATATCTAATACGTCCTTGGTTTACCTTCCATACAACAATTCAAAGGGGGAAACTCCGGTAGATGACGGAGGAGTTTTCCGGATGGCAAAAAAGGCCCAAGGTATCGTAACCTCCCATCTACTTCAACCAGCTTTTTCAGAATATGTTTTATAGCTTGGTTGAATCTTTCAACTAACCCATCTGTCTGGGAATGATAAATCAAGGTTCTGAGTGTTTTAATGAGTCGTTTACCTCAGACATAGGTTTATTCCTAAAAGTAGTACCTTGATCAGTCAGAATCTCTTTTGGGAAATCTGTTAGAGAGAAAAATGGGAGAAAATGCTTCAAGATTTGTTGAGACATATTATTTCTTAAAGTGAAAAAGCTTCAGGGTTTTTGGTAGCAGTCTAGAATCACTGGGATATATTTATTACCCAATTTGAGGTTTCCAAAAGGTCCGACTATGTCCGTTCCAATTCGTGAGAAAGGAACACCAATAATAGGTAAAGGGTAAAAGGGGGAAGGAGGAGATATTTTGGTACTGGTCTTTTGACAAATGTTAACAGGTGTTTATACACTTTTTAATTTTAATGTCAGCGTAGATACTGGGCCAATTAAATCTTTTCACAATTTATGCTTGGGTTTTGTGGATCCCTGAATGTACCCCGGTCAGGTGAGCATGAGCCATCTCCAGTATAATATCTTTACGACTTCTTGGTACTACAATTTGTGTTTGTGGTTTACCAGATGGATCCACATCGCCCTGATACAGTAACCCATTTTGCTGGAGAAAAGAAACGGGCCCCCTTTTTCTCTGCCTTCTATTTCATTGGTGATTTGTCTGAAGGCCTCTGCTACTATAGGGCCATTATGCTGAGCGAAAGCTATGTCAGCCATAATTTCTTCCTCCATCTATATTCAGGGTAGCTTTTTGTTTCTGATCTGCTTCCCTCAATCCTCGAGTTCCTCTTCCCATTGTCCCAGAATGTTTAATTGCTTTAAGCTTTGGGAACAGAGCAGATTCCAGAATGCCTTGTGCTATTCTTTCCCCAGCCTTGACTTGGTATGCCTTTTCTCCAAGGCCAGACTTGGAGGCAAGATGAATAGAAGTACCCTTGGGAGGTATGAGAATTACATCTGTGGGGATCAAAGCTCTTTGCCCTGATTGTATTAATTCTCCCCTACTACTGCAAATGCCAAATCCAATGGAGTGATCAGTAGCTATTGTTGGGTTTGAAGCTCTTTTACTAAGCTTTTTAAATGTAAGGGTTCCCGAACTTGTATCAACAGAGTCCGATCTCACTCCTGACAACATATGTGACGGGAAAGAAATGTGAGGTGCACAACTGCTTGTGTTCTTCTCAGAATTGAGCATTTTATTAAAGTAAAAAGGTGCAAATAAATCCTAACTAAATCTACTCTAACAGGTAGTTCCCTACTTAGTCTAAAAGCTAAATGGATTACTCCTGCCATACACAAAACTGGCCCTCACACTAGACAATAGAAACATTAAAGTAAATCATAAACAACATAAAGATATGAATACCAACAACCAGTAATTCGGGTGACCTTCACCTGTCCTGGGTAAATCCCTTCCCCAGGATTTTTCAAAGTCGGTTTTCCCAAATGTTCAAAAATAAAAGTAAAGTCTTGAACCAGTTCTTTTGAGTTCCAAATGAAACACAATTCCACTGGTAACAGTTCTTCAGCTTTCTGGTGATATGTTCCCCCTCCAATTCCAGCCAGTAATCCTGGCCATTCTCTTTCCAAGATGGTTTGGCCACAGTTCAAAGAATAAATAAACAACTTCTTCTTTGACAACTTCCCAAGTATTTATGACCTCTGCAGTTTCTTTGGTATACTTGTCAGGATGCTTCGTTTTACGGTGTTGCCTTCCTTTTAACAACCGCCCCTCCACTAATGTTACTGTGTGAGCAAACACCTTTGTTCCACAGTATATCTCTACTTCAACCACCTTTAGTGTAACATCCACTGACAGTATTATACACAGCCACACTTCTGGTACTCATGCTTTAACTTTATATTTTATGACTGTTGGGCGTTTTAAAGACAAGACTTTTTGACTTGCACAGGTAGGCAAGGCATCCTTCTTTCCCATGCTATAAGTAAAGGACCTGTCTGTCTGTTTTACTGCCACTGGTATAATCTGCCTTTGCTTCCAGCCTGCCTTTCTTTCAGTTTACAGTCTCAGTATTACAGAGTGTTGAATTAATCTTCTTACAAGCATCCAGCTTGCTGCCTGTTAGGGAGAGTTTTCTTCTAAGGCTAATTTCCCTTACCTATAGAGTCCCCCAGCAGCTTTGCTGGATTTGAAAGGTTTATTTTTTTCTCCTGCTAAGAGTGAGACCCTTTTTCCCACTCTTAGAAAGATTGCTAGTGTGTGTTTTAGGCTATCTTGTTTGCTTATGGTCTATGGGGTTTTTCTCACCCTCATAGGAATCATCTTTTTAACATGTGTGGTACACAGCACCCCACAGGGGTGTCGTAGCGACCCCCAAACAGACTCCATTCCCTGGGACTGACTACTGTCTCCCAGGGCATGTAAAGTCCCCATTGACTTTACTAGTCAATTATGAACTAAACCAGTACAACCCATCTTACTATGGAAGTACTGGAAAGGGTTAATAGTTTTTCCCTAGTGTTCATTTTCGAGGGGGTACCGTACAGTCCCTCTCTCTAAAGTTTCTGGCTGATGGCAGTGGTTACTGCCGTAAATATTCGACCGCAAATATTTCCCTATGGGATTTTCCCATTGTTCGAGGCTACCACTTTTTCTGACAGCCTCTAACATACCGCCGGTTTATTTTAATATTAACTTTACTCCGGTAGGTTTTTATTGCCAGGACTTTGATTATATTTCTTTCTCTATAATCCTAACCTAGGTCGGGGATCCTTTGTTCGTCCTTTAGGCGGGCTTCTGCACAGAAGCCCTCCTCTCGGCGCCACTGAGTCTGGGGTAGACAGGATGTGTGGGAGGGGGAATAGGCACCCTGTACAAGGTTTCCTACGCAACCCAAGTCGCACTCTGCCCTGATAGGCTGGGGGGTTCTCCTGCCAGGAGAGCCACCCCACTGTGTGAGTGACAGCTAGGCTGTATGAATGGGGGTCTTGCTGCATAAAAGCAGGGTCCGGAGGACTGGAGGACAAGAAGTCGCCACTGGAACTAAGAAACCGAAGAGGAGAGAAGCTGAAGACATCTGCAACGATTGAACCACCGGTGAAGCCCTGCTGCACATCCTCACCACTTTTCTCCAACCACTTGAGAAGATCTTTTTCTGCAAGAGTCTTCTTCCCTTGAGCCTGTGGGGCCAACCAGTTCGCCAATCGCCTTCCAGGACCTGCCTTGGTCGAATCGCCAGTGCCAAGCACTCAGACACCGGATAGCCAGGCACCCGTCCACCACGTACCTTTTATTCGTTTGGCAGCACCGCAGATGGTTTCATCCCTGGACAGTGCAGTAACTCGAACCTTCCTCCATGACGAGAGTCTCTCTTCCTCTGCTGGATCACCCGAACTGCAGGAACTGCCAGGAACTACCGCCACCGCAGGAGCCTCTTCCACTTTACTTACCTACTGGGTTGGCCGCCCCTATCATCTAACATTGCCTTTCAACTTCTACAACCACCTTTTCGAATCGTTAAACAAAGACTTGACTGCAGCTACTAGAACATTTTGCTCCTGGGCACATTGCCCTGTACCACTGACACTGCCACAGGCCTATTGACTCTGGCTAAATCTGTTACAACTGCCTTCTCTAGATTGCTTCTCACCTAGAAATGTGTTGGTGCACCTAACTCTTATAACCACCTTTTCCTTCCCTCTTATTAAACTTGTGAAGTGCTATTTTGCTCGGTTTTCACCTCAGTATTGCATATGCTAAAGTACCAGCTTGCCTAACTTGTTCACAATCTTCTTGGGAAGTGTTGCTGGTGTGTTAAAGAGTATCAACCTGTATACCTTATCCTTTCCCTCCCTTTTGAGAAATTGTTAGAGTGCTACTTCTGCTTGGTTTTCACTGAGCCGTTTTGCTCAGTTTTCACTCTTGCTTAAGCTTGTCTACAATTTAAATAGGGATTTGTGTATACTTTTCTTGACTGATTTAACTTGCTTTTATAATAGTGATTTGTGTGTGAACATCAGAGTGTTTAAAATAAATATATATATTCTTTTTGATGCAAAGCCTTGGTCAGTGTTTCCTTGTTCCATAGTATTGTAGTCCTAATGTGTAAACCCTGAATACTGCTCATCTCCCTCTTGAGATAAGTCTGAGTGCTTAGCCACAGCTACCAACTAAATCTTTGTGGTACAAACTGATACCAAAGGGGATTTATTGCATATAATACATGTAGTCTTAATCTTCTGTAGTGATGATTCTGCCTCACACTGCGCCAGCTTCATTCACAGCTTCTTGGTTCCAGTAGATACCCTGAAGCCGTATTGCCACACTTCCAGCTTTGGATAACAATGTCACACTTGTATCAGATGGCACTAGACCTTCAACAACTTTAACAAAAAGCCATGAAAAGGGAGGGATTACGAGGAAAGTTAAAAAGGGGTCCCTCCCAGTCTTCCTGATCTGTTTCACCCCAATGTGATGTTCCCGCAGTACACCAGCCCCAAGGTCAGGATCAGGGGGCGCCTGCCTTTCCCTGGCAACATGAGGAGGGTCCCAGGCCAGGTTTCTGGGGAGAATCCCTTCAGATTTTTCACAATGGTCACTCGCCAGACCTCCCACCCCGATCCCAACCTCTCTGGTTGCATTAGATAGACTATTCTCTTCCATCTTCCCTCCATTGCTTTCTCCCTCAGTAAACTCATAAATAAGAACTAAGCAATGCTGAGCGTGACTATCCTGCCTCCAGCGTGACTCTAGTTCTCTGAATAGCCAGCCATCTTTAAAAAATAACAAGATAGCACTTCATCTGCTTTACTTTTTGCTAAGAAATCCTACTTCTCCGAACATACACCTTCCCTATCTCACCACACTCATTGTGTCTATCAGCTTCTATACAGTATCCTCTCTCCAAAAGCCCCTGATACTTCTGCTTTCTGTCCCTTTCTTCCTCTGATTTTGCAAACTACTTTACATCTAAAGTAGCTAACCTTCATCTAGGTTTCCCCCCTCTGGCTCTCCTTCTCCTCCTCTTTCTTGTGCTCCATTTTTTCACTCCTTTTGATCATTCTCTCCTCTTGACACTTCTGCTCTCTTAGCTCGTGCTCAACCTACTGCCTCCCTTGGTCTCTCATCCCCCAAGTATATCCCATTTTCTTCTGCATCTTACTTCTCTCATCAACTCCTCCCTCGCACATTCTTGTTTTCCTGCGGCTTTCAAGCATGCGCTTATTTTCCAAATCCTGAAAAAAATCTTCCCTTGATCTATGTTCCCCAGCTGACTTCTGCCCTATTTCCTTTCTACCCTTTCTCGCTAACATTCTTGAACGGGCCGCCTTCAGATAACCCGTTATCTGAGTCTTCATTCTCTTTTTCCTCCTTTGCAGTCTGGTTTCCACCCATCTCACTCCACTGAAACTGCTCTTCTTCATGTTTCTAATTCTCTCCTCACAGCCCGCCACTCCAAGTTTTCTTCTATTCTTTTTCTTCTCAATCTGTTTGCAGTGTTCAACAATGTGGACCAGTCTCTTCTTATCTTCCCTCTTTCCACTTTGGGTATCCCTGGGTCTGCTCTCAAATGGTTTCGCTCTTACCTTTCACAACCGATCTACTCCGTTACCTGGGCTGCACACTCTTCTGCCTCACTTCCTCTTCTCTGTGGTATCCCTGAAGGCTCGGCACTCGCCCCTCCTCTTTTCTCTCTCTACACCATCTTTTCTCTCTCTACACCTCTCCTCTCTCTGCCCCCATCTCCTCCTTCCACCTTCTTTCCACCTTTACTTCGATGACACCCAGATCTTTCTCTCTTTTTCTTCCTTTGATTCTGCTCTGCACCTCACCGTTTCAAACTGTCTTTCAGCTGTCTAGAACTGATGTTTTACCATGTTTTACATCTTAATCCCTCAAAAACTGAGGTTCTGTTCTTTCCCCCTCTACTATCTCTCCCACTCCATCCTCCCTTCCATTGCCTTTGCACTATCCTTTCGTTCCTTTTCACCTTCAGCACGCAACCTGGAAGTTATCTTTGATCCTTCCCTCTCCTTCTCCCTTCATATTTACTCTATTGCCTGCTCCTGCAACTATGCTCCATTCAACATTTGTCATGCTCGCTCCTATCTTTCCTTTCACTCTACTAAACTCATTCTCTTTTCTCTTGTCTTTTCCCATATAGACTACTGTTCATCTTTATTGCTTGGACTTCTGCCTCCCACCTTCTTCCTGTTCGTTCTATCTACAACTCTTCCGTTTGTCTCCTTTTTCTGTACTCCCTAAGTCCCCCATCACATCCTCCCTGCTCTCAATATCATTAACTCCTTTCGAATCCCGTCTTTTGTATCACTTTCTCTCGATTATTTTTATATGCACTCATGGCCTGGCCTCGCCCTACCTCTCTTCCCTACTTTCATTCTATGTCCCTCCACGCACCTTACAATCTCAGAATCTATTTCTTTTAACTGTTCCTAAGCCTCCCTGTGCCTCATCTCGCTTCCTCTCTTTTTCTCTAATGGCTCCTAAACATTGGAACGCTCTTCCCGCTCACTTCGCTCCTCATCTCTTCGATTTTTCTGAACAAATCTTAAACTCTACCTTCTTTCGTCTCTTGCTTCTTAAAATTATTTGCTTTCTCCTTCTGCTGATGTAACCGTTACTCATAACGCATATGTACAATTTTGATTTGTACTGTTTTTTGGATTCTCCTTTATTGTTCAGCGCCTTTGGTGAAAGGCGATTTATACATTTAATAAAATACAAATACAAAATACTTAGTAGTCATAAATTAGCCCTAGTGTATGCAGACCAGTTTGACATCCAGAAACACATTTTTGAGGACCATTAGTTAGCAACTTAGTTATTTCCCTCTCACTGACTCCACTCTCCTGGATCCTACTTGTATCCAACCACTCTTCTTAGAGTCATTATGCAGCATGTGCACTGCAGGTGTTCCTTGTGTGGCTATACTGAAGAGCTCACATCCCTCTCTTATAACTGTAATGTGGTGTTACTCTTCTTAATATACAAATGCTATGCCAGGCAGGATTGTCTATCAGTATTTAATGTTATTCTTCTACAGGAACTCTGTAATAGGCTTTAGTTCTATATGCTTTGCCAGAATGTGTGCAGGAACATCTTGGAAGATCTGTGCTGAGTGCCCCTGAAAGTGTATAAGTGATTTATCCCTCAACATCGCAAATATTCTGTCTTTGTTGTAATAGAAATAAAGCCTAATTAGAATAGCTCTGGGACTAGAGTTAGGTGGTGGACCTACCCGGTGTCCTCTGTTAATTGCCACATTAACCTCCAGATCAGCCAATCGAAGCAATGTAATGAAGGACTTATCCCATTGAGTAATGTGCAGGCACCTTCTTTTAAACTCTTCAGCCGCAGATTTCATCTCTTTAATCTATTCTCCAAGTCCTCATGACCTCGAAGCTTGGGTATTTCAGTAATGCTGTCAATTATCGAGTTTTCAGTGGTGTCAAATCTTTACTAACGACAAACTGCCAGCAAACTCAGACTTCTCTTCATTTCTTCCTTTAGCAATGACATTTCTTGTTTTATGTTGTTGCTAACTTCTCCTAAGCATGTTGCCATGTCCTCCTCCTGTGAGCGCACCAGCCTGGGCATACCTACGGAGCCTTTTACAACAACATAATTATCCAGTGAACCCTTGTGAGCACCCCTAGATATTTTTGACATATGTGCACCTTCCTGTTCTCCTTTATATAAGTTGCTTCCAGTGCCCAAGTATAATGCGATCACCCTGCTCTAAATTGAGGAATACATTTATATTCAGTTACGGCTTTCTCGGACTCCTGATTGATCAGCTCCTCCATTCCCCCATCAACCCTGGGCCACTCATATGGAGGCCAAGAGATGTAACTGAACGTTAGGTGCTTCCCTGACAGCTGCAATCTGAATTCTTCTCAGCTTAGTAACGGAGAAGAACGAAAACTACAGAGACCTATAAATTTCTCTGCCACTCTCGTGCAGTACATGCAAATGTCCTTCACCTCCTGCTGCTTTTTCAGAGCCTGGCCACCTCTTTCAATCATTTTCCTTTATCTCCACAAGCAAGGTGATACAACCATTCCTGCCTGTGAAGTTATCCATGGGATGTTCTTGCCACTCGGTACCTGTAGGGTCCCCAGGGCTCTCCATAGTCTTGTCACTCCTGGACTTCCACCGCGTTCTGTGTCGCCATCTTGGGCCAGCCACCGATTGTGGGCTCAACTTTACCTCCCGGGGTATCTTGGCTTTCAAGGACATTTCGAAGCAGGGATTTCACTACTTCAGGCACAGGACTCAATTCGGTCTATTTGTACCAATCTTTCAAGGCTGGAAAGAGCTCCACAGGGACTCGATAGCAGACCAGTAAGATGACGACTTACTGGTCTGCCATCTTCGACTGGCCCCACAAACCTTACAATATTGTGGAGTGCATAAGAATGAGAGCAGTTTTGCTAGCTGTAGGAAAAGAAAGTTGGTAACTAACCCAAAGTCTGTACCTTTGCAATGCAACCAAATCCTGAAATCTACAGTGTGGCTGGACAATCGATCAGGCTCGGACTGGCCTATAGGCAGGGACGTCATTTGGGAGTCACCCCTGAGGTCCCCCTTGCTATCCCTAAAAAAAAAAAAAAACTTTTTGTTTTTTTTTTACTGGAAGCTCCTGGGCTATGGCCAGTGCCATGTGCCTCTTTGTTTCTGGAGTGGCTGGCTTTCTTGTTCAGGCTTCTTTAAAACATCAGGGAGTTCCTCAAGCCTAACACTTTGAGCAGTGACCTGAAATAAGAAATAACAGGAGTAAGAAAGAATGTGTCTTTCTGGAATTATATACAATAATCGCTAGACTCATTAAAGGTTTATTTCAGGGACACTTAAGGGTGTGAGACACTGATTTGGTCCGTTCTTAAACACCTCAAATTCACAATGCAGAAAAAAACTCCCCAAAAGCATTCAGAGTAGAATAAGCATCCATTTCGGACTATGTATTTTGCTTTTCAGGAGTTGCAGTCATAGCAGGTTTTATTCTGCCGTTGTCTCTGTTACGATCAGCAAAAGACATCCGATCTCGGTGTTGTGTATGTATATTTGTATATGTGTTCTATATAAAGCGCTTAAGCGTAAGTGCTACATAATAACACATAATTATCACTTGGCCATGGGCGTCTGCTTGCATTCACAGTCCTTTTGCAATGTGGGCCTATATAAACTGATATTAACGATAGATATGGTGTTCCATTCTTGTATGAAATGTATATCACATTACAGTGATATTGTAACCATATCTTTCATAGTGTGCTTGGAAAAAACGCTATGTGATGCCACTTCCTTTTTTGTCAATGGGTGAAATGTTGTGTTCCATCGCTTCCTGTGATGTTACTTCGGGGTGGGGTCAAATGCCATCACTTGCTCTGACGTCATCAGAGATCAAGGGTTATGCGATGTCACTTCCGCTACCCCAGGAATTTTGGTGAAATGAAGTCCTTGCCTATAGGGCAATGCCCGAACCAAAAACACAAAATGCTAGCGTGGGCCCATTTTTTTGGTCGAAGTGGGACACTTTTTAGGCCAATGTGGGCCAGTTTGATGAGTTACTTCACTACGATGCCAGTAGTTTTGACCATTGTTGCCGAATAAATATTCTTTAAATTGCACAATTTCCATTCCATTTGATCGGGGGGAAAAAAACCTTGGGCACTATTCAAAAGTCTTTCACAAAAGGAATGAATTGCCTTTTGCAACTGTGGGCCACTTTTTCATTGGTGCTTGAGACAATTGTATGCCCCAGTCCGACCCTGCAAGCGATGGAAGAAGACTAGGTCCAAGCTTTCGGTGAAAAGGTTTCTGGAAGGACTAGTCCCGGGCAAAGTTTTGCACTGGTTAGAATTAGTTCCAGATCATGTTGACTGAAGAGAGACCACTCAATTGAAACTAAACCAGCTACAGGTGCAAAGGAAACTAGCATGATGGGAAGACTATTTACTATCATCCTTTTGCGAGTGTGGTATGACATTTCCAGAAAGCAATATCAGTTTTTTGCTAGTCTGTTCCTGCATATTAGAAAGTGGTTTAGATTTATAGACAATGTCATCTTCATCTGTCGAGGATTTATAGACAATGTCATCTTCATCTGTCGAGGTAACATTGAGTCTTTGAATGACTTTCTTCTTTATCTCAACTATGATCATGCAACCATTGAGTTCACGATGGAATACGATAAGACGTCGATTAACTTCTTGGTCCTTTGTATTCAAGTGGAGCTAGGACACCTTACCTGCACTTTATTTAAGAAAACAACAGATAGAAACACCATCGTGCATTTTACAAGCTTCCACCAAAAGGTCATTAAAGGAGAATTTGCCATATAACCAATTTCTCAGGCTCAGGAGAAACTGCACAGCAATTGTAGATTACTATGGGCACGCAAATAAATTATCCAATGACCTGAGAGAACGAGGCTACCCAAAGAAATTGGTGTTGCATGCTCTAAAAAGAGCCAGATTCACACCCAGGGAAAAAGTGTTGGAGCTAAGTTCGAAAAGTTCAACTCAAGAAAGAATAACGTGTGTGACAACATATAGCACACAATCATTTGCAATCAAGAAATCCCTTTTAAAATATTGGCCTATGGTTAGCACCTGTCTCCCAGTTAGAGGCAAACTTTTATTTGCTTTCAAAAGGTCCAGGAATCTGTAAGATAAACTGGTTCATTCATCAAGCCCGAATAAATCTAACATCAGTCATAGGGTTCTTTGCCCGCTGGTGGGCCATTTCCCATGTGGAAATTGTTGAGCTTGTCAACTTACAAAGAAAATTACTTGTTTTCAGATTGAAGATTCTTATCGAATTGTAAAACATTTAATGTTATGTATTGCAATGAATGTCCGTGTGGACTGAGATATATGGGAAAGACCACTAGACTAGTCCACACAAGAATTAATGAGCATCGTTCGAGGATTAGATGCAAGAACCATCTAGCACCAATAGTCTCACACTACGTCGCTTTCGGACATTCTCCTGATGACATGAAATGGTGGATCATTGATGTCAAAAATAGCTCCAATACACAGCGAGCACCGCATAATAAACAATCAAGATGGATCCATTGTTTGCGAACTTTGGACAACCAAAGGGGGCTTAATGAAGAGACTCCACTTTACCAACTGCCCCCCTAGATTTATCCACATACAGTCAGAGAATTTCACCTGAATGTCAGGGCCACTTTTATACCTCTGGTAAGTGGCTCCACGGTACCCTTACATGGTGTGATGGGATTAGACCATATATTTTTTTTATTTATTTATATATATATCTCTAGATGTGGCTGTCCCGGGAAAAGGCTTCCGATTGTGTTAAAGGCTGCAATTTTGTGCACACCACGTTTCAACGTTGTTGCAAGGCTAACAGTCAAATACGCAGCTTGCTAGTCTTCTTTCACCTGACTTGGAGATGCAGATCCTCTCTCCTATAAGGATGCCTGCAGTTTATGACTTGACCACTACAAGTAGAGGGCACTAATCGTTATATCTAGTGGCCGACAACTCACCTTGTTACTATGGTGACCTGGGATAATAGGAAGGAGACAGTCTGCCGGCCAACTAGGTAAATGACGACCGAGTTGGTATAATCGTTCTAGCCGATGCGGCTTAGATTTCTCCCCTTGCGTTTAATTTCGGTTCCATTTTTTCAGCGGTTTCGAACCTTGGAGACCGGCATTTGACCGAACGTATGCATGATCTAGCGCTCACCATTAGAACAAGACGGCACGCAGAAACCCTACGCATGCAATAAAGGGTAAACTTTACAATATTTATCCTGCATAGTTTTGACAACATGTTGGGGTCACAGACATGATCATCATACAATTGATGTATTTTGCTTTTAACATTGCAGCTAGCCGCCGGCTGCAATTTTACTACAACCAGCCACGTTGTGAATGCAAATGATTTAAACACACCAGACGGATTGAAATACTGCAAACTCTACGGCATGTGTTTCTACCTACATCCTGCAAATCACTACTTTCATTACGTCTAGCCCTGTCAAAGGTATTTGTGCTCTCATTTGCATATATAGACTGTGCACATAGAGAATTTACAACACACATAAGGTCTGGTTCACATTAGACTCAATGACAATCAGTGGTTTCTTCTTTTGTGGTCCGCTAGTGCCAGAAACGTATCAGAACATCTTGAAACAACAAGAGCGGGTCCATTTTTGTCACTTTTGCTTACGCCTGAGCCGCTCCTACTGACAGCAAGGAGGAGCTCCATCCTAGTTGATATTCACAGCATCCACAGATATTGTATGAGTGCCAGTATTTATTTACTTTTAAGATTAATCTGTTGGTGCCTCCTTTTGCAACTGCAGCTCCAGCACTCTCCAGCTGAATAAGCACTGAAGCATAAGTGGTGTTGTTAACATATACCTGTTTCTAATCAGATTTGATTTGTTCCCATTTGGTTACTGCACAGCAGTCTTTGTCCACAGATGGTTGTACACTCTGCCAATATCTATCACTATTTTTGCTATACCCACCAACTGAGATGTCATTCTTTTCAAATAGTTTTTAACCAGCATTAGGCCTGTGTTTTCCTTTTTTTTACTGTTTTAAGCAACCCTCCCCTTTTTTTACCTTATAGTTGTCTATGGGTGAGGTCTGGTGAGTTAGGTGCACTTGCTTGAATTCTATATCTTTATTTTGATATACTCTCTTTCTGCTTTTATTTCCTTTTTCTCAGAGGTCCTGTCCTTGCATATCTGACTTTTGGTCCTGAGGAAGGTGGCCATTTGATCTACACGACGAAACGTATTTTCCCACGCAATTGTGAATTCTAAACCATATTTGGGTGGGATGCTTTTGCAAACTCAGATAGGCAGTATACGTAGACCCTGAGTAGCGTTGCAAGACTAGTGTGACATTGTTCTCAAACAAATAGATTAGCATTGGATGTAATTTGATGGTCTGCTTTGTGTATTGAATAGACTTGCAAAAGCAATTGGACATTCATTCCGATGTGTGACTATTTTGACTCTTGAATTTAAGTAGAGTTGAAAGATTAGTGAGACATTGTTCTCAAATGAATAGATTATCATTTGATGTAATTTGATGCTTTTCTTATATATATATTTGTAAAAATAATTGGGTATCAATTCCAATGTGTGAGTATTTTATTTTTTGTTTTTCTTTTTCCCTTTTTGCATGCATAATACTGTTCTTGGACTTTGTGTAATTATGACGATTTTATGTAATATGTCAAAACTTGAGTTTGTGGAAGTATGACATTCTTTGTAATAAACTGTGACCTTTTCTACTAATAGGTTCCATGTTTAATACAGTTGACAAAATGGCAAGAATGGTTAACTAAAATGTATGATTGAATCTTACATGTATGTGATACTGTGTTGGCAAACAGCCGACAACAGGACACTAACCGAGATAGTGACTAGCAGCACCCAGTTAGTAGCGATCCTTTTTCTTTATCATTTTTGGAGTAAGATAGGGTGCAGTAAATTATTCTACAGCAACAATTAAGATGTCAAATCCTGAGGTCCACGTGGATTAGTATACCTCCGTCCCCAAGCACCAGTCAGAGAGGGGCAAACAATACTTGCTGACCGGTTATTGGAGCCACAGGTGGGGGGGTAAACAGGTAACACCAGGTCCCGGGTGGCTGCAAAGAAAATACCAGGTTAGCTAATGGCTACACGGTATTCACAACAAGCATAAACAAATAATAAGAAAGACCTACCCTTGAGGTGAATGATGAGTGCCTTGAACCTAACAGTGTTTTCCCCCCCAGGGGTCAGATGAGTGGTGCAGAGATGAGGATGGGACCACGGGATCTGAAGGGAGAGGAGAGGGTCTGATTGAAGGTACACAGTACTTGACAGAGTTCAAAGAGTTCAGACAAAAAGGTAGCTGAAGGTTTACCAAGCGCCAAATCCAAAGGTCAATCCATTAACAATCCAAGAATCAGTTCAAAGTTCAGATAATCCAGGTATACAGGTCAGAAATAATCCAAGCGTCAAAAGTGAGGGCAATCCAGAAGAAAAACGAAGTCCAAATCCAAGAATTCGATAACCATGAAGTTCAGAAACGCAGGGAAACGCTAAACGCCGAGAAATCAGCTGAGAAGCAATGTGTGCAAAGGCCAAGCACCTTTTATTGCAGTCTTCCTGGTTCGTTGGCCAATCGTGGACGATTTCCTGGTCACGTGATCATTCACTTGGTCACGTGACCCACTGGTTCATCTGGTGCCTGTTTCCTGGAAGCCATGTCACGTGACCCCTTCTTCGTGACACTCCGCGTCGAGCGGAGGACCGCAGTATGGAGCAGTATGGAGTGGCGATCTCCTCCGCACCTGCAGTCTCCAAGGCAATCCCCACTGCAGGCGTGGAAAGCGACGCCAGGGATGCCTCGGAGCGCAGCGTCCCTCTAAAGATCGAGCAGAGGTGATCGCGGGAGGGGTCCAGGTTTCTCTCCGCCGCCTGCATATCACGCGATCGTGATAGTCTGAAGGCATGACAGAGTCCCCCCTCAAAGGCACACGTCCTCGTGGGCTATGGGGATTGTTCCTATGAAACCGGGCAACCAGAAGCGGGGCATGTACTTGATCAGCAGGCTTCCAAGATCTTTCCTCCGGGCCGCAGCCCAACCAGTCCACTAGGTAGTAAAGACGGCCCTTCGTGAGACGGGATCTAAGAATGTCATTGACCTCGTACTCCTCAGAGGTACCTTTCATTACCGGGGAAGGGGGAAGGATGATACGAGTGGAGAGAGGAGACGGTTTGAGAAGGGAAGTGTGGAACACAGGGTGTATACGCCAAGTGGTTGGCAAGGAAACTTTGTAGGCTACTGGGTTGATGACTTTGGTAATACGATACGGCCCCACAAAGCGAGGAAGCAGTTTACGACAACCGGGTACAGGTAGGTGTCTGGTGGAAAGCCATACCCGGTACCCAACTGCATAAGTGGGGGCTGTAGTTCGTTTCCTATCAGCAGCACGACACAGACACCTATGATTCCCGAAGATGTAATGTGACCTGGTCATGGATGTCTTTAAGATGCTGTACACATGAAGAAACAGAAGGCGAGAGTAGAAGAGGTACATCTGGAATAGGAAGTATGCGAGGATGTTGCCCGTACAAGGAATAGAAAGGTGAATAGCCTGTGGATGAGTGGGGTGCGTTATTATAAGCAAATTCAGCTACATGCAATAGTCTGTGCCAGGATTTTTGATGTTGTAAGGAGAGACAACGGAGATATTGCTCCATGGTTTGATTGACACATTTGGTCTGCCCGTCAGTTTCGGGATGGTAGGAGGATGAAAAACGTGTGTCTATACCTAGTTGTCTCGTAAGGGACTACCAAAAACGGGAAGTAAACTGGGAGCCCCTATCAGAAATGACAATAGCGGGTAACCCAAAAAAACAAAAGACATGGCGGAAGAAGAGGTCAGCCAGGGCAGGTGCTGTAGGTATACCGGTGCAGGGAATGAATCGGGCCATCTTCGTGAAGGAATCAATCACTACCCAAATAGTATCAAACCCATTAACTTTAGGTAAGTCTGTGACGAAATCCATCGTAACAGTATGCCATGGTTTAACTGGGAGAGGCAATGGTTGTAGTAGGCCTAGAGGACGACCCTTTCTGTTTTTGCATTGGGCACAAACTGAACAAGAAGAAACATACGCCACCGTATCCCTGTTCATGGAAGGCCACCAACACCAATGTTGGAGCAAGGCCAGTGTGTGCTTCTGGCCGGGATGACCATTTATGGGGGCATCATGAGACCATTCTAATGCGATGGAGCGAGTGTCTGGTGTTGGTAAGTATAATCTGCCCTGTATATATGGTAGGCCTTCATACAATTCTATCTCCCACTCCCGTAGTTGTTCTGGATGTAACTTGACCCATTGTTGAACTAAGGTTAGTAAGTCTTTTGTTGGTGTAGAGAGACATATGATGTGTTTGCTGTCCAGAAGTGTCTCCGGAAAGACAGGCAAAGAAAAGCCCCCATGGATGCGGGAGAGAGAGTCAGCTTTGCCATGTGCTATGCCCGGTCGGTGCTTAATGACAAAGTCATATGCTGCAAAGAATAAATGCCAGTGGACTTGGCGGCTATTAGTGCACTTGAATGTCGCCAAATCCTGGAGATTGCGGTGGTCAGTATAAACCGTGACCTGATGTTTTGCCCCAAGTAGATGGTGGTGCCAGACTTGGAAGGCATCTTTAATGGATAGAAGTTCTTTCTCTGTGACTGTGTAATGAATTTCAGCCTGTGTGAATTTTCGGGAATGAAAGGCAACCGGATGTAGGAGACCTGTGGAGGGGCATGATTGAGATAAGACATCTCCCAGAGCATAGGAAGAGGCATCGGCTTCAAGAATAAAGGGGAGATCTGGATTAGGATGCTGTAAAATAGGGGCTGTTGTGAAAGCTGTCTTGAGAGCCGAGAAAGCATTTTGTTGAGAAGAGGACCAAACAAATGGGGCACGGGGGCTAGTGAGTTGAGTTAATGGGGAAGCCAAGGTTGAAAACCCTGCAATAAATCGCCTGTAGAAGTTGGCGAAGCCAAGGAATGACTGCACTTCCTTGAGAGTTTGTGGAATGGGCCAGTCTGCGACTGCACGGATCTTGGTTGAATTCATAGCCAGGCCGCCAGATGTGATGTGAAAACCTAGGAAGTCTACTTCCTTGGCGTGAAATAGGCATTTTTCTGGTTTAGCGTAAAGGGAGTGAGTGCGCAGCCGACCCAGGACTTCTCGTACATGAGTGACATGTTCTTGGTGTGATTGAGAAAATACCAAAATATCATCCAAATATACCACCACATAGTTATCTATGATATCGTGGAAAATTTCATTCATAAACCTTTGGAAGGTTGCGGGTGCGTTACATAGCCCAAAGGGCATGACGGTATATTCAAAGAGGCCGTATTTGGTACAAAAGGCTGTCTTCCATTCGTCCCCTTTTAGGATGCGTATGAGATTATACGCCCCTCGTAGATCGAGCTTGGTAAAGATAGTGGCATGTGTGAGACGATCTAGCAGCGGGGTGATAAGGGGTATGGGGTAACTATTCTTGATCGTGATGTTGTTCAAACGGCGATAGTCAATGCAGGGGCGAAGGTCGCCTTCCCTCTTGGGTACAAGGAAAATAGGACTGGCTGCAGGAGACTGAGGGTCTGATATGGCCTAAACGTAAAGAATGTTGTATGTACTCTTTAAGAATCAGGTCTTCAGATGCTGAAAGGGAGTAGATGCGCCCGTGGGGCACGGGGGCCCCTGGTTCCAGATCTATAGGACAATCAAAGGGACGATGCGGGGGTAAGTGTTCAGATGATTTTTTATCAAACACTTCCAAAAAGTCATGATATTGCGAGGGTATCTGGGCCGAGGCCAGACCGACCACATGCCTAGGGGCGTCAACCTCCATCTGTGGTTCTTGTAACGACAAATGAGCCAATGCCCCAAGCGCTTGTGCCGGTGTCGTTACCTGTTCTGGGGATAACAAACAATGTTCCTGACAGAACAAAGATTCAAAAGAAATAGAGCCCAAGGACCAGTTAATGAGCGGATTATGTGTGCGTAACCAGGGGATACCAAGGATAATACTATATTGAGGAGTAGTTATCAAGTCAAAACTAAGGGTTTCCTGGTGTGTGTCCTGCACTATGAGAGTTACTGGGGCCGTCTGTTGTCTGATAGGGCCCGAAATCAACGGAGAACCATCTACCGCTTGTACAGGTTCTGGGTGTTTTTTATTCTGTAATGGGAGATTTAGGGACGCGGCCAAAGCACTGTCAACGTAATTACCTGTTGTTCCTGAATCGATGACCAAGTGTACCTGGTGTTTAACGTTGTCAGAGGAAAACAAAAGTGCCGGAAGGAACTAGGGTCGGGTTGAATCCGGCAATGAAGGGGGTACGTACGGTTGTACTGGTAGGCTCGTCTGCGCCCCCTTATCTAAGGACGAGCCTTCGGAAAACCTGTTGTTCTTTGTTTGGGCCTTCGGGGAAATTCCTTGACAAAATGACCTGACACTCCGCAGTAAAAACAAGCATTAGCCCGTCTGCATCGTTCTCTCTCTAAGGGCGATATGGGACTGCGTATTCCCCCTATTTGCATGGGTTCGCTAGTTTGTTCTGTAGAGGTCGAGCTTAGGGAAAATACCGGATTCGTTCTCTTGGTTTCAGTGTTTCTTTCATTGAACCGGGCATCAACTTGTAGGACCAAGTCAACCAATTCAGGGTATTGGGTAGGTAATGTAGGTATAACGGACAGAGCGTCCTTCAAACGTTCACTGAGACCTTTGTAGAATACAACTGCCTTTTTTTCTTCTGGCCAGGCAGTTTCGACAGACAATTGGTTGAAGCGGGTTATGTATTCTATTAATGTGGTTTTTCCTTGGGTCAAATCTAGAAATTCTAGGTCCCGTGTTTGTGCTTTATGTCGTGTGTCAAAAACCTTAGTCATTTCTGCCACCAGCCTGTCAAAATCGTACAAAACGGGGCTATTATTCTCCAACAGGGGATTCGCCCATGTAGCGGCAATGCTGCTTAAATGAGACAGTGAAGGGCGCCTTAGTAGTCGAATCAGGGAAGGCCTGTGGCCGACATAAAATTTTTTACTTACACTGATTCAGGAAAGTGCGAAATTTACGTGGGTCACCCTGGAATTTCTCGGGGGCCGCCAAGGGAAATGGGGTGGGGACGTAGACTGGGGCTGGTGCCACTGCCCCTACAGGTGGTGCAGCCTGTTCGGGTACATCTCCAAACTTCTCATCTGGTGGTAAGGAGTGTCTTTCACTTTGTAAGGCATCTAACCGCTGATGAATAGCCGTATTAGCGGCTGTCATGTCAGCCCTTAAGACAGTGATTGCTTGTACAAGGGCAGCCACCGGGTCCCCAGTGGAGGTATCCATAATCCAGTGGTAAAAGGCTTCACAGTCTGTCAAATCCTGAGGTCCACGTGGATTAGTATACCTCCGTCCACAAGCACCAGTCAGAGAGGGGCAAAAAATACTCGCTGACCGGTTATTGGAGCCACAGGTGGGGGGGTAAACAAGAAACACCAGGTCCCGGGTGGCTGCAAAGAAAATACCAGGTTAGCTAATGGCTACACGGTATTCACAACAAGCATAAACAAATAATAAGAAAGACCTACCCTTGAGGTGAATGAGTACCTTGAACCTAACGGTGTTTTCCCCCCCAGGGGTCAGATGAGTGGTGCAGAGGAGAGGATGGGACCACGGGATCTGAAGGGAGAGGAGAGGGTCTGATTGAAGGTACACAGTACTTGACAGAGTTCCAAGAGTTCAGACAAAAAGGTAGCTGAAGGTTTACCAAGCGCCAAATCCAAAGGTCAATCCATAAACAATCCAAGAATCAGTTCAAAGTTCAGATAATCCAGGTATACAGGTCAGAAATAATCCAAGCATCAAAATTGAGGGCAATCCAGAAGAAAAACTAAGTCCAAAATCCAAGAATTCGATAACCATGAAGTTCAGAAACGCAGGGAAACGCTAAACGCCGAGAGATCAGCTGAGAAGCAATGTGTGCAAAGGCCAAGCCCCTTTTATTGCAGTCTTCCTGGTTCGTTGGCCAATCGTGGACGATTTCCTGGTCACGTGATCATTCACTTGGTCACGTGACCCACTGGTTCATCTGGTGCCTGTTTCCTGGAAGCCGTGTCACGTGACCCCTTCTTCGTGACACTCCGTGTCGAGCGGAGGACCGCAGTATGGAGTGGCTATCTCCTCCGCGCCTGCAGTCTCCAAGGCAATCCCCACTGCAGGCGTGGATAGCGACACCAGGGATGCCTCGGAGCGCAGCGTCCCTCTAAAGATCGAGCAGAGGTGATCGCGGGAGGGGTCCAGGTTTCTCTACGCCGCCTGCATATCACGCGTTCGTGATCGGGTGAGTCTGAAGGCATGACATAAGATCACTTTCCTGTGGTGACAGCTTTTTTTGATTTTGGATTATTTTTTCCAGTCCCGTATAGAGTGGGGAGTTACCCTTCAGTGTACAGCAACTATTAAGAAAGCGGTGGATGTTGCCCATCATATTTGCAGACAATTATGAAAACTACTGAGATGCAATGCTTTATCTTTTGATGCTTAAGGAGCGAAAAGTACACACATTGGCTATTTTGTTAAGCATGTGCTCAGGCTTCTTACTAGAAGAATGCGGTTAGAACTTTGGACTTTTGTTAAAGGAGTTGCTATAACATTTTACTCGTTTTGTTCTGTACAGAAACTTTAATGGAAATGACTGGGTGTTTCATATGGGAACGTTTTAGGGTGTCGTTTCTGAAATGTGTGTTATTTATTGTGAGTTAGGAGGTCAAGGTCAATTTTAAAAAGGACATGTTTGATTTATGAGGCTGCTGCAGGGCCAGAATGCTTGTCTGTGCTTGCTATGATCCAGAAAGAGAAACGGCAGCGATGTCAGTTCTTTGAACTGAAACATTGGGCCTCATTACAAGGTTACCGGTCTGGTAAAATCGATGCCAGTATCACCGTACCGGCATCGGTTACCGGACCATTACGAGCCACGTTGCCAGTGTCACCGACAGGGGCCCGCCGTGGCCGGCCTCGCCCATGCTGGTATCAGCATTGACACGCAGCAGCCGTTCCATGACACCGGCATTTCGCAGTTAAGTCCACATTAAGAGGTGCATGGACATGCAATTACCGGCATGGTCATGCCGGTAATAACTGTTACAATGATGCCGTTAACACCGGCATCGCAGTGCAGGCGTTAATAAGAATCTGATGTGCAGAAACCTGCCACAGGTGCTCACAATCCGCACAGGTGCAGGCAATGGAGTCTGGCACAGCACAAAAGGAGCACTCCCACACACCACACCCCTCCCAAATCCACAATGCTACCATTAGCACTAGCAGTACTGGAGCTGGAGGACATGCCTGCACAGTTACTCTTTGAGGAGGTAGTAAGCCAGAGCATGTAGTGCATGCGCAGGAGGACGACTAGAATGGGCCAGCACACACCCAATGTGCAGGCAGTTGTACCCCGCAGGCAGCCACCAATCCCTTGCCTAAACGCCAGCCCATTCAATCGAACCTCTGGCCAGACCCACACCCTGTACCGACTGGACAGGGACACCATCACCACAGTAGTGGACCTCTTACATGATGACCTGGTGAGCGTAATCAATATCTGGACAGCCACACCCCCCCCCTTGCTGAAGGTAGGGAGTGTGCTACACTTCCTTGCCACACAATATCATGTTGTCATTACTCTCTACTCTTATGTTTCGCATATAAAAGGTAGAGAGTAATGACAACATGATATTATCTTATTCAAGTCAGGTTAACCTTCAATTTCCTGTCTTACATTTCGTAACTGGCATATGAGGAATAATTTCCAGCACATAAGTGAGTGTGTATTTATTTCTTGTTAAAAACAAAGTCCTTAAACCAACAAACAGTCAAGCAATTGATATGAAATTAAGTGCAGAAACTGATATATTGTTTTATGATTTGTTTAGCTGTAAGACAAAAATGTCAACCAGTTCTTAAAATATTTGGGTTGCTTTTCCTCCTGAAGAGCTGTCACCAAAAAGTTGACAGTGAAACACGTGTAGAGGAAAACAAGCCAAGAGTTATTGGCTAGTCCACAAATAAATAAATAAAAATCAAGTAATCGTGGCAAATCTTTGATTCATCTTATTTGAAGTAATTTCAACCATCCAACGGCACAAAGAGTTGAGCGCAACTATCACAGCATACTACCCCTTCTTCTGAAGGCCAATAGAATGCTAAGTCAGATGAGGAAATAGACCAAGCAACCTCATTATTACCAACCTGCACACCATGAAACCTTACACATTGGGCCTCATTACGAGGTTGGAGGTAAGGGGTTACCGGCACTGGTAAGGATGCCGGTAACCCCTTACCTCCGTATTCCGAGGTCACTTAGCGGGTCCCACTAAGGCTGGCTGGCTTTACCAGCCACCCTTAGCGGGAGCCGCTAAGGGACCATGGAGCTAATAACGGGCCCGCTATTTGCAGGCCCGTTATTAGCTCCTTCCCCATTCCCATTGAGCCCTATGGGGGCTCGAATGGGAATGGGCAATGGTTTTCAGAATGGGGACTACCGGGTCCTCCAAGATTGGAATGACCCGGTAAGTCCCTATTCCGACAGCCCAGACCCGGAATAGGGTAAGGGGGTAGCCATGGTGCTAATAGCACAATGTCTACCTCCAACCCCGTAATGAGGCCCATTGATTTGTAAAAGACCGCACACAGTGTACTGGGTGCCCTGAAGTGTGACTTTTGTAAATGTACCAGAATGTGCAGCACAGCCAATGCATGCAGATATGCAAGGCCTTCACAGCCGTGTCTACATGCAAACAGAAGCACGGCTCACAAGAGCCCATGTATTAGGTACATCTGAAAACATAAACCACATGTACCACAATGCACCACTCTGTAGTGACAATGCATGCAATCTTAGCAAAGCAAATCACAAGTCATGAGGCTCTGCCCGAGAGAAAACCATCAGTCACACCTAGAAAATCAGTTGCTGCACTCAGTCCACTGGTACACCGCAGATCAGTACGCCTGTCCTGTCACCTTAAGGGACACCTACAAGTACAATGGTTCAAATATGAAAACGGAGAAAGGCACAATTTTTCACTACACTTAAGATATGACAGAGAGGGGTGCCGGACACATCCAATGTAGCAAACATTCCACCATGCCAGCACCCACCCAGACGTATTACAGTACCGTCACCCTTCACCCGTGCTACATACTACCTATGGATATCTGACCTAGTCATCTGGGGGAATGTGTGGCTGCATATGTACATGGAGACCGGGGTATATTGTATGCATACTGGGGATACCCCTGTATCACATTGATGATAGTAGGCAAATGTGTGACTTGCCACTGTATATGCACACTACTTTCCATTGGTAACACAATCATGAAATCTGAGACCATAGTGGTCTGTACAACATGAATGGTGCATGTGCAGGTTCACATTGAATGGGCCATGTGGAAGCAACTGCACCCCCTCTCCCACTACCCCCACACCAAATGCCCCAACACCCCCTCCTCCACTACCCTCACACCCAATACCCCAACACCCCCTCCCTAACTACCCCCACTGACCCTTCCCAACTACTCCATCCCCACAAGCAGTAGTCACATTGCCTATTTACAGCCCCTTTTTTGAGGATGGGGTGAGCCTCTGGCAGGCGATGGAGTCGCTGCAACCGATGCACAGGGCTACTTTGGGTGCAACTGGTCAGCGTAGCGCTAGTGGATGGGCCAAGTGGGGTGGTGATGTGCCGTTGTTCGGCTATTGCAGTCATGTTTATGGACTCTGCCATAGATGACATGATTTCATTTCCCTCCCGCACACGCCTCGTAAGTTGGTACACACCCTCCGTTGCTCTGTCTAGCATGCGTGCCGTGTTACGGGAGGTGTCCTGCATTGTCTGCTGTGTCAGTTGGGCCTCTGAGATACTGGGTGACCAAGCCGTGCATAGCCTGTTGGCCCTCCTCCATTCTACTCAGGCGCCCCTTAATGTCTCTAATGTGGCGCAGTCCTGGTAGTGGCATGGGAGGTGGCCTCCGAGGGCCTGGGGGAGTGAACACACCTTCTTCATCATGGGCACCATCGCTCTGTTTGTCGGGTCCAGTGGCCTCCACAGTGTTGTGTGCTCCAGGGCCATCCATTGGACTTGCAGGGTGGGGCGCCTGGCTGGGTGGGGGGGAATTCAGGCTCCACCGGCAGGCTCCAGACTTGTGATTCCGGCTCTTCCAGCAAGCTCCGGACTGGGGATTCCGGCTCTTCTGGCAGGGTCTGGACTGGGGATTGAGGCTCTTCCTGGTGATGGGCCTGCATTGCCACAGGTGTTTTTGGCATATGGGCCGGCTTTGCCACAGGTGATTCTGGCTAATCAGCAAGCTTGGCCACAGGTGTTGTAGACTTGCGGGGATGCTGGGCAGCAAGTGTTTCCTGGTGGCAGGGGGGATGAACGCAAAATGTGGCACGCTCGGGTCCTGCCGTGGTGGTGCCGGCTCCTGGCTAGTGGGGGTGGATTTTGTGTGCTGGCGACGTGCTGCAGTGTACTTGGGTATGGTGGCAAGTTCACCCTCGCTGTAAGATGATGTGCCTGTGGGGGACAGTGAAGCAGGGCATTAGTAATGTGTGTGAATCCATCTGACATGCATCAATGCTAGTACATTCAGAGTCATGTGCATCGCCATGGACACGGTGGAGGCAATGGCATGGTGCACACATGATTGTGTGGGGGATGCAGTGTGGGGGCATATCTGTGGTGTAGCCATGGAGTGCGCAGTGTCTGTTGGATGGGGTACTGGTTTCTAGTGGCTTGGGTGCTGTGGCCATGCCGCAGGGGCTGTGTGACACTTACAGTTTGATTGTGATATGGATGTGTTCCATTTGTGTACGCTGCTGCATTGATATTGAGTCTGCGGGAAGAGACATGGTGGGTGTGACAGGTGTGCGACTGGTGTCGATGTGTGCATCTTGACATGAGGTGGATTGAGCCATGTGGTGGCATGGCACGGACGGCAGCAGTTGGACAGTGATGTGTGTCTGTGCATGCAGATGGTACTTGAGTGGGCATTACAGGGGACATGTGGGGTGTGTCAGTGGGGTTTGTTGCTGGTCTTCCAGGCAGGTACTTGTTTGGAATGAGGCGGTCGGTGGGTGGAAAGGCAGCAGGGATCTGGTGCCACTGTCATTTGGACTTCACCATTGGCATTGGGGATACAATGTGTGTAATGTGACTTTGGGATTAAAGTTACGGGCACTCACCGGCATCGTTGGATGACGCTGCTCCAGTCTCTGCATCTCCTACTCCCTCTATACTCTCCACGTGGAGGACGGTGCTGCAGGTCTCCTCCCATGGCTGCATTTTTATGGGGGATGGCGCACCACCTGCTGTAGCCAGCCCCTGGCTCCGCTCTGTGGCGAGGTGGTTACGGACACGGAGACGTAAGTCGTCCCGTCTCTTCCGGCAATCACTGACAGTCCAGGGTGTTGTCCCCAGCGCAGAGACTTTGCAGGCCAATTCCTCCCAAATCCCCTTTTTCCTTAGTTGTGCTGGGCGCCGCAGATCAGCACCAAACACCACATCGGCATGCTCCACTAGTGTGTCAGCCAGCATGTTGAGCTCCTGCTCCCTGAAACAGGGTTTGCGGCGACGGACGGCCTGTGGAATGAGGATTTCAATGGATTGTGTTTTAAAGATGGCAGCTGGTGCATTTCCCGTTCCAGCACGATGTTTCCGGTGCCAGAAATACAGGCACCGGTCATTGCGCCGTTGTCGGTGCCGGAGTTGGTGTCTATGTCAATGCCGCTATCAGGGGCTTTGGAGCCGTTACCGGAATGCCGGTGCTACCGTTTCCGACATGCCGAAATGCACGTGCACGCTGACTCGTAATGAGGCCCATTCTCTACCTAAACTCTAAACTAAGATCACGGCAGTATCAACCAGGGTGAAATTAGTCTGGTGCATTAGTGTGGTTGTGTCGTGGTGCCCTCAACCTCTCACCTTTTTTGTTTTTCTGTTATTTCCCCCCACCAAAAGATAGTGGCAGCAGCAATAAAGAGGTGGGTTTGACTGGTGCAGGAGGGCTGCACATCTTTGGACACCCACCGTGCAGCACGAGAGTATTACACACGATGACTTAGGCCTTCTAAAGGTTGTCTACAGGCTCCCTAGCTGTGCGTCCATTTATGCACCCAAGCATCATAGAGCCAAGAACAGCTATAGAGCAGACACAGACATGTATAGCTGCCTGGTTGGTGGCGATGAAACAGAAAATGTGGCTACCATCTGCGCCTATAGAGAATACAAAAAAGCAGGTGTGTGTTCAGAAGATGAAACAAAACTATCAAGTATGCCTGACACTGATTGCAACAGCGCTGAATGCTGCTCAGTGGGGGCTTTCCCTTTATATACCAAGGTGGCTCGATTGGAAGGTCCTATTGCGCTGCGGCTACCCCTGCTGCCGTCACTGCTGCTAGTAATATTTTGGTCTCAGAAGAACTTATCTCGACTTTTGAAGCAGAGACGGGCACGTTTACTGCCAAATGTAATAGTTTGTCCCCGCCTAGAAAACGGTTAGCCTTTGCATCCCAGGTGACTGAGCCCTCCAGGCGCCCGAATCAAACAGCAGGAAGGAAGCTACTGGCAGAGGCAGTAGTAAATGCACATCATCCCTCGCTCCAGGAATTGCAGATTACAGATTTTTAAAACACTGCATTCTGCTTTCTTGGAAAGGTACCACCTTTGCCAATTTTATTTACTGACGGAGGCACAGTCCCCTCAGCGCAGAATCCAAACAATGCAACAGCTATTGCGCCAAGATCTGAGGCAAGAGAAGGAGAGAGGTTAATGAATGGAACTTGTAGTTGCAAACGAACAGCCAGGGGTCTGACAGGAGAAACACTTGTGAAAACTCTGAAATTACATAAGCTCAGATGAAAGGATAAGGTAAAGTGTGTACAAAACACAGTGGGGATGTGAAATGGACCTACGGAAATGGTGTGAAATGGACCTAAGGAAATGGTGTGAAATGGACCTAAGGAGTTAACATTATTGCTCTGTCTCCTTCTCTTTAGGTCCCCTTCCCCCCACTAAACGCGATTGTTTTTACTGTACTCTGTGGTCACTGTACCTGTTATCCTCTTGTGCCTTCCCCTTTGTGTCCCCTAGTGTGTGCCCCCTCACCCCACCTCCTGCTTGAGCTGCCTTCTTTTTTCTCTCTGCCTCGCACCCCTCCATGGTGCTCTCAGGCTCCCCTTTATACTCTTACTGCTATTCTATCTCCCATCATATCCCTCTCACTAAGTCTGGTAGGAAGAAGCTCAAGAGGGACATCCTGGTCTCCAACCCAGGCCTCCCTTTTGCTGATACCTACACTGGTGCTTCCTACTGACACACCCTCACTGACATCCTCTTTGTCGTTCCCTCTCCAGGCCTATGGACCCCCACGTATGGTCTTGGTTCTCCTTTTTCTTTCTCTGCCATTAATGGTGGCACTCGGTGGGAGGCCCTCCTGGCCTCCTTCCACTCCTCCAAGATCATCATTAATGTCTACCTGAATGGCACCGTCTTGGTCCAGGGCCTTCAGCCCAATCTCCTCATTTTCGATAGATGTTTCCCGCGTTTTATCAACTTCCTTCCTTCTCCTGCTACTCCTACCTACACCTCTTGACTCCTCCAACACGCTCTTCTGCCACCTCGCTGGCACCCTGCTCAGCTTCTCTGGCTGCTTTGCCTCATCCTTCCTCTGCCACATCTCGGCACCCTCTTCTTCCTCTTCGACTACTCAGCCTCTCCTCCTTTCTCCTCTGCACACTCTCGGGCACCTCTAACACCTCTGCAGGGCACACCTCATGCCTGTACCCTTCCACAGAAGTCTTTCAAATGTGGCAATCTGCTCCGCATCGCTACTCTTAACTCTCGCTCTGCTGTCAAACACTCCTCTAACATCTGCCCACTCCACGAAGATCTTTATCCGGATGTCTCGGTCTCAATTGGATTTAGTCCTCTTCTCTCATGGGAAATTTTATTTGGCTTTTTGACTGAATGTTTTCATAATTCATGGTGGGTTAACGCTTTACGTGTATGTTTCATTCTCCATTTCCCATTAGAGTTGGAATCTTCCCGCTGGTTCTCTGCTCAGACTCACTGAGACATGGTTTACGGCCAGCTGTGTCACAAATTTTGACACTCCTTCGTGATGGCTACAAGATCCTCTCCGAACCCAGAAACAATCGTCCAGGAGGTGGACTAGCCCTGATATTCCAGAGTTTGTTTAATCATTTGTATTGTGCACCAGACCCAGGGGTATCAGGGCGCATAAAATAAGAATATTTATAGCTTAGTTACAGTGCTGTACAATGATTTACATATATATACAGGGGATATACTACATTTACATAATAAATTCACATGTATATACAGAGGACATAATACATGTATCGGTACAGGCCAAAGTGAGTAGCAGCAGTATGCGTAACGAGGTCACATGGGAGTAGGAGTCTATGTGTAGGCCGAGTAGGGTTTAGCGATAATTTTCCTTTATTCAGTGAATGTAGTTGCATCTAAAGTGTGGGTAAGTTTGGTCAACCCTTAAGGAAGGTGGGAGGGAGTTCCAATGGTGGACGGCTTTCACCTGGAACCTGTTCCCTCCAGTATTAGAACGTTTGAATCTTGGCACTGTGAGGAGGTTGGAGTTAGCGGTTCTGGTGGGTCTGTTGGGGGGAGTATCTGTTGATTCTATCTACGAGGTAACCGGGGTCTGCGTTATTCAGGCACTTGTGTGTCAGTGAGGCTACTTTCAGTAGGATTTAGTCTGTTGTGGTGAGCCAGTTGTTGGCTCTCCTAGTGTCAGATATATGTTCTTTTTTGGACAAGCTCAGTGCTGCTCTGAGAGCGTTGTTTTGCAGGATCAGGAATTTGCTTGTAATGTATTAGCTCCGAGCTAGAGGGCATTACAATAGTCCAGTTTTGAAAGGATGAGGTCTCTGGCCATGGTGGTGCAGCTATCGGTGGAGAGGAAAGGTTTAGCAGCTCTAATTAATTTACAGATATAGGTTGGGGCGGAGGCCATGGAACTGACCAGTTTATTGAATGAAAGGGTGGCATCTATGTAGAAGCCTAGCCTTTTGACTTCTTTGGCTACACTAATAGAGTTTGCGCCAATGATGAAGCTCGAGTAGTCGTGACCAGGTTTGTTTAGGTTCAGGGTGGTCCCAATGGTGACTAGCTCTGTCTTGTCATCATTCAGGCATACACCATGACATGCCATGCCATCCATGCCTGGATAATGAGGAACACCCTTTTCACCAAGGCCAAATCCTTGTCGTAATCACCAGTCAGCGGTATGAGGATCTGGGTATCATCAGCATAGTTGGTGTAGGTGATACCAAGACCATCGAGATCGTCGAAAAGGGGCTGTGTGAACATGTTGTACAGTGTGGGGGAGACACATTATCCATGGGGTACCCTGCAGGTAATGGGGATGGCAGAAGCCTAAGTCGAGAAGACGTGCATAGTCCTGTTATTGAGGAAGGATTGAATCCATCCAATTGCCTCTTGTGAGAAGTGGGCTGCCGAGTCTAAATGGTTGCAGAGTATTTTGTGGTCTACCAAATCAAACGCTGCTGACAGGTCGAGGAGGAGGACTAAAGCGGTTTTCCCATTGTCTCTGAATGTATCAATTTGTGCCTTGAAGTCGATCAGTGCGGTTTCAGTCCCATGTTCTGGTCTGAAACCAGACTGCCGGATTCCCAGGAGCTGATTTTTTCCTAGGTGTTGCTGTATTTGAGGGTATGCTACCTTGTCTAGAATTTTGAGCAGGAAGGGAACAGTGGTGATGGGTCTTTAGTTGGTGGGTATCGTGGGGTCCAGAGATTGCTTTTTGAGTAGGAGGAGAACCCAAGACTGTTTAAGATTACTAAGGATGGTACCTGTGGAGAAGGAGGAGTTGATGAGCTTAGCGATGAAGGGTGAGAGTTCTCTGGCTGTGTCTTTGATGATTTGCGCGGGGCAGGGATCACCCTGGTAATTAGATGGTTTAAGGGTAAGAATGACTTTCAACCTCTAGGGTGGATACTTTTGAGAAGCTGGAGCGGAGGGGGGGATTGGAGATGGGTTTTTGTGTGAGAGGGGTGGCGTTAGCTGTACGATCCTTGCAGAGAATTTCTTTTTTGTTGGAGATTTTGACCGGCAGGCCTGCTACTTTGATGGGTAAAGCGTTTTGGATGCTAGTGCACCATTGTTTGTCCTTCACACAGGTGTCTGGGATTGAGATGGGGGTTTCAAATTCTTAAAGGATGGTAAATAATTCTTTAGTGCTGTAGTTAGCTTGTGAGATTCTTAGGTTGCAGGAATCGTACTTAGCCCGTATAATTTTGTTTTTGTAGAGGGCGGTTATTTTGTTGAGGTTGGTCACATTTTTGTCTGAGGGTGATTGTCTCCAAACCTGTTCACTTTTTTGTTTTTCGAGTGAGTGATTTCAAGTGAGGGGAGAACCATGTGTTCAGATGTCTTTTGGGTTTGCTTCTTCTGAGTTTCAATGGGGCAATGGAGTCCCGTGCTGAGGCCATGGTTTTATTGTATTCAGCTACAAGGGTGAAGGGTTCGGTGGATTCTGTGAGGAAATTCAAGGTGGGGAGAATGAGCGTGATCAGTTTTTTGGCTGAGATGTTTTTTCTGATTCTGGTAGGGATAGCTGGGGCTAGCATGTTGTTGAGTGGAGTGGGGGATGCAGCATCAAGAGAGAAGGAGAGAAGAAGGTGGTCGGACCAGGGCTGGGGTAAGATGGAGGTGATAGTAGCTGAGCAGTTGTAATCCGCTACCCAGTCAAGGGTCCTACCCTTGTTGTGGGTCGGGAGGGAGACTTTTTGATTGAATCCTAGCTCTGACAAGGTATTAGCAATAAGAGTCAAACCAAAAAAGTGATGGGTGGTAGGTTTTGAATGAATCTACACCACTGGCATTGCTCTGGGCAACCTTCCACACCACCGTTTTTAGCCCGTCTGCGCCATTGCAAAAGGGGTCCAGCCATATGCAAATCAGTCAGGTACTGCTACCAATGGGAGCAGCCTTGCCCGAACTGCCAGGCCAGGTCCCCTCTGCACGGAAACAGAAGCAACCCCAGGCATGTTTCGGCCTTGTTGGGCCTCCTCAGTGAGGTGCAGCTTGGTTTCCTATGGCGCAGCGAGCAAGGGACCCACATCCGGGTATACCCTCTCACACTGGGAGACAAACTGAAACCAAAAAAGTGATGGGTGGAAGGTCTTGAATTAATCCACACCACAGGCATTGCTCTGGGCTACCCTCCACAGCACCGTTTTGTAGCCCGTCTGCGCCATTGCAAAAGGGGTCCAGTCATATGCAAATCAGTCAGGTACTGCCACCAATGGGAGCAGCCCTGCCCGAACTGCCAGGCCAGGTCCCCTCTGCATGGAAACACAAGCAACCCCAGACATGTTTCGGTCTTGTTGGGCCTCCTCAGCCAGGCTCTTTTGTTTTGCTATTGTCACCCAGAGTGACAATAGCAAACTCCTCACTGACAACGCCCAACAAGGCTGAAACATGTCTGGGGATGCTTGTGGTCTCGTGCAGAAGGGATGTGACCTAGCAGTTCGGCTGCACCATCCCTTTGGGGGTGGGGACAAGCCTGATTTGCATATGGTCTTTCCCCTTTTGTAATGGCTTGGCAGGCGAAGAACGAAGGTCTGGATGGTTGCCCAGAGCAATGCCTGAGGTTAAGATTTATTCTAAACCTTCCAGCCATCACCTCTTTTGTTTTTCTATTGTCACCCCTAGTGGGACGGGTATGCCCAGACGTGAGTCCCTTGCCTACTGGGCCTAGAGACCCAAGCTACTCCTCACTAATGACGCCCAACAAGGATGAAACATGACTGGGGATGCTTGTGGTCTCGTGCAGAAGGGATGTGACCTAGCAGTTTGGGCTGGACTACAACTTTGGCGGTGGGACCAAGCCTGATTTGCATATGGTCTTTCCCCTTTTGTAATGGCTTGGCAGGCGAAGAACGATGGTCTGGAGTGTTGCCCAGAGCAATGCCTGAGGTTAAGATTTATTCTAAACCTTCCAGCCATCACCTCTTTAGTTTCGCTATTAGCAAAAAGAGTGGAATGGGGGGTCTTTGTTGTCATTGAACCCTAGGTTAAAGTAGACTAGAAAAAGGCTCTGGGTAGTATTTTTTAGGTTGTTGGTGACGATGGTAGTTAGGTCTTCCTCAAATGTTCCAAGGGGGTTGGGGGTCTGTCGAGTAGATGAATGGTAAGGGTTTGGGAATTGGCAGTAGGCAGTTTAGCTATTAGGGATTCACATGAGGTTGATTTGTCCAAGGGTGCAAGTCTCAAGTTGAGGTTAGATTTGGCAATTATGGCGAGGCCTCCGCCTCTGGATTCAGTTCTGTCAGCTCTGAGGATTATGTAGTCATCTGGAATGGCTAGCATAAGGGCGGGGCCAGCAGTATTGTGGAGCCAAGATTCTATAATGGTTAGGAAATCCAAATCTTCTATTAGGATACAGCCTGCTATGTCTGAAGCATGGGCTACTATGGAGCGTGCGTTTATTAAGGCACCTCCGGTGTTGGCACTAGTAGCTTTAGTAGGTGTCACTGGGGCCTGATTGACCAGATTTTATTTGGCAGGGGTGCTAGTTGGGTTGTGCATTGGGCCGTAGGCGGGCAAGGTGGTCTGTTTGCCTTTGTGTTTTGGTGTTCTGCAGTTATTAGATTTGAGCCGATACCTGGTATAAACATTATGTGTGGGTGTACTGATTGCTGATTGAACAACAGGTGTTACAGTATGGTGGGCACAGTTTGCGCTGGTCAGAAGGTTAATAACCTAGTCTGTCACAATATGGCAGAATATGCAGTAGCATAGGTGGGTGTGTCATGACTAGTTTAACTATTGGTAAATTGGAGATGCAATAGTCACACAGGTGCGCCACGGTATCATAGGGCAATCAATAGATCAGGAAATACAATAGCAATGGGCAGTTCAGTGATCACATCGGTGAGGAGCGCCACTGTAATTTGATCAGGGCAAATCAATCAACAGGGCAAATCAGTCAATGAGGTAATGCAATAGCAAAGGGCATTTAAATGAGCACATCGGTGAGGAGCGCCACAGTAATTCGATCAGGGCAAATCAATCAACAGGGCAAATCAGTCTGTTTGTTTAGTATTTATTAGGCGCGCCGGACCCAAAGGTATCAAGGCGCAGGCAGTAAAAGGTCATACAGCTTAGAACATAGTTACTTTGGTTACAAGATAATGGCATTTGAAGAAGAAACAACTAGTTTAGTAAAAATGGTAGCTTTTATTTGCCAGAACTTTAATATAAATTCTCTCTCGTGTCTTACTCGAAACTCCTAACTCAGATCGGGGATCCTTTGTTCGTCCTTTTAGCGGGCTTCTGCCAAGAAGCCCTCCTTTTGGCGCCACTGAGTCTGGGGTGGGTCCATTGTGTGGGAGGGGGAGTAGGCCCCCTGGACAGGGTTGCCTCCGCAACCATGTCGCACTCTAGCCTGATAGGCTGGAAGGTCTCCCGCCAAGATGACCACTTCACTGTTTGAGTGACAGCTAGGCTGTATGTATGGGGTTCTTTTTGCATAAAAGCAGAGTCCTGAGGACTGGAAGAGCAAGATGTCACCACTGGAACTACGGAACCGAAGGGGAGAGAAGCCACAGACATCCTCAGCACCTGCACCACCGTCTCACCACTTTTCTTCCACACGACGAGAGGAGATCTTCGCAAGAGCCTCCTTCCCTTGAGCTGGTGAGACCAACCAGTTCACCAATCGCTTCCTCGGACCTGCCTTGGTCGAATCGCCAGTGCCCAGCACTTGGGGGCCGGATAGCCAGGCAGCCATCCACCCGGACCGCGATTTAAAGGAGCGTACCTTTTTTTCGTTTGGCAGCACCGTGGCTGATTTTATCCCTGGGAAGTGCAGTAACTCGAACCTTCCTCCACGACGAGAGCCTCTCTTGCTCTGCTGAATCCCCCAAACTGCAGGAACTACCAGGAACAACCGCCACCGCAGGAGCCACTTCTTCATTTAAAGGTACTTTGTTCCGCCAGGCCTCCCGTTCTGCGTGGTAGCCCTAACAGTGTTTTAAATCCTTTATCTACTTGTTGGGTTGGCCGCCCTTTCGTCTAACATTGTCTTTCGCCTTGCATCTACCTCTTCAATATTCGTTAACCAAAGACTTGGCTGCAGCTACAAGAACATTTTTTGCTCCTAAACGCTTGGTCCTGTACCACTGACTCTGGCTCAGGCCTATTGACTCTGGCTGATTTGTTAGATCTGCTCTCACTCGATTGATTCTCAATGAGAAATGTGTTGATGCACCTGAATCTTCTAAACCCCTCTTCATTCCTACTGTTTTAACTTGTGAAGTGCCACTTTGCTCAGTTTTCAATTACTTATCTTTCTGCTAAAGTATTACTATGCATTATTTGTTCACAAAACTTCAGGGAAGTGTTGCCAGGGAGTGTCTGAAGATATTTCGGTTTAAATCGTGCTTTCCCCCCTTTCGCTAAATTGCTAGATTGCCATTTGTAGTTGGTTTTCACTGTGCCGTTTTGCTCAGTTTTCACTCTACCGCAAACTGGACTACAATTGACTAGGGAGTTGTATATACTTTCCTTGACTAAACTTAACTTGCTTTATCAACTGTGATTTATGTGTTGAACTAGATGCATATAATATAAATCTATATATTCTCTTTTTAATGCAAAGCTTTGGTCAGTGTTTCCTTGCGCCATAAGTACTGTGATACCTATTGTGTAAACCCTGAATACTGCTCATCTCCCTCTTGAGATAAGTCTGACTGCTTAGCCACAGCGACCAACTAAATCTTTGTGGTACAGACTGATACCAAAGGGGATTTTTCTTGCTCATACCTCTAGCCTTAATCTTCTGTAGTGCTCCCCAAGGGAACAGCACAGGATTCAGCCAAACAGTCAGACGCTTCTCCAGGCAGAGAGTGGGGAGTAGATCTTGGTCCTCGGCTGTGGCCTCCCACTGGAACAGCTTCCCTGCCTCTCTCAAACTTGAGCAGGACTACCTCAGTATCCAGAAGCAACGCAAGACCTTCCTCTTCGCTTCCGCTTTCTCTCTCTCCCCTACTGATGCTCCTGTCAGCCACGATAAATTGTTAACTGGCCACCCACTGAACCCCACAGGCACCAGCCTCCTGCACAAGCAGAAACCTCTTGCATTGCCTCGGGCCTCCCACCCACTCAGGGACTGTATCTGCAACCCTACAGTCCCCTGTCTCCTTGCACTTACTTGAGCCACCACTCTGGCAGCACTTACTGTGTTTTTGCCACTGCATTCTCCCTCCCCCTGGCACTTCTCTTCCCTCCCCCTCACACTTGCACAATCTGAATGACACAGGGCCTAGTAAGATTCTTAGTTTTGTTATCCCTCTCTCTACCCATCCTTGTATTGTCACGCCTAGAAACACTTGTGCACAGGCGCCTTATTAATGACTTATCATATCATAAGGCCAAACAATCCCATGATTGAGGTGTTGCGGGGGGAGGGGAGGGCTCAGATGAAGGGATGGTGAATGAGGAAAGTGCAGAGATGGAAAACCTGCAGAAGCAGCACGCAGTGATGGATAATCAGATAGTGAGATGTTCTGCCTTGGTGTTTATGTGCCTCCCAATTTACCCTGATGAGGACTGTTATTGACCTATTTAAGGAGGCATTAGACAAGGCAAATTGGTATGCAGTCTTTATATTGAGAATCTTATAACGAATGAACATATATTGAATATTTTATAACAAAACTTTTATGATGAATTCACTAAGGGGTGGGGTAAAGGGTTAAATCTTGTGGGGAAATGGTTGGGTTTTTAGGGGTGGGAAACAGGGTTTCGGGTGGCCCCAAAAAAACCAAAAAAAAAACATTTGTTCTATTTTCCGTTATAAAAGTTTCAATATATGTTAATTCTTTATATAATGTTTCGATATAAAGATATGTAACTGGCAAATTGCGCCATATCGAAACTACAAGTTGAGGCCCAACATTCAGGAACACAATGCTGTGACCTTGAAAAAAAGGGTTATGGGAAGAATTCGACGACTACTTCTAACCCCGATACCCCAGTTGTGCATAGTAATCAAAAAGGGGAAGCAGCAGAAGGCACCCGATTAGGGTGTACTCAGCCCCTGGCGACCATAGGGTCAAACACACTATCCCGGCCCGTTGATTGGGGGTGTTCTCCCACCCAGCAAACACCTTTATGTTTAGAAGTTCCCTTAAGCCTATCCCATTGAAATCTCATCTACCTGTATCTAACATGAACGGCAATACTAGGCAGAACGTGAGGACGGTCCCAAAGGGATGGGGCCATATCACTGGTAAGCCTGGAGTTAAAGAGGTCTTAGAACTCATCAAAACAAGTCTGAGTGACAAGGCCGACCGTTATGCTGACCTATTGCCCAATTTGGATCTCCCACCTCTGGCATCTTCTCTTGTTTTTGTTTTGGTAGGAGTGACCCCTCCTAAACCAGTGGGCACGGATTTGGTGGGTAAAGGAGCTAAAGATGTGGAGGGGGACTGTGTATTATGTCTAGGAACCCTGAAATTAGGGCTGCCATGATGTTCTCCTTAGGGGATACTAGAACAAATGACTGGCTGCCGACCACACAGATAAAAACGCTCCCCTTGAGCTATTCTTATAGGCCGAAATGCCAAAGCCAAGACCGACCTGGCACTCCCCAGTATACCACCCCTGCAGGGCATAATTTCACATGGCTGGTAGGGGTACATCAGTCCAAATAGTCGGTAGTTCTATGGAATAGGTTCCTGCCACTAGCTAATTTGGAAGATGTAGATTGACAGGTAATTGGCACACCTGCAGCAGCAAGTTTGGCTGGGGCACAGGAAATAAGACATGGGTGAGGCGGGTTTGTGAGGATGATTGAGGGAAACCAGTCTAGGAGGGACTCCTCTAATCTCTAGACAGATTTGCTGTATCAATGTTGCAGTGATAGATTTAGGGGAAGCAACAGGGGTCCTCTAGTGGGAGGAAGAACGTACCAGTAAGCCACTCTAGTAGGAGTGGCTTACTAGTTAATCGGTTAGAAGGACGAGCAATCCCAGGTACACAAATCAGACACAAATGTTGGGGTGTCGGTTATGTTGCCATTGTGCAACCTTGCAGGCATAGAGCAAAAGTCGGTTGACCCTGAATGGGCTACCTTTGTCAAGGAGCATGATACACTAATGTTCTAGGAGAACTGGGCAGGACATTCCCTTGCCATTGATGGCTCCACTGCCTATGAATGGGGGCTTTGGCCAATTCTCATGGGCATCCCCAGGGGGCCTTGCAAACCAATATCTCGGACATTGTTGGGAAATTAAAGAGGATAAATGGTGGCCCCAAGTAAAGAAATCTTGTCTGTTTGTGTGAAATTGAGGGTGGTGAACTGCATGCCTTAATACATTTTTATAATGCCAACGGAGGGAGAGAGAGAGGTTTAGCAATGAACCACCTTGAAAATCACATTGCTAACATAATGGATCAAAACCCCAAAGCGATTGTCATCATAGGGGGTGATTTTAACGTCAACAGGGGAGGGGCCTTCCAAGGATGACCTTGAACCCAAGGAAGATGAAGCCCTGGCAATATCATCATACGTTATTTCAATGGCCCTTAGCTGCCCAGGTGCGGAGGGCCCTAGAATGATTTCTACACAAGCATGGATTAAAGATCATCAATGGCAGGGTGCCATTGCAATTTACGGTGAAGGTGCCCTTTAGAGGCCGCAAGTGTTTCACACTGATTGACTACTTTGTCATTAAGGTCAATCATTGGGACAGAGTAAAAGGCATGCAGGAAGTTAAGCGCAAGGATAGCAATCACTATGACCTCCTCTTCACATGTAGTAAGTACCAAAGGTAGCAGAGAAGCAGCCAAATCAGAAGGGATTTTATCTAGTAGTCAAACACGGATCCTCTGGGACAAGGTAGATGTTAAGCATTTGTATGATACTGACATGCAAGACACCTCATCTGTGATGCATACGTGTTTGGACAACACTATGCAGGCACATGAGGTATTGTCAGCATACGAGAAACTAACTAGTCTCATCTTGTTAAAATTGCTAAAAAAAGGCCAAAACTCAGAGGAAGAACATAAGCACGGGGTGGTTTGATGCTACATGTAGGGAGGCCAGAGATCAATTATGGGAGGCTCTGCGGGGTAAAGCAAAAGATGACATACTAATCATAAGGAGAAGTAGAGAATACAAAAGGGTTAGACTTGCAAAGCAAAAGGTGATGGCCCAATTGGCATGGAGCAATTAGAAGAGGTGGCTAATAGGATGTCAGGGTATTCTGGAAAGTGGTCGTCAGGTATCAAATTCACATAGTTCTGCCACAAACGCCCCTAATGTCAACGCCACCGATTGGGTAACTCGTTATAGTGCTATTTTTGCAAAAGATCGGGAAGTGGAAATACTCCCCTCCTAGATAACTGAGGCACCACCCATGCAGGAATTTCAGTTTTCTTACATCGATTAGTAAAAGCCATCTCAACTCAACTACTAAATAGGTCCCCAGGCCTTGATTTTTTCCCATCGGACTCCTAAGTCCAAAGTGAACCTATGGGCACCCCTGTTATGTAACAGGGTCAAAGAACCCCTGACACATGGCACCAGGTTATAATAATAATAATATAGAAGAAGCAAGATCAATTGGATCCCAAATCCTCCCGTCCAAACACCCTTTTAGATGGTCCGCCCAAGATCTTGGGCTCACTACTAAGACTGCATCTCTTGGAATGGATGACATCATTTAATATTTTGGGCAACATTCAACTCGAGTTCAGAGAAGGACTAGGGACAACTAAACAAACACTAAACTTCATGGTGATAAGATCTAAATATACAATGTGTAACAGTGGTACAATATACCTAGCCTTTATGGATCTCTTCTCAGCCTTTGACCTGGTGCATGGGAACTACTCTGGAGAATCTTAACGGATCTGGGGATCCCACAAGGTCTTTTTAAAATAAATAATGTTCATCTACACAAATACCGAATGCACCTTGCGTTATGATGCAGACGGTAAATGCACTGCCCCCTTTAACACCCATAGAGGATTACGGCAGGGGTGTGTGTTTGCTCCAATCTTGTTCAATCTTTATATTAATGAACTCCAAGAAATTTTGGAAACTGCAACTGCTGACCTACCATGAATCGGAATGAAGAGGTTGCCCCTCGTGGCCTACGCCGATGACTTGGTACTTTTGGCACAGACACCACATGCAGTTCCTGGTTAATGGGATCCCACGGGAATGTGTTTGGTACTTAAGACTATTTAGGTGACAGGCTCACCACTTCTTGCTGGGCCAACAAACACATCCTCAAGCAACCTATCCTAATGAAACAGGTGGCACTTCTTAGTTCGACAAGGGCATAGGAACACACCCCGTTGACATCTGTAAAATGCCTAAACTGTAGCAATTGGGCTCTATGGAGATGACATATGGGCAATGGAGGCAGCGACTGTACTACAACGCATAGAAAACCGGTTTGCCAGAACCTTTTTGCACTCTAGCGGGGGTACCAACATATTCTCTTCATATGGAACTGGGTATAAGCTATATTGAGAACAGCTACATCGCAGCTCCGGTGTTGAGGTGTCTCTCCACATGGGCAAATCCCAAGGCTACTCCATCAAAGCAGATCATTAGTTACTTAATGGGAAGTAACAACTGGCGAATGATCTGATGGCCATATCATGTTGCTTCCTCCCTGCCCTCCATAAATGCTAGCCACTGGTTCCATCAGCCAGAATCAATAGAGAGGACCTGCCGGATGAAGGCCAATGCAAGGCTACTGAACATCTATGAAAAAAGTGAAATGATTAGGGATTGTGGGAAACCCTCCAATCTATCACATATGACATTTTCTACTATGGCTATACAAACATATTTGGATTGGAGCCCTGGTAGAAGAGAGTGCTTCTATATAACCCGCCTCAGATTTAATTGTCTTCCGTTGTTATACTGCAATGGGATTCTGGGAAAGTATAAAGCCAGAATCACAGATGGGCCCCTTTTGCATCAATACCATGGAAAACATTGGTCATTCTTTTATTATTTGCAGAGCCTACTCTGGGATACGATAGAGGTCTTTAAAACCATTCCTAAGAAAAAGAGGGATTTGTCAGTTTAAGCCAGCTCTATGATACTGTCTAGGAGCTGAAGATAAAGTAGTTAAGTGGGCTCTGGATTTCTTTATTAAGGACACACTACACATCAGAAAGGCTTTCCACCTCCTTCATCCATGTAGGTCCTAATCGTATTGAGCCAGCACCAATACTAACAATCTGTCTAATCATATTTTAAATCACTCATGGGTGACTCACAGTAATCAATAGTCTGATTTTACTGTACCCCAAAGGGCTCTCTAATATATTTGTATCATGCAGGGGCATAACAATGTTGAACACGTTTTATCTCACCTTACTGTATTTTATAGATTTTTTATTTTCTTTTTATGGCTCTGTGCAGAATGTATTGACACATGTTTTGTATTGTATTGTGTGTGTACTTTGATGGCTTAACCGCCGAATAAAGATGATTGATACATGTGAAGTTTGCATGAATTGTTTTTCAAAATAAAATATTTTGAGGCAGGCTGATGTGAGGAACCAGGAATGAGACACAGATATTGGTTGCAATAAACTTATATTTAAACTATTATTAAATAATAAAATGGGTTCCTACTCTAGGATATATTTCCTACCTCAACCAAAACGAAGGGTCTGTCCCTGTGTCAAGATGTCCAAAACAAAAATGTCCTGTTTGCGAAATCCTATCCTAACCCTCACATTCTAGAAACATTTGTCCCAGGATCACAAGACAATTCAGCAGGTTCCCAAAACCTGGACCACAAAGCAGATGAGGATTCCTTGGATGGTCAGTTACTGCAGGAAGTGGATACCAGGGTACGCCACCATAGTTAAAACCCTCCAAGTACTCATGCATGGTTCGACCACTGAACCCTGCCATGGCTTGAGGAAGAAGAGGAGGATGCCTTTGTCACCATTAAGCAAGAGCTCTCCAAGCACCGGCCCTATGCTTGCCAGATTATCAGAAACAGTTTGTGTTGTATTGTGATGAACATGATAGGTTTGCGCAAGGGATGCAGGCTCAGTACCATGGTGAAAACCACCAGGCCATGCCTAGCACAGTGTGGCACTGGACGAGGTAGCTGCCTGTTTACCAACCTGCTGGTGGAAAAATGTTATGTATAAATCTAGGGTCATCCAGTTACCATAGCCATGCCCCACTCTGTGCTGGCTCTTCTGCTAAAGGGGAGGACAACACATTTTGAACTCCAGATTGACATGGTTTGCAAAGCTCCTTATCTCTGCATCCAACGTGACCCTTCCCTGATGCTCTGTCTTGAAGCCTACCTCTTTGTTGCCAGCAACTTAGGATGCAGAACCACATGATTGGCAGCTGGTTGTTGAAACTCAACTGCCCCCACATGATCATTTACAGCATGTCCCATTACATAACCTTCACTTGATCCTCTTCGTAGACATATCTTGTCTTTTTGATAAGGGAAGGAGGGGGCAAATAGCTGGGTATTCTGTTTGCACCCCCCACTCCATGCTTGAAGCTGCACGTCTACCACATGTCAAGTCTGCCCAGGTAGCCGAGCTTGTGCCACTCACAAGTTTGCAGTATAGCGAAAGACAGGTCAGCCACTATTTATAACTTCCTCAGGTATACTTATTTCAAATGGAATATATGTGTCTGCTCTGTTACATGCCTTGCAACTCCAGACCAGGTACTGGAGACCAGAAACACTTTGCCTTTCCTCTCAGGATGCTAGCCTTGTATGCTACAGCAATCAGTGTGTACCATTCATGGGAAACAGTAAATGTCGACATTACCTATCGACCAATTCCAGTGTTATAATTAACGTTAAATTTGCCTTCAGCCCAAGATTATCAATCTTCTATGCAGGGTTCACCACTTACTGTGCGACCTACTTCATCTGTGGGGATAAAGCCTACTATTGGTTGCCCATCAATTGGGATGGAAGCTGTCATATGGGGTATGTCCTGCCTGCCATCCAGCACTGTGGTACTTTTCTGTCCCACTCCCGCCAGAAGAGATCCTCAGGCTGGGAATGCTTTGTAACTGGTATGGGTTACCTCATACACGAGTTGGGGGTCAAGCTGAACCGAGATCGATTATCCCGCCTATCCGGACTCACAGAAGATGTTGCGAATGTCCTTTGAACAAGTGGCTATCCGATTAATGGTGCTACAGAACCGTATGGGCCTGGTGTTACGCTCCCCTGGTTCCCACAGGGGCGTCGATCGGACCCGGACAGCTACGGTCTCCACCAACGTGAACGTAGTGAAGAGATGACAGTTTGGACTGGCCCGCCTAATCTTGTCTGCTGGACTCCTAGAAGTATTCTCCTGCAAGTGGAGAAAGGAATTTAGCCACCCGTGGACTTGAGGGATGGCCCCCCAACAGTTCTCGTTCTCCCCACTAATCACCTCCGATATCCCCTTTTGGTAATCTCACCTTATGTTTTTAAATGATAAACTCTCCATCCTGCATGGCATGCAGGGGTGCGTAGATACCAGTTACTTCACTGGGTTGAAGGTAATGGAGGAGTTCTGGAGGAATATTAACTCCAGTGTCTATAAAGTTCAAAGAGTCCAATATGGCCGATGTTCACTCTTGTTCCATTCCCTCGTTAGCTTGCAGCTTGGTCCAAAAGAATATTGCCTGGAGGCAGCTGATGGCGTTCAGGTAAGAGTCTGTATTACCAAACACTGTCCGGTAAAAGTTGCATGAGTTTAACTTGCTGTTTTCTCTTGCTTTATAGGTGCGGCATAGGAAGATGCGGCAAATTAAAGAATACCACCTCCGGTGGTAAAGCAGGTAAGCCTATGGTGGCAAATAGATTGTCTGTCTGTTTTCTCGGCTCACCTTGTTATTCCTTTTGTTTTTCCCCCAGGTGCTTTATTTCGACGAAGAAAATTATGGAGGCAGCGCTGAGTCGAAAGATGCAGTGGACTGGTGAGTATAATGCGGCGCTGCTGCTGGCGAAGCGACGCAAGCTGAAATAATGTCCTTTCCAGGCTCGGAGATGGGCTGGGTCCGTAATCAGGTAAGGAATCAAATAATGTCCGTGATCTAACCTCTTCTCCTTTCTTTTCCTTTTGTCTAGGAGCTCCAGATTCGAGGCGGGCGTGGCAGAAGACTGGATGCTGACTTGCAGACACGGTGAGCGTCACGCTGCTGGATGCAGAATAACGCGAAGCATGGGCTGCTGTTCGGGCGTGGTTTAAATAGCCTGCAAAGTAGTCCCAGGTAAGAAGTTCCCCAGACCCACACCCAAGTGAAAAATAGTCCCTGTAATAAAATAGTCCCATCCAGGCCTTACGTTGTCTTGGACTCATTTGCAGCATGGTCTGCATAAGGTAAGTAAAGTCTATGAGCCTGGCGCCTATGGCGCCAGGACTGTTTTCTATGATGAGCCTGGCGCCTAAGGCGCCAGGACTGAATCCAAACAGCCCCCACCCGGGGCTGTTGGGGTTTTAATGAGTATCTGGATGCCTGCTCCCGGGGCTGATGGACATGATCCGGATGCCCGGGGGTAGGCATCATGACAGCACCCCCCCTCCCCCCCAAGGCTCCTCCTAAAGTTGTTCTTCCCCTTGGCCCTGGCTTGTCTGTGAAGTCCCGATGGAATTATTTCACCAATCGAGGAGCATGAACGTGGTCACTAGGTTCCCATGACCTTTCTTGTGGTCCATAACCCTTCCAGTCGATTAAACAAAAAAGTCTTGATTTAACCATTTTAGAGTCCAGGATGTTTTTTACCTCAAATTCAGGTTCTCCATCTATTAGGATGGGGTCAGGTGGTTTGGTTAATCATGTCCCGGGTTGAACTGGTTTTAGAAGTGAAACATGAAAGACAGGATGAATCCGCATATTAGAGGGTAGTTCTAATTTGACGGCCACCGGGTTGATAATGGCCTTAATGGTGTAAGGTCCCAAATATCTAGGATTAAAAGTCTGAGTTCCTTTCAGAGGTATATGTCTTGTAGCTAGCCAAACTTGGTCTCCGATTCGATATGGTGGGGTCTCACTTCTATGTTGATCAGCATTTTTCTTGTATTTCTCTTTTGCTTGTTTCAAATGTTTTGTTGCCTGTTTAAAGGCATGTATAATAGTAGAATGCAGATGAGTTACTGCCGGCATTTCTAAATGCTGGGGCGAATCGAGTTCTGAGGTTCGAGGATGATGTCCATATATGGTATAAAAGGGGCTTTGTCCGGTTCCTGAATGTACAGAGTTGTTGTATGCGTATTCAGAAATCCATAAAATGTCCTTCCAATTACTTTCGGTTTGGTGGAGCATACAACGTAGGTATTGTTCAAGAGTCTGGTTGGTTCTCTCTGTCTGACCATCGGTTTGGGGTTGGTGACTGGTTGATAAACTTACGTCGATTTGTGCCAATTGACAACACTTCTGCCAAAATTGCGAAATGAACTGACTACCTCGGTCAGAGATCAATACGGAAGGAAATCCATGTATTCGAACAATATTTTCGAGAAATTCCTTGGCCAAGATTGAAGCAGAAAGTAATCCTTTTAAAGGAATGAAGTGGGCCATCTTGGAAAAAAGATCCACAATAACTAGAATGGTGTTGAATCCATTACATGGCGGTAGATCTGTAATAAAGTCTAAAGACAAAGTGTGCCATGGTGCGGGTGGAATATCTAAAGGTTGTAAAAGACCAGCTGGTTTCTTCTTTTGACTTTTGTTCTGGGCGCAGATGCCACAAGACAGTACAAATGACTTTACATCTTTTCGCCAGGTGGGCCACTTTAATTGTCTTTTAATTTTAGCTTCAGTTTATGCAATACCTGGGTGCCCTTCCATCAGAGCTTCATGGTAATTGGAGATGACTTGTTCTTGTAGTTCCTTGTGTGGTAGAAAAAGACGCCCTTGATAGTAAGGTAGGTCATTGACAACTGAATAATCTTGGCCCTTTTGAACCCAGTCCTGCAGGGCTGCTGGATCGAAAAGTTGTTGGATCTTTAAATGAAGGTCTGTAGAGTAGTTATCCCAAGAATTCTTTGTTCAGGAATTATAGGCACCGGTTCCGGGTTCGAATATGCTTCTCCCATCCCGATTCGGGACAAAGCGTCTGCCTTACCATTCTTACAACCTGGTCGATAAGTGATCACGAAATTGAATTCGGCAAGGAATAAGGCCCATCGAAGTTGACGCGATGATTGGGCCTTGGCTGTTTTTAAATACTGCAAGTTCCTGTGATCGGCGATTACAGTAATGGTATGCCTGGCACCGAGAAGATAATGCCGCCAAGCCTTGAAGGCGGATTTGATGGCTAACAACTCTATCGGTAACCGCATAGTTTAATTCTGGGGGCCGAGAATTTTCTGGACCAAAATGCTACTGGATGAAGTTGACCGGTTTCTAGATCCTTCTGGGACAGGACAGCCCCCATGGCTAAACTGGGTGCATCTGTTTCAACTATGTATGGGAGCTCGGGGCGTGGATGCTTTAAGACAGGTGCCGACGTGAATTTCAATTTCAGTTCTTGGAAGGCTTTTTCAACCTCTTCAGTTCACAAGAAGCGTTTGTTTTTTCGCAAAAGTGCTGTGATGGGGTGTACAACATATGAGAAGTTAGGAATAAATCTGCGGTAGAAATTAGCAAACCCAAGCATGCTTTGCACCCCTTTAACTGAACTGGGTGATGGCCACTTGAGAATTGCGTCCACCTTTCGAGAGTCCATTCGGACTCCTTTTGGAGTCAGGATAAATCCAAGGAATTCAACTTCTGTAGCATGAAAAACACATTTTTCCAATTTTGCATATAACTTGTACTGGCGTAGTTTCTCAAGGACTGCATGAACGTTCTTAACATGGTCTGATTCTGAGGAGGAGTACACTAGAATATCGTCTATGTATACGACAACACAGACGTCAATAAGTTCACGAAGCACATCGTTCATAAAATACTGGAAGGCTGCTGGTGCATTGCACAACCCGAAGGGCATCACCTGATATTCGAATAATCCGTACTTGGTGCGAAAAGCGGTCTTCCATTCGTCGCCCTTCTTTACACGAACCAGATGATATGCCCCCCGGAAATCTAATTTAGTGTAGATGCAAGCATCCTTTACTTGGTCTAGTAGTTCGGGGATCAGAGGCAATGGATATCGGTTCTTCACCGTGATCTGGTTTAATGCACCGTAGTCTATGCACGTTCTGAGGTCACCGTCCTTTTTGGGCACAAAGAATAAAGCTGAAGATGCAGGGGACTTAGATGGACGAATGAAGCCATTAGCAAGGTATTGGTCCAAGTATTGTCGTAGGTGACGGTTTTCGGGTTCCGTAAGGGCGTAGATTCTACTGCATGGAGGTTGTGCACCGGGTATGAGGTCGATTTGACAATCGTATGATCTATGAGGTGGTAAGGTGTTTGTCTGTTCTTTTTGGAAAAAATCCTGAAATTCTTGATATTCCTTAGGTAACTGCATGACTGGATTAGCAACTGTGGCCAGGCTTTTGTTCAAGGTTTTTTCCGGGTAACAGGTGTGTGCACACTCCGGGAAGGTTACTCTCTTCTCTCGCCAATCAATACAAGGATTATGGATTTCCAACCAAGGTATCCCCAGTATTATTTGGAACTGCGGGGCTTTGATTAAGTCAAAAACAATAGTCTCTCGATGCCCATCTTGACCCAACAGTGTCATCTCTGTGGTGGAATGAGTTACAGGCCCAGAGGCAATTTCAGTTCCATCGACTGTGGTGATAACATCCAAATTGGTCTTTTTGCAGAGAGGTATATTCATCCTAGAAGCCAATTCGTGGTCCACATAGTTTCCTACGGCCCCGCTATCAATGTATGCCCTACCTGCGTGCACACGTGATGGCTGCCTTGGATCAATAAGGACCATTGGTATGATTAGGCGCGAGGTCTGAGTGTCCTTCTTTAAGCTCGGCAAGCGGACCTCTAAGCATGTCGGGCGTGGTCATTTCCCGAATCAGGCTCCGTTTGATTTCTATCAGCAACTCCGACTACTTTCTTGGATGGTTTTATAGGGCAATCCCGTAGAAAATGTCCTGAGGCCCCACAGTACAGACAAAACTGCATCTGTCTCCTTTCTCTTTCTTTTTGAGTTAAGGGTCCCTTAACCCCCCCGATCTGCATTGTTTCTGATGCACCTGTTCCTTTGGGAGTAACATTGGGTTTAACCAATAACCGATTCTCGAACTTAGCTCAATCAGCTTTTATATTCTGAAGTCGGTGGTCTAGCTGGACCACTAAGTCTATATATTCTGCGCAATCCTGAGGTGGGTTCACAACTTGGGCCAAAACATCTATGAGTTCACCCCAAAGTCCACAATGAAATAATGTAATTCGCTTTACCTCTGGCCATCCGGTTTCCACCACCAACCTATTGAAGGTTGCAATATAAATTAGCAGGTCCTGGTTTCCTTGTCGTAGGGATAGAAGTTCGTTATCCAGGGCCTGTCCCTGTGAATGTCTGGCAAATAATCTTTCCATGCTCAATTGAAAACCCTGAAGAAGAGGGTCATCCTGGTTGACTAATGGAATTGACCAATCCGCTGCGCTGCCACTAAGGTATGACAGTACAAAGGCTACTTTGGCTTGGTCGTTTGGAAAAGCTCCTGGTCTGCATAAAAGGTGCAAGCGGCATTGGTTCATGAACACGCCAAACCTTTTCGGGTTCCCCAGCAATGCGTTCGGGTGGAGCTAAAGGAATGCTCTGTGGTAGAACCACTTGCACAGGGCTGCTCGATGAAACGGGGGTTGAATTCCCCCCCAAGTCCAGGTAGCGGTATTTGCCCGGCTTGGTTTTGCAGCAGTTGTCTGGCAAGATCATCAGTGCGCTCCTTTGACACAAACAGTTCTCTCCTGAGGGCATTAGTTTCTTGGCGCGCGGAGTGCACTTCTGCCCTAAGTTCTCCTAACAATTGGGCTTGTTGGTCGGTTTCTGAGGTCTCCATTACGCCCAGGTAGGGATTTGTAGATGGGCTTTGCGTTCTGTTACGCTCACCTGGTTCCCACAGGGGCGTCGATCGGACCCAGACAGCTGCGGTCTCCACCAACGTGATGCGTAGTGAAGAGATGACAGTCTGGACTGGCCCACATAATCTTGTCTGCTGGACTCGTAGAAGTATTCTCCTGCAAGTGGAGAAAGGGATTTAGCCACCCGTGGACTTTAGTGATGGCCTCCCAACAGTTCTCGTTCTCTCCACTAATCACCTCCGATATCCCCTTTTGGTAATCTCACCTTATGTTTTTAAATGATGAGCTCTCATTCCTGCATGGCATGCAGGGGTGCGTAGATACCAGTTACTTCACTGGGTTGAAGATACTGGAAGAGTTCGAGGAATATTAACTCTAGTGTCTATAAAGTTCAAAGAGTTCAATATGTCCGATGTTCACTCTTGTTCCATTCCCTCGTTAGGTTGCAGCTGGGTCCAAAAGAATATTGCCTGGAGGTAGCTGATGGCGTTCAGGTAAGAGTCTGTATTACAAACACTGTCCGGTAAAAGTTGCATGAGTTTAGTAAGCGGTTTTCTCTCCCTTTATAGGCGCGGCATAGGAAGATGCAGCGAATTAAAGAATAATACCTCCGGTGTTAAAGCAGGTAAGCCTATGGTGGCAAAGAGATTGTCTTTGTCGGTTTTCTCGGCTCACCTTGTTATTCCTTTTGTTTTCCCCCCAGGTGCTGGATTTCGACGAAGAAAATGATGGAGGCAGCGCCGAGTCGAAAGATACAGTGGACTGGTGAGTATAACGCGGCGCTGCTGCTGGCGAAGCGACGCGTGCTGAAATAATGTCCTTTCCAGGCTCGGAGATGTGCTGGGTCCGGAATCAGGTAAGGAATCAAATGTCCGTGATCTAACCTCTTCTCCTTTCTTTTCCTTTTGTCTAGGAGCTCCGGATTCGAGGCGGGCGTGGCAGGTGACTGGATGCTGACTTGCAGACACAGTGAGCGTCACGCTGCTGGATGCAGAATAACGCGAAGCATGGGCTGCTGTTCGGGCGTGGTTTAAATAGCCTGCAAAGTAGTCCCAGGTAAGAAGTTCCCCAGAACCACACCCGAGTGAAAAATAGTCCCTGTAATAAAATAGTCCCATCCAGGCCTCACGTTGGCTTGGACTCATTTGCAGCATGGTCTGCATAAGGTAAGTAAAGTCTATGAGCCTGGCGACTACGGCACCAGGACTGAATCCAAACAGCCCCCAGCCAGGGCTGTTGGGGTTTTAATGAGTATCTGGATGCCTGCTTCCGGGGCTGATGGACACGATCCGGATGCCCTGGGGTAGGCATCATGACACCTGGACACCCTCTTCGCATCCAAATTGAGGCATGTGTGCTCTCATGAAAAATTAATGTTGCACTTACCTTCTAAACTCCAATGGCCACAACGCCCCCACTGTAGCTGCCCTACATGAGAATACCAGTTCAGGGTGGCCCATTTGGTCTTGGGTTTCCAGTATCCTCAGCTCCTTTGGGAGGTCCATTGTCTAGATTCCCTTCATGATACTAGCTTAGCTTCTGAGCCGGTAGTGTGTTGCATTGATGTTTAAATGGTTATGCATCTGTTTGACACCCAATATAAATGCTCTGGCGTAAGGAAACAAATTCTGTATTTGAATACTACAGAAGAGGTACACTATCATGATCTGCCATTTTCCAAGCCCAGAAGAGGTAATGTGATGAGACCGGAGTAAAGGTCTCATAGAATGGGGATGTGGTGGCAGAAATTGAAATTGGTCATCTGTTTATGTACTCCTCTGATTCTTCTTTATGAAAGCACAGCCACCCATGGCTACCATGTTTGCATTACTGCCTATAACTGCATTGTCCTTGGTCGTTGTGCACATGTCTTTACTGAAATGTATCCTAGGTGCTAGGCTAGACGTGGCTTGCTTTTACCTTACCCGCTTCTGACGTAGTTCCTGTTTGGCACTACCAAGCATTATTTAGATCACTGCCTCGCTAGGTGAGACGGTTTCAGTAGGCAGTATTAACAACATTAGGCGTTGTGATGATGGAAATGCCTTTTGGAAGGACAGGGCCTCCTAGTCCTGGTCCTCCCACTTCTCTGTGTGTGATTTCTACATGTTTTCTGCCACTGATGTCCAGCTTGGACTTTTGGTAGTGCAGGTCTTCATTTTTCCTTTTGGTGAACACCACCCATGGGATACCTAATGGTAACCATGGGTGGGGCTACATCCTTGTACCCCTTGTGTTTTTTCGGCACCTGTGTTGCCCACAGATCAGGGTATGGGCTGATGGCAGCTACATGCTGACTTGATAGTGGCTCTGAGTGTCCTCCCTTTTGGGACACCCAGGCCCTGCCATAGGAATCAATGGATTCATGGACAAAGACAAGATGGTCACTGTAGCCTCTTGGTTTCTATTCCCTTTACACCTTGTTTCCCAAAGTCCTGGGAAGCCCTCTCTATGTCCCCTTCTCCCTGACTGGATGTTGGGTGGAAAGACCATATATGGATCTGGGGCTACCCCCTGTCAGGAACCTTCCCAGGGACTGTGTGCTGTGGGCACCCTTGGGGTGGGACCTGTATGAATGGAGTCTGAAGTTAGCTCACATTCTGTGTTGTGGGGGTCTGGTTTTGATTGTGTGGCACAATGCAGGGCCTAGCCCTGACTACCACAGGAGTGAATGCAGTGTAGTGTTCTGAAAGGTTGGGTGCTTATTCCAATCCACATTCTGTGTTCTGAGTGTCTAATTTGGGTGAACGGCCTGAATCCCTGTGAGCCCGGTTGGCCGCCTGCCTGCATGAATGCACTTGTGTATGATTGGCTGACTAAGCCTGGCTCAGCCTGCGTAAATGGGGAACGAATGTGTATAACTAAGGACCCCTCACTCACCAATTTGTTCAGACGCTAAGTTCAGAAGCTGAAGTCAAAGCTGAAGCAATAGGAAGCTGTTCCCTGGAGCCCAGCTGGAGTAAGAAGTCTGCTGCTGCATTCCTTCAAGTAATCCGAAAGCTGCTCTGTTCTTCCAAGGACTGATCCAAGAGAGGACCTGGATAGACGAGCTCTTCCCAAGTTACGAGGGACTATCGTGCACCTGCTACTCTTCAACAGAAGTACCCTGAAAGCCAGTCCTGTATGCGTGCCATCCAGAGAAGGGGTATTCGTGAGTCCAGAAGAGACACGACATCTGACCACTTTTTCCTACCAAAGAAGATCCCAATTAACTGTATGCAGAGGATGGTCCACCGGTGAGTTTTTCGCCACCAAAAACCGAAGAAGACATCCCCAGGGTCCAGCCTTGGTGATGATCCGTACTCCAGTTGAGTGGTTGTGTCCAAGTTGCCAGAAGCCATCTAGAGGTCCCTTCTGCGGTTGAAGCACCAAAGAACCAAAGGTCGTTAAACCGCTAAATCCTGAAACCCGACACCTACTTCTGCCACTGCACCCGTCATCACTGGAAGGCATCAAAGGTCCCCAAGGATCTTATCCTGTTCAGCCAGGCCTTTTAGGAATTCACACTTTGTGGGACATTCACAGCCGGAGTAACGTCCCGCCAACGGATACCACTGCGAAGACCGAAAGTGCTGCCTTTCAGACACTGTCTGGTTCCCTATTTTCTCTTGGCTTCGATATCCTAGCAACTCCTTGTAAAGGGGGGTACATCTTCAAGGGGTCCCGTCGAGTAAAGCCAAGAAACTCCACCACTTCCCCTGCCAAGGCAGCAAAGGTCATGTGACGAGGAAGAGCATCTTCCAGCCTCAGGAATCATCCAGGGGTCCCAGATTCATCTTGGATCCTGTTCTCCTGTGGCATTTCGGGTACTTTGAGGTAGTGGAACCTGTAAAAGTAAAGCAGAACATTATTGTGCATTTATGGACTGGCTGTAATAGACAAGATAAGGTACGCCCTAACTTTTCCCTTACAGGTTGCCCAGGTAAGGGGGGGTCCTCACACAGTATCAATATTTAAGTCTAAAAAAAGTTTGCTGCCTATGGTCTGAAACTAATCTGCCTTCCTTCCTTGATCTATGCATTCACTCCTTGCTCATCAATTCACATGCTTTTTAAAGACTGTCTGTCAGCAATTGGTGCATTTTTATGGATCTAAGTATTGTGTGGCGCCACATAGAGTGTAAATATCTTGCCATTATTAGGATAGTATTGCCAAAATACAAAGTGTTATTATGTATATGTATGTATTTAACTGAACCTTATTTTATATAAAGAAGCTGTGTTATCACCCAACAGTGTGTGGACATTCCTTCCTTTGTGAGGTCTTGGGGACTCACTGTACTTAAGAACCAGCCTGCATTACCTCCTGAAAGCTTAAGCTTTGGTAGCTCATCCATAGCTACCATGTAGAGAACCTTGGCTGGGGTGCTCTGTACCTCTACCCCAACCATATAGAGGGCAAAAGTACAGATGTACCCATCCAGACTTTACAGGAGTACAGGAACTGCCTGAGCCATGAAAACTGTAATTGTAATCGAAACAGTTGATCTGCGAAAAATCTAACTGACATTTGGCTAGATCTGGATCTTGGCAGAATCCCAGTGGTAAATCCGCTGGGATACCGCCAACGCATATAGCTTTACCGCAACTCGGTCCAGCTCTATTAGCGCCAGATCCCGAGTTGCGGTGGCTAGGGGGTCCCATGCGGTGGCTAGGGGGTCCCATCGGGACTTTTCTTGGTGCTATAACCGCAGCAGTTATTTATGTATTTTATTTAATTGTTTTTGATAATACACCTAATGCCGTGCCAGATTTTGGTTTCTAAGCGCAGATCCGGGATTCAAAACTCTGTTGCTCTGCATGGTCTTGCTTCCAAGACCAGCGCGTTGCCCCTATGCTCTCCTCCCTTCACTAAGTAATAGTGCCACAAATGGGTGGAATGTGCCGAAATTTACCTCCAGCAAAAAGGTGGAGGTAAATCTCCCACTTTCAGACCAAACTCGGGATTGGGTGGAGCAGTAATGCGGTGGCAATAGCGTTCCAACCACATTTCTGCTGCTACGCCCAACCCGCGATGACCCACACTGTCTGGTGCATGTTGCAATGTTTACTCTCCGAGGTGTGAGAAGCTCAGTGAGTGTCTGCATATTCTATACTGAGAACCTTGCATCGCATGTAGAAACACTGCATACTGTTTCCATTGTACAATTCATGACCCACCCCCTTCCACAGCAGGACTTGTGTGCATTACTGTATAAAAACCTGGTAAACCCAAGAAGTGGAGTTGCTGCACCATATACAGTTCACTCATTGGTTTTGTGTTCTGTCTTATGGATTGTCTGCATGCTGCTTTGCTGACTGCCCTCACTTACCAATCTACCAGAAGAGTCGGTGGTTCATTTGCCATAACATCATGTACGTTTATTGTCAAAAAGACACTCTTGCTTTTAAAGCTTTTACTAACTCATGTGCTTGTTCTTTGTTCATACTATTGTGCTTGTTCTTTGTTCATACAATTGATATTCGTAGCAAAACACGCAGAGATAATTTTTTAATGTTGCCACTCTGATAGTCAATCTTATTCTTATTTTTGAATGTTGTTCTTTGATCTTAATTATTAGACACTTCACTTTTTAATCTCTACAATGCTTCCTAAACATGATTGCTATTGTTACATGCAATTATTGTTTACATGCAATTATCTAAAAAATATGCAGATCTATCCTACCTGTCCAAAACATTTCCGTACTTCATAAGGCTCCAAATCAAATGCAGCATAGAAAATTAATGCTGGAAGAAATACATGCATAAGCATAGCAGGATTTGTCTGGCCCATGTCTCCGGTTATCTCCTTAATCTGAAAGTAAAACACAATAAACGCATGCAATTGTACATCATGATATTTAAGATTAGTCATCAACATGTATGTATTTTGCATTTCTTATTTTCCCTGAATTGTGAAGTGCATGCAATATGTTGAAATATTTGGCTATCTATTTTCTAATCCGATTGTTCCCATTGTATTACTTTTAAAAAGGAAAAAGAAAGCTTAGCAAGGGAACTCACTGAAATGAAATTGCAGCTTAAGAAACATTATCAGCAGACGTATTCCAAGTAATCAAAGCAAAGATTTCAAAATCTCCCATGCCATTCAATTATGATGTCAGTGCATATGGACTAGACACACCACAGAAGGATTCCTTACATTTCTTGGTGGTTAGTGTTTGCCTTGAACATGTTCAAGGGTGCACAAGAAGGGGGTCAGTGGTACAGACAACTCTGGGTGCTGGGGGCAGGTGGATCCCGATAGGTCACAGGCATTCTAAGTGATTCAAAGTCGGTGGTAGATGGAAAATATTTTCATGGAGGGGCATATCTCCCTCGAATTAGTGCAAGAAACAGAGCATAGAGAGGGAGCCTTAAACAATGTGGGGGTTCAGGGTGATTCTCCCCGAAGATAATTTTTCAAATAATGGGTTGAAATTGTGCATATTACATCACAATTGTTTAGAAAAGTCGGGTAAAACATTCCGTTTATCATTGGTTTTTGAGGGTAGGACCTGAAAAATCCAATACATGTCAGATCACTAACAGTACAGAGGAGCATTTTACAACATGTTCATGCTTGGGTGCGACAAAATTACTACTGCTCTTCAATAGTATAGGGATGAGTAGTGGATACATCTATTACTCAGCCTCACACTACTAGCAAAAACCAGCAGTGATCCAAATCATAAAGCTGAAATAGGAGCAGCCCGACAGTACTTTGCTGTATCCGGTAGCACAGGCCAAGGGCAGGCTAGACTCTTTGGGGGTGAGGGGTGGTTAGCCGATACAGAAGCAATCCAAACAACCATAGAACTTTGGTATCCAAATAAAAAGTCCAAAGAAGGTTGTATATAAATAGGATTTTTAAGGAATATGTTACTTACCTGTAACTCTTCTTCTCCAGCATGTTCATCTTTCATAGATCCACAAGCTTTGAATATTCCCCGTCTGGCAGGGATTCCTCGGTATCAGAAGTTTATTTTTAAACTGAAAACTTCAGTCCCTTTAGTGCTCTAGTATAGTTGTTTTGGGTCATACTGCCCACAGCCAATGGAAAAGGCTCCCTTAACTACACCCCTGGAGGCCATCTTCAGATATCGGCATAGCGCACAAAGTGGCAGTATGAGCCAAGAAGAGCCTGAGGAGTAGGCAGGAGGGTTGCATGTGAATCTATGAAAGATACCAATGCTGGATCTTTCATACATTCACATGCTGTGAATAGATTACAAAGCAGTGCCATATAATCATATTGGCAGAGGCAAGTTCCTTGTAGCAAACACTTACCACAGGAGACACTGTCCTTGCGCAAACAGGTTATGTAGAACCGCCTGGCCGACTCTGGACTCTGCAGCAGAATCCCCGTCGAGGCAGTAAAATCTTGTAAAAGTGTGTACGGAACTCCAGGTCACTGCCCTGCAGAGGTCTAGCAGGGGAACCCCAGAGAGAAAAGCCGTCATGGCGGCCACCGCTCTGCTTGAATAAGCCCTGGGTCTGTCAGGGAGAGGCCTGTCTGCCTGCTGATTACAGAAAGAAATGCAGGGTGAGATCCACTTGGCAATCAAAGACTTGGAGAGTGCCTTGCCTACACCAGAGGGACCAAATGTCACAAAGAGCTGAGCGGTCGTTCGTAATGAATTTGTAGGAGAGACGTAGTACTTTAAAGCACGTACGACGTGAAATGTAAAAATCGTTCTGCGGAAGAAGCAGGGGATCCGAAGAAGACAGTAACTCCACCAGCTCAATGCGGTGGAATGTTGAAGGAACCTTGGGCACAAAAGATGGGTTATTCCGTAAAGCCACCTTAGACCACCTTGGACAGGTAGGGTGCCTTGCAGGAAAAAACTTTGAATCTCGCCTACCCTCCATGCTGATGTGCTGGCACCTAGCCTAGAAAGGCAGTCTTTCAAGAGAGAAATTTGAGTGAAGCCTTGTTCATTGGCACAAACGGAGGTCTCATGAGTCTTGATAGAACCACATTCAGTTCCCAGACTGGTGCTGGCCGTCTGATAGGTGGATAAGAACGAAAGAGGCCCTTGAGGAACTCCTTGACTAGACGGTTAGACCAAAGGGAAGGTGTGGAAGAAGAGCGGGTATAACGGGACACTGCCACATGTTGCACCTCGATGGAGGAATGCACTAAACCTGCTTGCGCCAGCAAGAGCAGGTAAAATAGGATGTTCTTTGGCTGAACAGCTAAAGGGTCCAGGCCCAGTGTTCTACACCAAATAGCAAAGCGTGCCCATTTCCTCTTGTAGCAGCGGAGCGTAGATGAGGTGCCGGCCCGCACCAGAATATGTCTGCAGTCTTGAGGCAGTGGTATACAGCTGAATTCTAGGAATACAGGAGCGAAGTCGTCAAGTTGAGCGAGGCAGGGTCATGATGGAGGACTGCACGCTCGTCTGCAGAGAGCAGGTCTTGAAGAGGAGTAAACCTCATTGGGGGAGCAGCGGTCAATGAGAGGAGGTTGGAGTACCAGAACTGTCATGGCCAGGCAGGAACCACTAAGATCATTCTGTACCGATGTGGTCTGAAAACGCTCAACACTTGCACCACTAAGGCTATCGGGGGTGGGGGTAAGTATGCAGCAATTGTCCCTCCCAGGGGAATGTGAAGGCATCCCCAGGTTTTCCGGGTTCGGGAAACTGCTGGCAAAGGCCACACTCCTCTTGTTCTCATAGGTGGCAAAAAGGTCAATTTCCATAGTACCCCAACAATGGAAAATCCAGCAGAGCTGAAACAACTGGAGCTCCCACTCATAATGGGAGCCGATTTTGCTGCTGAAGGAATCAGCCATGATGTTCTGAACACCTGGAAGGTGCAAAGGAATGAAGATCATGTGGTGTTTCAGTGCCCAGTGCCACAACACATGGGCTTCTGCCGACAGAGAGAGAGATCTGGTTGCTCCCTGCTTGCGTACATAGAACATTGTGGTGGTGTTGTCCGTAAAGATCCAAACCACCCGACTGCCGACATGTGGGAGGAATGACTTGAGTGCCCAGAAAACTACACGCAGCTCTAGAAGGTTCATATTGGGAGCCTTCTCTTCCTCAGTCCATGAACCCCTAGAATGTAGGTGTTTTCCCTCTAGGGAGGAATCCATCGTGACAATGACTTTGCATGGGGGCAGGCAAAAAGTAACACCATGAACAAGGTGAGTTTGGACTGACCACCAGTACAGTGTCTTCATGAATTGCTGCGTCAGCGAGATTTTGTCCTCCCAGCAACCTGAGAATTTCTGCCAGTGTCCATTGAGGAACTTCTGCAAAGGCCCCATGTGGAGCCTGCAGTGCTGCAATAGTGGGATGCAAGAAGACATCATCCCCAGTAGGTACTTTAATAGGCAGACGGAAGCAGTCGGCAACCGGAAGAGCCTTCACACCTTGGTGAGAAGGGATTGAACGCTCTCTTCTGAAGGAGTTGCCCTGCAAGAGAGCGTGTCCAGTCTTGCCCCCAAGTAAAGAGCCTGCTGCGATGGAATTAGAAAGGATTTTGGATAGTTCACAGAACCCCAGAGACTGCAGGCATTGAATAGTCAGTAAGGTGTGCTGGGCAGCCATGGTGAAGGATGCCGCCTGCACCAGCCAGTCATCCAGGTAGTTAGACGTGTGCACCCGATCAACGCGGATGAGCCACTACTGGGGCCAGGTATTTGATGAAAACTCTTGGGGCTGACCAGAGTCCGAAAGGTAGAGCCTTGTACTGGTAGTGGCAACCGGTTCCATGTGACTTCATCTGTTTGATTTCATCAATTTTGAATATATTTTTATACTACATTTTACTGCATTGGTATGCGGGCAGACACACACCCCTCCCCCGCACCGCCCCCAATCTTCCCCTACCTTTTTTATTACCCTAACACACCCACCCACATACATTTGCGGTAAAATGCAGTGGATAAAATGTGACAAATTCTGCCTTGATGGAATAACCTGCGATGGAATCTTCGTAACCCATAGCAACCTGCGACCATGAAGCCCAGCTAGTGGCAATGCTTCTGGTGGATAGGGATGTGGAAGTAGGCATCCTCTAGGTACAGGAATGCTAGAAAATGTCCTTCTTGCAGCTGGGACATGACATGTTGCAGTGTTACCATTCTGAAAGTTTGGGCCTTTGGAGGAATGGTGGATGGTCGATTGATGAAATCCAGCGCGGGGCGCTGCTGGATAAGGGATAGCACTCACTCATCGTTGGTGATGTTTTGCCACTCGTGGATGAACTGTGAAAGCCTTCCTCCGACTGGGATGCAAAAATGGGGGGGCTGGACCCAAGGCCGGTCAGGTTTGTTTAGCCGGTTGGCCTCTGGTATGGCAAAAGCTGCATCAGCGCTGGGTGCCCCTGTAGGATTGTGACTTATTCCTGTATGTGTCAGATGTTGAGTAGGAAGGCAACCACTGAACAGGTTATCATGCCGTGTTCTTTCGAGAGAGGGGCACCTGCTACTTTTTTTGTATTTTTGGAAGGAACTTGGGGTTGGTCACCCTAAATTACCTGGGGGCAACCAGACGTGGACTCCCTGATCACTGTGCTCAGAGAGGAACAACTCCACCTCACTGATGAGGCCCAACAAGGCTGAAACACGTGTATGGAGTTGCTGTTGGTACTCTTGTTCAGAAGGGAATTGACATAGCATTTCGGTGCTGGACTGCCCATGTGGACGGGACAAAGACTATTTCCCATCTGTGAAAGGTACAGTGAGCAAAAAGCAGATGGCTGCGAACTCTCAAAGTGGTTAATAACCACTGGACAGGTTATCATGCCGTGCTCTTTCGAGAGAGGGGCACCTTCTACCTTTTTTGTATTTTAGGAAGGCGACTTGTACGATGGTGACTGGTAGGAAGGGCAATATTCTTGTTTAGTTTTGGAGAAACAAGACCTTCCAGAGCAAAAGGACTGGCGCTGCTATTGCAATGTGCCCAGTGAGCGGGCAGTGTCTGTCAGTCTTGATGGTCTGCAACGTCTCGTCCACGTTTTTTCCGAAGAGGTCAATGCCATTGAAGGGTATACCACTTATCTGAACCTCTGGCTGGAAATTGTTAGCCTTGAGCCAGCCTTGCCTGCAAAGTACAGCGACATTCCCTACCGAACCCGGTGTCAGCAATGGCCACGGATATGGATATTGTGTGATCTGAAGCTGCTTCTCCTTCATGAAGAAGGGCTAAAGCCTCATGTTTTTTGTCATCTGGTAGGAACTCTAGAATGGGTCCCACCTGGAACCAGGGCTCCCAGTCGTACATGGACAGAACGGCCATGGCACTGGCTGCCTTGATGGTCATTGCAGCTGCTGTGATTACTTATTTTTCCAAATGCATCCAGACGCTTTCCCTCTTTATCCCTTGGGACTGAACAGGAAGAAGGGATGACAGAATGTTTGTGGGCCGTTGCAGACACCACTGAGTCTGGCTAGGTTGCGTCCTAAGACATGTAGGCGCAGTGTGCGGAACCCTATATTCTTTTCTCAAACCTCTCCTTCTTGGAAGGCGCAGAAGGATTGATCAACGTTAGCAAACCGTCTTCCTAGATGTCATCCAGCAGCGGTATGGCCACAACTGATTTTCGGTGTTGTTCCCACTGCTGGTAGAACAAAACTGTCCTTTTTCTGCTCTTCAGGAGCCGATCCAAACATCTTTGTTGCCTTGGACATACGGGTGTGGAAACACCCAATTTTGTCAGGTGGAGAGTCTCGCAGAGGAACCTAGTTTGGTTTTTACTCTGCCAGGATAAGATCATCAAACTCACCCGCGCCTGTATCTCTAGTGTGTGTGGGTTTGTGGCGGCCTCGACAGTGGGAGTATCATCTTCTGACTATCTGTTTGTGGTACTGGCATCATGGGTCAGTGTTCCCTCAGAGCGAGCAGCTAAACCACTTGCGCCCAGTTGAGATGCGGAAAGGTCAGGCAATCTGTGCTGAAGCTCTGACACCAAAGATCGTAGAGTTGTTAGGATGTACAATGAGACGTCTCTAGGAGCTGCAGGAGGAACTATCCCTGGTGGCCAAATTACTTTAGGCGGAGGCACGTGTGCTGGGGTTGCTTTAAGCAAAGGCATGTCAAGTTGGGGGCTGGTGGGCATCCTCCAACACTATCCTGTCCTCAGAAAAATCTACCATTGGACCTTCCAGATCTGTATCAGGCTGGAGGATCTCTTCTGGTGGAGCCGTTGATTAACATGTCTCCGCGGAGATCGCAAAAGATAGTGGACTCAGCGCTCGTCGATAGGGTTGTTTTCACGGTGCTCAACAGGGACGTGGTTTTAGAAGTAGTTGCCGACAGTGCTGAAGATTTTTGTGTCCGAGTCAACGGGGCCTTATCAAGGCTTGGCATGCACCATCGGTTGAATGGTAGGTGAAGGCCTAGATGGTTTGTTTCGACAACAGTTTCTATGTTGACGAGGGAACACGTTTGGTCTGCGTGGTGGTTGAGGGTGAAAGTGCATACTTTTGGCAAGAAGATCCAGAGGGAGGCGTCATAGTTTGAACCTTCTTTCTGCTTTGGGATGCCTCTTTGCGCGATCTGGACGTCTTGCTAGAAGTGGTATGCCAAGGTGGCCTGCCTTGCCTGAGTGAGGCATGACTTTGGACCAAAGCCGAGTCAGAGGCCCCCCCGGGCATCATCGAGCCATGTCACGAAACTCCAGTGCCGGTATCGGAGCGTTATGTTGTTATTAGAGCTTAGTATAGCGCAGCTATTACCCAAAGGTGCCTTAGCACTGTTAGTGAGCATCATATGGGGAATCAGAGCAAATGGCAGAGAGTAAAAGAGGAAGAGCCTAAGTGATTAATGCGGATAAAGAAACGTTTTCAAAGCCTTAAGGAATTTAAAATAGTAATCAGTAAGCCGGAGAGCCCCAACCATGCTTTTTTTTTTACCTGCGATGACCAGCAGCGCAGAGTGCCCTGCCAGGGGCATAGAGAATACACTTTTTTTGCAGATACAAGGCCCCCAAGAAATGCAATTCATGGTGAATGAGGCACGAGCCTTGAACTTCACACTACCTTCCACAGGAAGCAAGTGGAGTTTGGTCAGAATAGGAGAACCATGGGTGAAGTTAGGGAGGCCTGCCATCAGTCAGGCTGCTGTATTTTGAATGACCTGAAGCCTCTGGAGATAGTATTTGGGATGGTACAGCAGTGTGGCATTACAATAGTCCAGGATTCCCATAACTGCACAGGCAATCACTGGACCCTTCATATTGTCTGATATTAGTGGTATCAGTTTTTCGGGAAAATGACTGGAAGATATAGTCCTGAATGATGTGCATCGGATGCAGGCACTAGAGGCAATTGTCGTGGTTATCCTCCATGAACACATTCTTCGGGCTGCACTGGGTGCAGGCCTTGAACAGACAATTTGTTCTGGACTCAGCTATGGTAGTACACTTCAGCAATGGAGAAGAGTCAAAGACGAGAATCTGCTTACGGACAGGCCGGTGACAAGACGGAGTGAAACCCCAGGCGTCACTGGAGCACAGGATCCTCGACCTGTCATTGGAATGGAAAAAAACTTTGAAGAAAACTGTTGAAAATATATGAGAGATTTTTCAGAGGACCCTGAACACAAAATGTACATTAAAATAATCTGAAGATGGCCTCCATGGGTGGAGCTAAGGCAGCCCAAAAAGACTATAATGGAGCACAAAAGTGACTGAAGGTTTCAGTTTAAAAAAATAAACTGCTCTATGTTAGAGAGGATTCCGAGCCGGAGGATGGGGATTATTCACAGTTTGTGAATCTATGAAAGATACAAATGCTGGAGAACAAGAGTTACAGGTAAGTAACTTATTCCTTCTTTGAACTTTGACATGTTTATGCCAAGATGGAACATTAATGGCAATATGCCAAATTAGTACAGCAAGGGCAGATTCCACTATATCCCGTTAGAACAGAAAATGTAGATTCCAGTATGTACAGCTAGCACAGAATAATGAGATTACTCTATGCTTCAGGTGGCCCACTATATTCCCATCATCCTGAGGAATACCAATTCCACTCACTGGGGGTAGACTGAGCTTTGGAGGAGGCATAGGTGTCTTAATGACAAATAATAAATCGCCAAACAAAACGCAGTAGTCCGTGGGCCAAGCTTTCCAAATGTCACAAACCCAACAGCACACCTAGAGTAACTGAAATTTCAGAAGGTTCGAAGTTCACAGTCTGAGAGAACAAGAGGGTCCGCGGGTCCTGCAACTGTTTTTATGGAATTGAGAATGGCGGCATACTAAGACTACAGGTCATAGACAAGATCACTAAAAAAAAAAAAGAGTTGCAGGTACATATACATGAGCCAAATTATTCCATACAGCAGACGTAAGACTCATTATCTTACTTAGCTGAGACGGTGGGCAGTCTGCTAGCTAATGCCTCACATCTGACTAAGTTGTAGTTCACAGGGGCATGGTTCACATAACAGATTCTATTCAAACAATCACACGCCCCAGCCCCTGAAGAGCTATTAATAGAGCACAGATCAAAGACAGTGTGTAGTCAAGGTGAAGTTGCAGAGTAGAGCATGACAGTGCAGAGAGGAGGCGTAGAGAACTGATAAAGGAGCAAAGGAGGCAGAGAGACAGGACAGAGGAGGTGAGACAGTCAAGAAGCAAAACAGAGGAGTGGCAGGTGAGATGGAACGAGGAGGAAGTTCAGAGGTAGAGGTCAGGAGGACGTGCAGAAGAGAAAGAGAAGAGTGGAGGAGGTGGAAAGAAAAGAAAGAAAATCAGAAGTGCTAGAGAAAGAAACAGACATGGAATCGGATGTGAAGAGATAGAGAGGGGTATTGAAGGAGAAAGGGAGGAGAGAAAGAATGGAGAGGAAAAGGCAGGGAAAGAACAAGCAAGAAGAAGGGAGGACAGAAGGGAAGCAAGGGTAAGTCTCCAGAACCACAGTACTGGGCCAAATCAGACAGTGGCAGAGAAACCTCTGGCTAATCCAGATTGTTGAAAGACCACCCATCGAGGACCGTTGCTATTTCTAGGAGGGAGTACCCAGCTAATGCTGGGGTCTACCATTGCTCACAGGGTCTTCTGCCTTTGACCCATGAAGAAACCCAGGCCACTAGCAGTGATGGTGCCAGGTGCAACTGCCGGACAAGGATGACCTACAAGACATTCTGACAGAACTAGCAGCAGTCAAGAAAAACCAAATCGGAGCCAAGAAAGAGGTATTGGACACTATACAATCCAAAGATTGAGCGACTGTTTTCCATCAGAAAGCTGCAGTAGGTTTGGGGAAAAAGAGAAAGACTAAGGATCACTGTCCCATAAGAGATGGAGAGAAACAAACCAGTGGTATATGCCAACCATAACCATGCTTGTTGTGAGAAAAAAGACCTACTGAGAACTTGAAATGGGTCTTTGGTCCTATGTTGATCTGTGGGTAATTACATTTCTCAGCTAGGACAATTTAGGATTCCATAAATGCAATTTATCACAGTGATGCCAAACCCCAGAGGTCAAGTAACCACAGGAAGGCCACATTCCATGGGTCCAGTTGGCACAGAGGGCAGATTCTAGTGTGCTCAGGGCACTAGGGGCAGATTTAAATATAAGTGTGCAAGTAAGCACACATAGCAAAACAAAGAGGTGATGGCTGGAAGGTTTAGAATTAATCTTAAACCTCTGGCAATTGCTCTGTGACCTAGCAGTTTGGGCTGGACTGCCCTTGCAAGGGTGGGACCAAGCCTGATTTGTATATGGTCTTTCCTCTTCTGTAATGGCTTAGCAGGCGAAGAATGATAGTCTGGAGGGGTGGCCAGAGCAATGAAAGTGGGTAAGGTTAATTCTAAACCTTGGGGGGGCGTGGCTTGAGCCCATAGAGTGAGGTTGTCCTGAGACCGAGCTCCCGTCACGATCCGCGTAACAATCCAGCTTGGTGACATTCAGGCGAACGCTGCAACGACCCGAAAGCAGGGTGCGGTAGGAGAAGCATCTGTCCAACTGTCGAGCAAGATTTGGGGCGAAATCGCAGCACCGATCTAGACAAACCTCTCACTACAAGGAAGGTCCGCGGAGATCCAACATGGCGGACGGAGCAGCGGCCTCGGAGTTAAGAGAAGGAGGAGCCCGCGCACCAGGGAAAACAGATCTTTCAGCGACCCCTGTGACAGCCGAGCCCCGGGGGGGGAAAACAGAAATCACCCGGTGTGCGACGTGCGCAGCTTCCGGGGGTGAGAAGGACGCAGGGGCTCCGGTGAAGGACGAGAGGCCCCAGGAGGTGAGAAGCGTGGCCAGGAGCGGGCGTAACACCAGAAGTGATCGAGCCTGCAGAGGATCGGGTGGAACCCACCATGACATCGCGGACACGCCCGGACAGCGCGGAGGGAATCACAGAAGAGAGAGGATACCGCGGATCGGGCCTTCTGAGACCCCAGCTGTGGGCGGCACCTGCGAACTGCTGGAATCGAGCCCGCTGGGAGGACTGCTGGTGTGCACGAAGCCGAGCACGCCCAGCGAGAACAGCGGCCCTAGTCCTCAGAGGTAAGCGGCACAAGCGGAGAACCTTCCAGCGCCAACAGCGCACCCCCGCAACGGAGCAGCTGCGGTTCGCCTCCCCAGACCTCCCACACCAAGGCAGGGAGCTGGCCCACGCCCAAAGTGCCCAGGGCTAACCACAACGACCAAACCACCTCAATAGGGGTGCAGAGACGTGAATAAAAAAGCCACCAAAGCGCCCAGGACACTGTGGCGCCAAGAACAGAAGTGCCCAGCAACGCAATACGAGGCAAGTGCCTGAGCCCCTGACTGACCACGGGGTATCCACACAATATAGCGGGAGGTTACAGGCAGAGAGTGCAACCACGTGAACTGGTGGGGGGAGGAGCAGAAGTCAAGACGGAAGAACCGGAGGGAAGCCGCACAGACAGCCTACACCTGGGACGGCGCCCCATGTTGCTCCAGCTGGTCCACCGGAGCCGGGGGAGGGAAACAAGGGCGAGCACACACAGGCATAATGCCAAACAAGAAAATGGAGGGGAAAGCCAAGCAAAGCACCATGGACACTTTCACTAAGACGTCCGAGCACAAACAGTTAACTTCAACGGATACGGCGATGGCTGTAATTGACACCCCCCCACCTGGCAGAAAGTGCAAACGAGGGCACAATCCTGGAAGCAATAGCAGCCATGACAGCATCTCTTGAAAATAAAATGGACACAGCAATAGGAGCCCTGAAGACATCGCTCGAAAATAAACTAGACACGGTGATGGTGGATGTGGGCCTCCTTCGCCAGGACACACGGAACCTGACAGAGGGTGGCAGCGACCAAACAGCAAGTGCAACAAAACACGGCAGGGGTCACCACAACACAGAAGCAAATGTCAGAAGTATTGCAAAGAGTCAAGGTCCTGGAGCGTAGAGCGGAGGATGCGGAGGGGAGAGCAAGGAGAAACAACGTCCGCATTATTGGACTTCCGGAGGGCGAGGAAGGCAACGACCCCACGGAGTACATAGAAAACATGCTGCTCCAAGAGATAGGGGCAGGAGCACTGTCTCAGGGTTTTGTGGTGGAGAGGGCACACAGAGCACTAACTAAAAGGCCTCAGCCGACCCCCCCCCCCCGAGAGCAATTATCGCTAGGATCATGAACTTTAAGGATAGAGACAAAATATTGGCATTCTCAAGGGGGGGGGGCGATTACTAGACACTCCTCCAAGATCACTATATATCCGGATTAAACAGCTATGCTCCAAAAGCAGAGAGCACAGTTCGGCCCAACAAAGGAACGTCGCAGGTGTGCAGGGGTGAGATACATGCTACTGTTCCCCGCCAAACTCAAGGTGATACATCAGGACAAAACATGCTTCTTTGATTCCACCGATGAAGCCCACAGATGGATGGACGCACAGGGCATCCCCCAGTTGAGGAGAAGAAACGCCAACAATGATGGAAACAGACCCTGACAAGATGGGAGAAAAGGAAAAAGCAGCCAAGCACAAGATATCAAACATTCGACTAACAAATAAGCCGGAAGAAACGTATGAGGGAGCGACCAACCCCACTCCAGTCACAGTAGGCTGAGAGAGGCGACGCCCCAGTAGAGAGAGTAATCTACAAGTTCAGATGCCAGTTTTAAGGCATCACGCTGCTGCAAGTCGGCCCCAACCAAGGGAGCACGATGAGGGAAGCTGCGGAGCCCGAGCAGGGGGAGGGTGGCCGGGTGTTGGTTTACCAGTTTCTGTTTGGGTTAAAGACGTTATGAGGTGTGAATGGACGGCATACAGCGCAGGCAACAGGAAAGAGACCGCAAAAGACCATGGGAAAATACAAGCACAAGGTGACCGGAGCAACAGGAAGCACAAAACGGGGGACAACAAACATAGTCGTACCAAGAAGGAGGGTCCTGAAAAATGGACCGCAAGAGACTCCCACACGGAGGCGGAGGAGGGCTGAGCGCTAGGACATGGCCGTGAGACGACGAGGCCAGACCGTAAGAAGAGGACATGGGGCCTGACGGCATGACAATAGTAACCTGGAATGTGAGAGGTCTTAATGCGTATGTCAAGAGACTCAGGATCTACGCATGGCTAAACCGGATGAAGGTTAAGATAGCAATGCTGCAGGAAACACACCTAACTAAGGAAAAACAGACCAAGGTGAACAAGAAATGGGGAGGGCAGACATACAGTGCCACGTATTCGAACTACGCACGGGGAGTACTAATATGGATTGCCCCGGAGGTCCCATTCCAGATGCTCAAGCAAGAGACAGACCCGGAGGGGAGGCTGGTACTGGTGCATGGCATGCTGGAACACAGAAGTGTGCCTGGTTAACACCTATGCGCCAAATTGCGACGCAACGGAATTCTTCAAGAGGCTGGCACCCAGGCTGGCCCACTACAGGGAGGCGACGTTCATCTGGGCCGGCGACTTCAGTTGCACCATGAATCCACTCTTTGACAGGTCGGATGACAAGCACAGGAAGCCAGCACCCCCAGCCAAAGAACTACACAGGACCCTCGAGGGACTGCAGCTGGTCGACATCTGGAGACGGGTACATGGAGGGGGGGGAGAGGGTACACACACTACAGTGCACCACATGGAACATTCACCCGAATAGACTATATATTCACGGGTAGGGAATCACTACAAGAGTTTGCAGAAATTACCATTGAAGCACTTACACTCTCCGATCATGCCCCCATACTGGCGACATGGGTACATACCCATAGGACAGCCCCGATACCAACCTGGCGGCTCCGAGCAGAGGCCCTGAGAAAGGGCGACCTGGAGGAACACCTCCAAGAATCGATAGAGGACTACTTTGAGCAAAATGAAGGTAGTGTTGAAAGTAGCGCAACATTATGGGATGCGTTCAAAGTGGTGATAAGAGGGGCGGCAATAGGCATAACAGGGGGGCTGACGGGAGCGGCCATGAAGGAGCTCAGTGAACTCGAGAAGGAGATAGAAACAAGGGAGCGACAAGCAGAGACAGAGGGGGGTGAGCCCCGAGAGTTGGTGGAGTTAAGAACAGACTGTATGGTACCATGGAAAGGCTAGGGAGGCTGAATTATGGGAGGTATCTACAACGGCTACATGCGGAAGGGGATAAACCCAGTAGACTCCTAGCGCGGCTCACTAGACAGGAAACCAAAACAGACCCCATTACAGTGTTAGCAGACCACAGGAGAAAAGAGACCAGAAACCAAGAGCATATTAACAACTTATTTGCTCAATACTATGAGCAACTGTATGCCCCAAACCCAGAGATAGACCCAGAGGATATTGCGGATGCACTTGCAGAAATAAGATTGCCTAAACTATCAGAAGAACAAGCCCAGCTGTTGGACACACCTCTCACGGTAGAAGAAATAGAGGGCGTGATTGCAGAGCTTCCCACTGGTAGGTCCCAGGGCCCGGACAGACTCCCAGGGGATTTCTATAAGGCATTCAAGAGCACCATTTCCCAGAAGTTAGTTGACACATATCAAGGTGCATATGAGAGCGGACAGCTGCCGACTAGCATGTCCCAATCAATAATCGTCCCGATCCTCAAACCAGGGAAATCACCCAGGGAATGTGCCTCCTACAGGCCGATCTCCCTTATTAACCAGGATGCTAAAATACTGACAGCGGTAATAGCCAACCTCCTGAAACGGGTAGTGCCCACTCTGATTCATCCGGACCAAACGGGCAATGTCCCGGGGCGAAACACGTCATGGAACCTCCGTAGACTGCACCATGTGATTGATGAGACAAACCAAAAGCAGGGCAAGAGCGCAATAGTGTCCCTGGACGCTGTTAAAGCTTTTTATTCGGTCCGCTGGGAGTGGCTGATCAGTGTGCTCACTCACTTTGGCATTGGAAAGAGGTTCCTCCGGTGGATCAAACTGCTATACAATGAACCTAGAGCAAGGGTGAAAACAGGGCGATTTATCTCAAAGGAGTGGAGGATACACAGGCGAACCAAGCAGGGATGCCCACTATCACCAATGTTATATATCCTGGCCCTAGAGCCGCTTGCGGCCTTTCTCAGATCAGAATACAGGGATACCGGGATAGACATAGACGGGGTTCTCCATCAAATCTCGCTATATGCGGATGACATGCTGCTATTTGTGGAGAACCCAGCCGTCAATCTACCATGCCTCCTAGAGGCGATCGGGGCATACACCAGATTATCGGGCATAGCAATTAATAAAGAGAAGTCCCTGGTCTTCCCATTGGCAGGGCTAAAACGGGTTCCCCTGGGCGGTCTCCTGGATCTGGGCCTGGCGTGAGCTTCAAACTCCTTCAGCTATCTGGGAATAGAGATGCACCATGACACTGCCGACACCCACAGAACCAACACATTGGCGGCGCTGGAAAAGATACAGAAATCGATGGCCTTCTGGGGAACATTACCGCTGGGGATGATGGGGAGAGCGGTCCTCCTGAAAATGGTGGTGCTGCCGCGCCTACTATATTATTTCACGAACATCCCATACACCATTCCCAAAACCTTCTTCAACAAATTAAACATGATAACATGAAACTTCCTGTGGGGGGGAGGAAGGAACAAGATTGCAATGGGGACTCTCCAGAAGGACTATGAAGAAGGTGGCATCAGACTACCGGACTTCGAAAATTATTATTTGGCAGGATAACTGCAGTTTGCAGTCAAGCGGCTGGGGGACGACGAAACAATAGACACAATCACCTTCCAGCCAGCACTGACAAGATACTACTTGAGAGAAATACCGTGGCTCGATAAACCTCTGCTCAAGACCCTGCCGAACATGCTTACCATCGCAGTGGGAGTATGGAAGAGGGCATGGAGACTCTAGGGGGAGAAAGACCCGTATTCGGCGCAGATCCCGTTGGCGGGCCTCTTGGGGGCGAACATAAACACGCTGGTGGCATACCGAGCGCATTGGGAAGCCAAAGGCTTAGCACAAATTGGAGACCTGACAAGAGGGGAAAGGTGGGCAGACTTTCAAGAAATGATAGATGAACATGAGATAAATGAAGGCCAATTCATCCTTTACAATGGCATGATACGGAATATCAAAAAAAGATGGCCAGAGTGGGAAAACCAGGAGGAAGAGGAGATGACAAAGCTAGACGCATGGTACGATATATCAGAGGGAACCCATACAACTTCCAGGCTATATGAACAACTGTTAAAAACGGAAAACCCGCAGGACTCACACAAGAGGCAGCGCTGGGAAGAGGAACTTCAGAGGCCCTTCAGTGACCTAGAATGGGCCAGGGTGCTACGATACCCAAAAAAAGTGTCAAGGAACGCACGGTTCAGGCAGGCACAGCTATACGTAACGCACCAAGCATATCTCACGCCCAAGAGGATGAACAAGATGAGGATGGAAAACCAAAACAGGTGCCCCCGCTGCCTGGCGGAGGGAGCTGACATGACACACATGTTCTGGACCTGCCCGGTGATACAAGCCTTCTGGGACAAGATCAGAATCAAAATAGCGCAAAGTGGACTCCAAATACAAGCGGAGCACCCCGAAAAACACCTGCTGGGACTCTTCCCGAGAGGAAGCAGACACGAGTCGCACCAAGCGAAAATGAAAGACCTAATATGTATATTGGCTAAAAGGAGAATAGCAATGACATGGAAGTCAAGGGTGGGTCCGAACATAGAAGCATGGTGGTCAGACCTCCGAAAGTGGGCACTGGCTGAGACTGCGGTGTGGATAAGAGCAGTGAAAAGAGAAGGAGAGACAGCGCAAAAACTGACCGCTTGGAACTCCCTGATGCAGGACCTATTCGACAATAGGGAAGAAGGAGATAGCGACGACCCCATAGGGTCCAAAGACTAGTGAGAGAAAACAAGGAAGCCCGGTTTAAGGCCCCATGATGAGACAATTCAGGTAATGAACTCCAGGATGACCCAACGAAGATGCTGTACAGGAATGATGCGGCCGCCAGAGGACCCCGGCATTGCGGAAGTACAATGAAATCCGAGAAATGTGCCAATGTGCCAGTTATGCTGTGTTCTGAGCATTTGTATGTTTTGTTTTTGTTGTTTTGTTGTTGTTAAAAACCAATAAAGAAATTTTTAAAAGAAAGGTTAATTCTAAACCTTGCAGTCATCACCTCTTTGGTTTATGTGTGCTTACTGCAAAACACGATTCCAAAGGTTCAGTTATCACAATAAATGAACATTCCAATATGTCCAGTTACCACACCAATGGAAGTTTTCAGAGAATGCCATTAGCGCTGTAAAATCCGATTACAGTATGTGCAGCTAGCATAGTATGGTCAGATCCATTTAATTTCATAAGTTTATTTCGGAATCACACCACAGGTTCCATAAAAACAGTACAGGGATGAGAATGTCAAGTATAAAAAAAAACATTTACACACAGGATAAAATCCATACAATACAGATAAAAATATCCAGATTGGGTTCATAGGAATTTCATTAGGTGCTTCCTGGTGGACAATGCATACCTCAAAAAAGACAGAAGTGCCACCCAACACGGGGTGACTGCACCCACAGCAAATAGGTTAAAGCAGGTCGATACTGAACAAACCCCATTTCTCATAGCAATGGATTGAGTATTTGCCCTCTCGGCCTCGTATAGGTCGGGCAAAAAAAATAAGCGATGGGACAGGTCCTCCGGGGGTGCATTGCACAAAAGGCATGATTGACAGTGTCTCCGGACCATGTTGCCACCATGGCTCGTAGGAAGATGCAATCAAAACGTGCCCTGGTTAGGACTATTCACTGGGAAGGAGCCTCTGCCCATATATGATATGATATATGATATGATAGTTTATTTATATAGCACCTATACACAATGTGTTTCAAAGCGCTTCAAGGCAAGGGAGGGAACAAGGTAAAATACAATTACATTCTTACAGGCCATGAACAGTAAGGATGTGAAATTAACTATCGTACTTGGCCTGACGACATTTCAGATAGTGCAAGAGCTAAGACATATATAAGGAAGGGAGGGGGAGAATGGGAAGGAAATGGAAACAGACAGGCGACTACCGTACTAGGCCTGGCGACATTTCTGGTAGAGTCGGAGAAAAACAAAAAGGTGAGGGAGAGGGGTGCCGAACAAGCGACTACAGTACTAGGCCGAGAGAGAGGGGTGCAGAACAAGCGACTATCGTACTAGGCCCGACGACATTTGAGATAGTGCTGGAAGAGGGAGGGGACAAGTAAGGGGAGGGGAGACGAGACAGACAAGGTTGCTATCATACTAGGTCCAGGGACAATTCTGATAAGAGTAAGTGCATAGAAGAAAGTAAGAGGAGGAGTGGATGAGATAGGAAAAGGAAGAAAGGGAGAGGAGGAGAGAAAAGAGTGTAAGCAGTCAAAAAGAGTGGAGAAGCAAGTGGGGAGAGCAAATACAATTGCAGGCAGTTCTGTAGGCCAGGTGCCATAATAATTGCAAGCCTCCTATTCTGGGGTTTCAGGATCTCACAGGATTCTCTCTTCTTTTTATATACAAGTGGACCGTGAATGACATTGTTTGAATTTCACCAACAGTTGTAATATCCGGTGGTGGGTACAAATAGGCTGCATTAACTTCTCCAAGTTTTGCCTTGACATATCTCAACCAGAGGATTCTCCCAAGTGGATCTTTGGTAATCAGATATTTGATTAACTCCTGGGTCAGAGCTACCTTGGCATTGCCCCAGAGTCTGAACCAATGAAGAACAGGCTGTACTGAGACTGTATCACTAATAAATGTGCAGCCTAGTTCTGGGTGAACACCAAAGTTGGTAGCAGAGCAAGGGAGGCACATAACTTTCTTGAAGAAGTTGTTCTCCACTACCTGGATGGAGTTAACATTACTGTAACCCCACATCTCCATGCCAAACCTGGCAACCAAGACTGCCTTTCCAATATACGTCTTTAGCACCAGGTTGATTGGTTTGGCCTTGAACACACCCATAGCCCTGATTACCCCACCCATAGCAGGCTTAAGGTTGTGGTGTGTGTTTGTTCACATGGAAGTCCGGGCTAAAGTCAGATGAAAATCTGACATCCAGATAAAAGAAACTATGCACTCTGCAAATCTGTACACCCGTACAGAGCATTGCCGGGAATTTCAGCGTTCACTAGAAAGGTCCAAAGCAACCATGAATAAGATGTAATCATGGATAAGCCTCTGCAACACTCTAGGTGTACGCACCATAAGGACTATCATCTGCGTACACCAAGAGCGGCAGAGGCAGGCTACCCAGCCTAGGGACATCCAGTGTTGAAGTTAGCAGAGGGTCATACAACCCATCGATGTATAAACAGGTGGGCAGTGCATCTCCCATTGGCACCACTCCTCACACGGGACTGGGTTGTACTGTGCATTCTAAACAAAAGGTTAACCAGAGCCTGTGGGCAGTTCATGGATCTGAGCACGTGCCACAGCTTTGCATGATTGACCTTGTGAAATGCTGTGCTCAGATCCATGAAGGCCAGATAGATTGGCTCCTCCTTGACATCCACCGAATGGGCTACCACAAAGTAGAGGTTCAGAGACTGGCCGAAAGTACCGAGACCTGGTCTGAATCCGAGCTGGATAGGTGAGAGGATGTTTCAACCCACTTCACAGGCCTCACCTTGCTATGATGGCACATCTGAAGAATTTGAACAGGGAATCCAAAAGGGAAATAGGCCTATATGAGGCTGGCAGGGCCCGCAGTCCTTTCGTATTTATAGGCTGAATGACAAGGACGCCTGGATCATATTCCCTGCACAGATCGCATTGAAACCCAAAGCTAGTACTGGTGCCCACAGGTCAGGTTCAGATGGGAAGAGGTCAGCCGGGACAGCGTCTGGGCCAGGTGCCCTATCGCAAAGCGGGCACCTAATGGCTTTTAAGATTTCAGCCACAGTGAATGCGATCTTTGCATCATTGCCAACGTCCACATTCCCTACGAAGACCACTATATTATATCCAGATGTTTCTCCACCTACACCCACACTGTATAAAGAAGAAAAATGGGCCAACCATGCCTGATCGGAGACGGAAGCACCCAGGACTCTGGACTTGTATTTATGGAACGGCCCGTTATTCACAATTGCCCCAAAACTTTGAGTCATTGTCAGTCGACGCTTGGACCCATGCTTTATGTGTCAGCTTAATTTTCCCTTTTTGTCTTGGCAAGTGCCTGATTAAAGAAAGACCTGGAACCAACAATAGCAGTTTTGGGGAACAAGGAATTTTTTAGTGCAATGAGTAGTCTGGATGTTGCTCTTATGCATTTGGAGTCAAACCAACCCGACCTTGGCTGGCCCCTTCCCTCTGGCCGCCACCAAGGAGAATGTGTCTGTTAGATTGGACATTAGGAACTTAAACTGAGTCGGAATTATACTCTGGTCACCCAGCCCTGCAAGCAAGATTTCCAGTTTGCAGTGATTGGTCTGGACTGAATTTCTCAACAGGACCTCGTTCTCGCTGTGCTTCAATTTGAGCGTCTGCCTAGAGGCATCCACAGACACCTCAGGAAGGTGCAACTGTGGACACGGAGCACACCTCGACGGGGTTTTAAGTTCCAGCCTGATTGGGAAATGGTCACTGCACATATCGCCCACCACTACCCAGAATTTAACTGGGACACAGAGATAATCAATTGTAGAACAGCCTTGCGCTGAGGTAAAGGTGGGCTTGCTGGGGTTGTCATCAGTGAAACAACCATTAACCGTGCTCAACCCCCAGTCGTAAAGATGGTGCCACAGCCGTTCCACACATGTTCTGGCATCCATCATAACAGCCGTGGCGATCCCTGCCAAAGCATCCTCAGAAACATCATACAGTGTGTTATCTAGTCCTTCACCCAGCTTGGCATTAAAATCCCACAAGATGAGAAACAGTTTGTGAGGCTATCAATGGGGCGATGCCCTCAATCACGATGATGAAACAAAAAGCAATTTCTCGCATGCTGGGTATGGCGGCTATTATAAAAGTTAACCAACTTTGTTTCTTTCAGCCAAGTTCTGAATATTCTGACCACCTGGAGGAAAGAGTGCAAAGGATCGAGGGGGAATAACTTGCTAACAAGGTTAGATTTAACCAGTATACACAGGCTCCAAAATTACCTCATTATTTCTATGAGCCACAACTGACTGAGCCCCAAAGCCATCCACACATACTTCCTCCTGTGGTGTGTCCTGGAGGAGAATTATATCCGTTTTTTCAAAAAGAGACAAGGTCTCCGGGTTGGCAAGCCTAGATTTAACTCCTGCCACATTCCATGATAGAACAATCAAAGACTGATCCACCAACGGAGCCTTGGCAGAACCAGTAGGAGAGCCGTTAGGGGTGTCAGCAAGATAACACAGATTGGGCCCAGGCTGTCATGGTCATTCAATGTCATCCATCACACTGAGACACACATAATGGTTGGTTAAGGGAAGCAGCGGTACCGGCTGGGCGTCACTCCAGGAGCCCATACTGCACCAAGGCTGTCCCCCGTTGCCCAGTTTCACTACGTTTGAGACTGTGAAGACCTGGGCTACACTACAAAGAGCACTACGAGAGACAGCCCTGGGCCATTGTGTGTTAGCCCGGTTGGCCATAGGCTTAGGCCCCCCCGCCCCTCTTAATGGGTAAAAATGACTTAGCAGAACCATCCGTGCACAGTGCTTTCCACCTGGTGAACCCAGGTTAGAACGTAATTGGTAACACAGGGGTTATGTTATCAAAGCTTATAAAGCGCACTGTCACCCAGAGGATGTTGGCGCTGGAATATCACAGGGCAAACGATACACTATAGCCTAAAAAAGAAGGGTCTTCAAAGATCGCCTACATTGCAGATGGTTGGTAAGATTTCTAAGTGGGGGTAGTAGGGTGTTCCAAAGTTGCACAGCCACCACAGAAAAGGCCTGGTCGCCCACTCTAGTGCGTCAAAAGGTAGGCACACAGAGCAGGCTGGCAGACTTTGAATGGAGCTCCCGATTAGGGAAGTAGCAAACAAATGTGTCCCAGCGCTATTCAGTCCCGTGACCCTGGAGAGCACACTGAACCAAACAAAGCGATTTGAATTTAATACGTTGGGCTACAGGTAGCCAGTGCAATGCCCGTAGGACTGGAGTGATATGAGCTCCATACGGGGACCCAGTGGCAACTCAAGATGCAAGCTTTTGGGGGCATCTGAGATCCGAGCCCGGCTGAGGGAGATCCAGGGTGAACGTGAGTCAACCGAGAAAGAATATCCAACGAGAAATTGGATGCATAAATCATTTACAAACATTGTTTTGAGGGGATCTGAGCCTGGCTGAGGGGGATCCAAGGTGAATAGTGAATCGCCTAAGAAATGTAGTACTTGTAAAAATCTGAAAGAGGAAAAGAACTTATCATTTGTTTGTCACATCAGGCCATGTGAATGAAGAGACTATGAAAGACAAAGAGACTTGGGCACGGAAGGCCCTGATGCTAATGATTGAACTGTTTCCTCGTGCTAGAGGAGCCAGAGACTGTGCTAAGCTCAGGTGCACCACCTTCGCCTGTGCTGAAACTGTGGGGAAGAGAGGCCAAAGGCGTGAAAATCCTGACATATTTTGTGAACACTTCTTTCTTTTTTGTAACATTGTTTCCCATGCTATTTGTATTTAGAGGCAAGGATTGGCAATAGGTTTATAAGTATAGGCCCTTTTATTTTGACAAGACACTACTACGACTGCGTTATTACTTGATGGTCGAAGCTTGCTCCCATCTGTAGATTTAGGATTAGATAGGTGTTTTTCAAAGCCTTTTTTAAGTTCAATAAATACACTTGAACTGTGGTCTCTTGTGTCTGTCTTACTGTTGATGTGAAAAAAATGTGTTTGGAGGGACGCACTAGATTAGAAAATGATAGGTTCAACCAAGTGAAGAAACTATTCAGTATAATTTGAAGGCGCGACTGCTAAATATATCCCTGGCTAAAGGGGTAATGTAACATGCAAGTACAACAAATGTGTCATCCGAAATTATTCAGACGGATAGCAGTGCACACAATTAAGGGGAACAAATCGCTCAATGAGTATTTAGGTAAAAAAATTAAACAATTTAAGAAATGTAGTAAAAGATAATCAATTTAATCAAAATAAACATACAAATTCACAATTCATTCGAAACTTTGTTTTTTAGTGAACTTCATCCTAGGAGTTATTTGATTGACATAGTCAAAAAATTCATCCAGTTCTTGTACGGTCCCAGACCAAATACCAAACATATCGTTAATATAACGATAGGAGAATTTCAGGTGTTTCATCCAATTATTGTTGGTAAAAATGTGTTCATGATCCAAATGTGCCATATAGGTATTGGCATAACTGGGCGCCATTGCTGTGTCCATCAATGTTCCTGCTATTTGAATAAAATTGGCGATCTTCAAATCTGAAAAAGTTATTGAGAACAATAGTTAAACACTTCAGAACAAAGATCCTATCTGCTTGACATTCTGTTGATGACAGAAGTAGCCATTCAACTGCGTCAATTTCCATATAGATGATCAATATTAGTCTAAAGGCAGAGGACGTCCACTGTAAATAGAATATCTCTCTCAGCTTCAAAGTGAAGTTGAAATTCTGAACAAGAAGTCGTTAGTGTCTATAAGGTAACATTTCGTTTTTTGAACCAATGGTTGCATAGCCAGGTCGATGTATTTGGACAAGGGTTTGTGTAGACTGTAAGTAGCAGCAATTATGGGATGTCCAGGAGGATTAGTCAGATCTTTATGGATTCTCTGTAAAATATATAAAACCAGCATTATTGGGCGATTGTTAGTTAGGTAGGACTTGGTCTGGTAATTAATGAACTCATTGCTCTCTGCTTCATCAAGAACCTGCTGAATAAGTGATTTAACCTGCTCAGTAGGATCACAATCAACTAGCATGTAGGGGCCCTTATTGCATAATTGTTTTTCAATTTCCTGTTTGTATTTATTGACATCCATTATTACCACAGCGCCTCACTGGTCAGCTGGTTTCAATATAATTTCTGGGTTGCTCCAAAGTTGGTTAAGTGTTTGTTGTTCCCAAGTGTGAAATGTCCTCACTGCTGCTTCTTGAAATACATTTTTTAAGCTAGTTCAAAACATATATCTAATAAGTATCTAGTGTGGAGTTTTGTAATGGACGTGTGAATTTACTTTCAGGACGCAATTCCAAATATTCGCTGCTTACTGTATATTCTTCTTGTTCTAATGTTTCTACTGTTTCAAAAACCAGTTTCAATTACATTTTTCTAAATGGAAGGAAAAGTAAAGAACTAGTGTAATGTGGAACAAACAAAAATGCTCTTATAATGTCTTTCTCTGGAATTGGGTCAGATTGTAAGATGAAATATTAACGACCAAGTTCTCTTCGGAGAGTTGTACCTTTGACATTTTTTCTTGGGATTTGTCTCTTTTTTAGAAAGAGCTTTGAGATGTAATTGCTCCAAGTGTAGCGGTGGAACCGCTAGATACCGATGTACTTGGTCTATCTTCTTGTCTCTCTTCTGGATTAGTAAGTCTTTGATCGGTTTCGACTTCTGCAGGATACGTTCGAAGAAAACGTTCCTGAGTTAGGTTTGCGAGGCAATCTGGAGAAGTTTGGATTCCTTGGTTGGCTGTCTCTTTTCTGGTAATATTGCTTCAAGGAATATAAGATGTCCAATTTGTAATCAAGTATCCGTTCTGAATATCCTTATTTTCTGGCATTCAATTTCACATGTGTAACATTACAATTTCTGGTTAATGTCTTCCAATATTGAAGTTAATTCTTCTTTTGATAGAATCGATATAATGGAGGACTTGATAAATTCTATATCTGCTTCAATGGAGTGTAAAGATTTGGCTTATTCTTCTATTGTTAGCACTATCAAATCTAGAGAGCATTTATTGAGAATTAGACTCCAGCGTTTCACAAATGCAGGGTACCCCTTGCATAAAGTGCGTTGCAGGTCAATTTCTAAAACCTCTGGGTATACTTTGAGCACAATGGTAAGTTGAAAGCTGTGTCGTGTGGAAGCGTTGGCTAATTTCCCTCCTGATTAATAGTTCTAGCTGATTCACAAGTTCCTCTTCCTGGCCACAGGCACCTACCATCACACAGTGGGGCAGCTGCATGGCATCTCACAACCATGTTTTTCCGGTGTGCTTAACCAAGTGCTGGATGCACTCCTAAAGCACGCAAGGGCCTACATATCCCTACCACTGACAGCACAGGAGGTGAATGACACCAAAATTGCATTTCATGCACTGGCAGGCATGCCCAATGTCATTGGTGCCCTCGACTGCACCCACATGGAGTTGGTAGTCCAGCATGCCGTGGAGGTGGTGTACCGCAATCGGAAGCTATACCACTCCATCAATGTGCAGATGGTGTGTGATGCCAGCAAGATGATAACACATTGCTGTACTAGATTCCCAGGATCCATGCATGATGCAATGGTGCTGCGGAACTCCTCGCTACCCTGCTATATGGAACCACAGGCTGCCCGACGTGCCTGGCTGCTGGGTGAGTCTGCTCACTGGGCCATGGGAGTGTATTTGGGGGGGGGGGGTTACATGCATATGCAACCTGTCTGCACTCTGGGCCATGGGAGTGTATTTTGTGCGGGGGGTACATGCATTGATTGATTGATTGATTGATATTTTATTTCTATTGCGCTCGTACACAAGTGTTTCAGAGCGCGGCAAGGGAGGGGAACAGGGGAGAACAAAACAGCGATCTTACTAGGCCCAGTGACATTGAGAACATGCAAGTGCATGGGAGAGGGGGGGCTTGAGGCCAAGGACAAGTCTCACAGTAATGTTCTGGATTAGTTGCAGAGGATGGAGAGTAGAGGCAGGTAGATTTAGAAAGAGGCAGTTACAATAGTCCAGGCTAGAGAAAACCAGAGCTTGGGATACCATGAGCTTCTGGGGGAAGGAGAGGAAAGGCAGAGTACCTCTGAGGAGGTGCAGTTGGAAATTTGACTTTTTTGAGACGTCAGAGATGTGGGCGGAGATGAAAAGGGTGGTGTCAAAGATGACCCTGAGGTTCTTAGCCTCACAGGTGAGGGTTGGAGGAGGGCCAAGTGAGGGGAAAGGATGGTGAAGGTGTGCCGATGAGGAGGATCTCCGTCTTGCTGGCATTCAGACAAAGATCATTGGCGGCACACCAATCTTGAATGGCAGTTAGGCAATCGGAGATGAGAGAGGGAGAGGAGGTGGCAGAGGGCAGCCTGATAATGAGTTGAGTGTGATCAGCGTAGCACTGGAAATGTGAGCAGAAAGTGGCAATGCAGTGGGCGAGAGTTGCCAGGTATTGGTTGAAAAGCCAGGGCGAGAGATTAGACCCCTGGGGAACACCACAGATAGAGAGGAAGATATTTGAAGGGAAGGACCCAAGTTGGACCTGGGAGGGTCGATCTGAGTGGAAAGAGGTCAGCCAGGCCAGAGCCTGATCAGTGATACCCAGGTTTTCACGGAGATGGTTGAGCAGGATGGTATGGTTGACCGTGTCGAAGGCAGAAGAGAGATCGAAGAGGATGAGGACAGAGGGAATATTAGAGTCAAGGTTGGAGAGCAGATCTTCACGGATGTTCAGGAGAGCAGTTTCCGTTCTTCTGGCAGCTCTGAAGCCAGGCTGGTGGTCATGGAGACAGCCAACAGAATTGGAATGAAGGTTAAACTGAGAGATGGCCAACTTTTCCAGGAGTTTGCCAAGAAAGGGAGTAATGGAAATTGGGCGATAGTTAGCCTGCACATTGATGCATATGCAACCTGTCTGCCCTCTGGGCCATGGGAGTGTATTTTTTGGGGGGGGGGGGTGGGGTACATGCATATGCAACCTGTCTTCCCTCTGGGCCATGGGAGTGTATTGTGGGGGGCGGGGGGTACATGCATATGGAACCTGTCTGCTCTCTGGGCCATGGGTGTGTTCACATTGGGGTGTCTGGACACTGTCCATGCTGGCAAACACTGTGCCCATAACCATTCAAATATGATGCATGACACTGACAATGGAGGCCAACATACTCTGGCTGCACACCAATGTGTAAATGTCATACTCACAATCAGCGCACACCCCTGAACTCGTCCACTGGACACCATCTGACCGTACCCACAGCACCACAATGCACCATCATGCAGTCACAAAGCTGAATACAAATGACCAGATCGAAGCACCTCGCAGGTCATGCATCCATGAGTGCGCAGTATGAATTCGCACTCGGGAATTCCGTGTCACTGCCCCTACCCGACAGTAACACTGCATAACACCATGGCAACATGTGCAGATGAATGCTAATGGGAAAATCACATGCGACAAGGATGCTTAAAATTGAACCCATCAAGTAGTGAACAACACCTACATGGGTGCGAATGGAGCGGGAATCACCCACAGTACATGAGTACCAGCATGCAAGTCGACACCCTGCATCATCCAAGGAACGCATCCCTACACTGGCGGACCTTAACAACTATCACATTGTACCACTGTGAGATGTGTGACGATAAGGGACATGTGCATGGCGTCATCAATTGTCCAAAAGCATGATAGTCTAAACAACCTGTATCATGGTGGCCATCAGCCTAATGCATCAAACATCGCACAAAATGCATTTGGTCTCATCCCGTGTGACACAACACTCACATGCGAGTACATCATGGACCTTTTCACTCCATCTGGGTGAGTGGTGATTACAATGCAAGGCCCCCCAAGTCCTGTACGTCACCCTAAACCAGCACCATGGATTGCAAAGTTGTGTATAGGGCAGATAGTTGTGCAGTCAATAGCTGCCATTGACGATACACTGCATATGTGCATGAACAATATACAGGCTAAGCACAAATGGAATTGAAGAAATAACCTCACATATACCTTATTGTGCTCCCATGCAGATGATGCTGGCTATCCTCTGAAGCCGTGGCTCCTCACCCATGTCAGGTCTCCACACAACAGGCACGAAGAGGACTACAATCGTGCTCATACACGCACTCGTGTGGTCATGGAGCAGACCTTTGGCCTGTTGAAGGCACGGTTTCGCTGCCTCAGCAGGTCGGGGGGCGCACTCATTGACGGGCTTGAGAAGGTGGACAAGACCATTTCGGTATGTGCCATGCTGCACAACATTTGCATCCGGCGCAACAACCCCTGCCACCTGACCTGAACCAGCCACCACCGGGTGAGGATGAAGATGATGAAGTAGAAGATGTTGCACGACGGCCTGGTCGCAATGCACATGATGGACGTGTTGTGCGCCAATCAATAATCACCCATTTTTTCTGAGGCACTGGAATGAAGAGGGAGTTTGGAATGTTGGACTCTGGTCACTGGGATTGGTGGACTCTGGGCACTGTCATGCAATAAATTGACACACGCTCAAGAAGCAATGCCCAGTCATGTGATTTTCTTAACACAACAGGTGTATCAAAGTGATATAAATTTGAACATGAATGAACCCTCCACCTGCAGTACATCTAACTCTACTCTCCCTCCACCCCCCAGAACCCCCACACACCACCTACCCCTAACACCCCACATTCCCCAACCCCCCCCACACACCAAGAGCTCAATATGTGTCCAAATGGATAGACAAGCAACACGTCCAAAGCTCCCCTCCTATTGCCGCCCCCTTTTCGATAGAGGGGGTTGCATGTCTGGACGGCTCATGGTGCGCTAGGACCTGCGCACAGGGCTTGTTTTGGTTGAGCTTGCTGGCGTGGATGTGGTTGTGGCTCGGATGCCGCAGGACGCTGTTGCTCCATGCTGGACCCGCTTTGCTGTACGGTTTACAGTCCGGATGATGGCCACAGTGTTCTCTCGGTCGGCCCTGCGTGTTGCCTCCCCATCAGACACATATTGTTTAATTATGTCATGCATTGACTGTTGACGGGCCTCCATTCGTGACAACCATCCATGTCCCCGATTGAGGTGGTTCGGGATGGTTGCATTGCTGGTGGGGACATGCTCAACACGGGCATGTCCTCTGGTGGAGACCTCTCCTCCAGGCTGAAGTGACCTTCAGGCTCATGCACAGGGGTACCCTGTGGTGTGTCCTGCTGTCATGCACCAGCCCTGGAAGCTAGTTTACCGTTGAAAGTACTACTAACATAGATTCCAGGAGCAAACCCAACGGTCTAGTTTATTCCAAGATGGCCGACGGAACCTATAACTGGCTGATCAAACTAGCGCACGGCGCGTTGTATCGTAATAGTTACTTGCGCTGCCAGTCTCTTACAGTGACTTGCCTTTATCCTCTTCCCGTTTCGCCTTGCTCTAGCCTTTCCTGTTCTTTGCCATTCGTGGTGTCCTAAGGTCTTCAGGTAAGATGATCGGGATCTTTTCAAGCTAGTTTCGCTTTCACTAAGCGTTTTCTATTTACCGCGCGTATTCCTTGTACGTGTATCTCTGCAACCCACCTTGGTCTCCGCTGTCAGAACCCGCTCGAGCGGAAGGGAGACTCAGTTTTTACTCCGTTCTATTCTATTTTTCTTGTTTCCTCTATTGTTTACCTTCTCTGTTCTGTACTTTTCTGCCTCGTTCCAGACGTGCAGATACTTTCACGGAGGTCCGTGAGACCGTTTGGTTCTACGGTCTCACTACACACCTATTATCCCTGGGTCCCGAAGGGTACTAGAGACCCCAGCAACCAGCCTCCTCATCCAAGATCGGAGGGTAGCGTCTGTGGAATCGGCAGACCAGATTCCCCACTTCAGCTAGCCTTCTAGTATTTATTTGGACCTTCCCATCACAACAGTCTCGTGATCTTTGGGGTTTTTTCTGCCTAACAGCTTTTTCCCCGTTTTAGGGCGTGCTCCTTGGTTTACCTCCGGATCTATACTGTATTCAGACCACGGAGTCGGCCGAGGGAGCGCAGCCCTACTTACGACAAAAAAAAGAGAAGAAGCCTGGGAAGAAGACCAAGATCAAGACCAAGAAGAAGAGCTCAGTCAGAGTGGAGGAAGTACACAGATGAGGAGGAGTCTGGGGAGGGGGAGACATCTGCGGGCTGGGCGTGTGTACTCCATCCCCCGACATTCTGCCTCCTGCATTTGGGTCCTCCTCATGCCCCTCGTACTCGTCGGCACTGTGTTGTGCAGATGCTGCACCTCGCCCACAGGACTTGTGGCTGCCGACTGCGTGCCGTCAAGGTTGCTTGCCACTTGGTCTCATCCCCAGTAATGTGTGTCTCCTTGGGGGCCAATGCATGCAGGTGTGCCTTGCCGGCACGGGTGCCTCCGAAATGGTGCTCCATGGCGACAGGTGCCTGCTCGACCTGTGTTCGGGGCAGTGCACCCGGTTGGGCACTGGTGTGTGCTTTGTCAGCCCCTTTGCTCATCCTTGCACCCCTCTACGTGGATGGCCAGGTGCCATCGTCCTGACCACTGGCCTTTCTTGCAAGCGTTTGCTGTGCTGCTGCATCATTCCCTTTGCTGTCAGTATTCGTGTCTGTGGGGGATAGAAATGCATGGCATCAGTGATGGGAGGACATGCATCCATCATGCATTGGTGTTGGTGCAGTTTGGCACATGTGCTTCGTTGTGTGCTTGTTGGAGTGGTGGACATGGTGCTTGAAAGATTGGGGTGGGGGAATTGTATTGGCATCCCTCATGTGCAGACATGTTTTCCATGGTGACTGTTGTGAGGCCTACAGGTGTTTTGTGGCTTGTGTGCTGTGTGACATGTGCTGTTTGATTGTGTATCGGGGGTGTATTAGGTATTGGAGAGGCATGCAGCATGCATTTTGATGCGACAGTGGTGGAGCCAGCATCTCCACAGGGATGTGTGTATGTGTGTATGATGGCCCATGTAGTTGCTCTCATCAGATTCACATTTGGTGGCCAACTTTGTACTTGGGCTGTCAGGGGTTTGTGGGGACTTATGTGGTATGCAAAGGGTCACTCACCGTCATCATCCGTTGCTGGGACTTCATACTCAATGGATTGTGTTTTTAAAGATGGCCGCCGCTGCATTTCCCGTTCCGGCGCGATGACATTACAATGACGGTACCGGTTATGGCGGTAACGTTATTTAGGGAGACAACGATGACAGGGGAGGTATCGGTGTATTTCTTGATGTCGCCATCGGGGCAAGGGGAACGATACCAGCATGGTGGTGCATCTGACTCGTAATCAGACATTTGCGGCGTCAGCACTGCACGGACACGTTTATACCGGCATGCCGATAATGACAGATTTTTTACCGCCAAACTCGTAATGAGGCCCAATAAATTCAGAATCCACATGAAACATTGATACATAGTAAGTTATTCTCACATAGTATGGAACCGCATTTAAATACAAATGAGTGGATTTTACTCATACTTACCAAGCATTAGGTTTCACCTTAAAAGCCTAGTGCCACGCATCAGTGGGATGACACTTTAATTTATTAAGTATCTTTTACTTATTTAGGTAACACCTGAGAGTTGTCCAGACTACCTAAGCCAATTTGGGCATTGACAATGCCAAGGACATTTCCTTTAATAAAGGCGTACTACCATCAAAAGGAAGTCAAGGTTAGTTGTACCTCCCTCATTCATCAGTTAAGCTGATCATCACTAATATACGACCCAGTTGTTGTTTTTGTCTTTCAGTTTAAGTATTAAACACAAGAACTATGTTCTTTTCACTTAGAGACCAATTGAGTCCATAGTACCGGAAGAAGAGTTAGATACTCAAAACGCGTAGTGACAATTCTTCTTTCAACCTAACCGTTCACTACACTTGGTTCAGGACCAACTTTGGAAGATAACGTTATATTGGACTCACAGTATTGCAAGAGGCTTGCTTAAACTTGATGAATTGACAGACATGTGTTAACGTCTGTTTAACAAACTATGTGAAAATTACATACTCTGTATCAATGTTTCATGTGGATTCTGAGTATATCGTGCTGAAAACATGAATAATGATCAGTGATCTAAATGAATTATTACACTAGAATGAATTGTGAATTCTAATGTTCATTTTGATTAAATTGATTATATCTTTTTACTACATTTCTTAAATTGTTTAATTTTGTACCCAACACTCATTGAGGGATTCATTCCCCTTAATTGTGTGCACTGCTATTCGTCTGATTAATTTCAGATGACACATTTGTTGTACTTGTCTTACTGTTGATAGCATGCCTTCCTTACATGTGGTGTCAGGCTTGGGATATTACTCAATTGAAACAAATTGGGGAACCCTGAAATTGCAGAAGCTTAGGCGTACAGCCTCACACCACTCTATTGCCGTAAAAGAATCAATGGGCTTTGATATCTATAGCAGCAGAGAAGCTACTATCCCTCCAGGAAAAAAGGAAGGATTCTCACAGACTTAGTTTTGATACCCCCTCCTGGGTGTTATAGAAGATTGGCCCCAAAATCTGGCCTGACCTGGAATTTCAGTGTAGACGTTCTAGCAGGCGTCATAGATTCGGACTTCTGGGGAGACAAATGTTCTCTTAAAGAACCATGGTGAAATTACATTTGAAGTACATTGTGGAGACAAAATTGCACAAGGAATTCTTGAAAGGGCTCTATTTCGTCGTTTGAGAGAGTAAAATGGAAGATACTGAGAGAGGTAACCTAGGCTTTGGGGAAGTAGATGAACCATCTACCACTGATGAGAAAAGGGAAGATGATCTTACCATCTTTCCCCTCCTACTCTTTGTCCAGCAAAATGATCCAGCCCTCACTGAGGCTTTCACTTGGAACAGTTTGATCTGCACTAACCAGAGTCTCCCGACCAAGGACCGGCACTGCGAGTCGCTCCTCGACTCTTGCCGTCATCATCCCTGCCACTCGCTTCCTGGAGGAGGCGGGGCCACGCACGACACGTGCGCCGATCACGTGACCTTGGGAGCAGCCAAAAGACACAAGCTACCACCCTTGCGGCGTTAAGCCTGACAGGGGTAAAGGCCTGAAGGCTGTTGAGCGGTTGTTTGGCGCTGGTGGCGCGCAAACTACATCCGGGAAGACTGCGGAGGATTTACCTCTTTGATTCCCTCTGAGCGTCCTACGTTGTCGTGCCCAAAGTCACTCTACGTTCCTCCATTGCAGATTGAAAATCAGCCGGCGAGGAGCCGCAGTAACGAACTCCTTTACGGAACTACCATTCCAAGTTTTTTCAGAGATCCGAGCTCATAAATCTTCAGCTCACGTGTGGAGAGCGCGTTAATCCGCGACCGGCAGCGACCTATTCACAATGACTGCACAAACAGGAAATGAAGGACCACACATGCGCCGAAAAACCATCCAACAGCGCCGGATGCAAACCCCCTGGACTGCCTTAAAAGCCGACTCACTTCTTGAGACTGTAAAGGCAAGCGCTTCTAAACGTGTTCGACATTCTATCGATCTAGCTTCCCCTACTGACGCATTGTCTGACATATCATCAGTCTCAGCTTCAAAGCCCATCTTATTATCGGAAACGTTTGTTGCCGCCTCTCCCCCCTTTTCATCACCATCGGACACCCCAACATCTATCCCTATAACATCCGAGCTAATAGCTGACAGGGACGAGATGAATAACCTTTCCTTACCCAGCAGCAGTGACATTGCTCCTGATCAGGCCACACTACTTCCAGAAGTAATCACTTGTCAGCTCGCCAGAACTGGTGAACTGAATACATCCGGCTGTGCAGAAGCTGCAGCTTCCGCTGAAGTCCTCAATGAGCGCGAATCAATTTTCGCGCCCAATAACAATTCTATGCACTCCAAAACCTTGCCTCCATGTAACCCACTAATGCTGACTGATCTACCTCATGTACCTGCAAGCCTATCAGGTTTGTCTTTGGTAGCCACCTGTAAACGAACTGATCCTAACCTGCTAACCTCGGCAACAGCTGATGAATTTTTCTCTCCCTTTGATTTCACTGACGCAGAGTTAATGGAAGCCTCTCAAGATGGTGACGAAAACACGAGCATCAATAAGAGCGTGTACACCACTGACCAACACTCACGTGAAATCCAGTGACCAAATATCAAAGCTGTGATTGGTTGCGACATTGAACCTAACACCATGACCCCACAAGATGTCAGCCGCAGTGGGCATGAAATAAACAATCTTCGCTTCTTAGAAGGCGATGCAAATGAAAAACAACCAAAGAAACCCCAAAATGCCACCATTCCACCTCAGCCCCTTTGCACAGAGCCTCAAGATCGGCCATACATACCAAAGCTTCCTCACCCACTCCCTCTGACTAACTATCATGAATACTCAAAATATCTCTCAATATGATGCTGGTCTAGACATTCTGCCTTTCCACACAAGTGACAATTTACATAATTCACAAAATTCAAAACTGACCTCCCCTTGCTCTTGTGTAAATCTAGTCGAAGGTGAAAACCTTGGAGGTCTGCGAGGCCTCAGCGTGAAAGACTCGACTAAAACCACACGTGCCTATAATCAACAAAGATACTCTCTATACATCCAGGAGAGCAAGCTCACGCACCAAAGTCGCACAGCCACCATGTGACAGTCATGTCCTGCCAGCTGTCAACATCTCTGGTTTTAGCGACGTCCACTCTGATCCTGCCAACAACTCTCAGTCAAGCACTGCTGAACAATCCAGATCCAAATCTAAACCGAGTCTCTCGTCCGCTGCAGCGATGCAGATCTACAACAACGTTTTGGCTGCTTCTTCCACTGCTTTGCTACCCTTCCTAAAAATGTATGAATCACTTCATGAAGCCTTCAAAGACCAGACTTCCGTAATCATTACTCTGAAAGAAAAGATGGATAAATTTGAAGCCGTGACCAATTTCTTACAATCTCAGTTATCTCGGGAGGTGGAACAGACCCTGCGATGGCAAGAGCGGCTAAGTGATCTTGCCGCACGGCACCATTGTCAAAATGACTATCAGACGGCCTTCTTGAAGCTGTAAAGTGGATGCGCCATTCAACACAAACGATAAACGCAAATTTGGCGCTCGTCAAGGATTCTCCAAGGCCAGCGGTCAATACCATCGTAAAGCCTCCATCACAACCTCTAATCCTTGCTCCTGACTCTATGGCCTCTCTTGCTTGTGCAAACAATCCACACTTACCTGTTATTCCTTCTGAGCATGAGCATACTGAAAAAGGCACTGGCAGTACAACTGACGAAGTTAGAATAATTAATCTGGACACAACACCTCAAGTGGTTACTTCACATACCACATCAAAGGACCATCCAAAATGTCCACCTCAATTTGCCATTCCATTGAATCCTACTAGTTCCTTCGGCATTTTTGGTGGCCCTGCCAAATCAATAGTGATCACCTCTAAGCTGGTTCAAAAACCACCTGTGAAAAAAGTTTCAATTGACCGCACTTCGGCAGGCATAAAAGAGAAAAAAAAACGAAAATTGTGAACAGAAAACGAAGCAAAGAAAATACATCAGAAATATTATACCTCCGACCAAACAAGGTTTAATTTCGCGGTCTAAACTGCAAGCCCCTCTGCCCCAAAATGGCATTTCACAGGAAGAAACTTCAATGGCCAATCACCCAAACCTTGTGGCGCCTGCAAAAAAACGTTTGGAGTCCGACCATGAAAGTCTTGTGAGTAATCCAATAGGATCGGAGATCGATCTTTGCGAGCTCTCAATATATTCAGATGGTTCTTTTACCGACCAGCAAACTGACCAACTTCATACAAATCCCAAAGTTGCTGGTGCGGCACTTTTGCCTAGTTCCAAATCAGAACCCTGGCAGAACATCATCCTGGACTACAGAACAAAAGATGCTGAACAAGAACATCAAACTTCAGGGTTCTTGAACCCCAAACATCCAAGATTCCAGTCACAAAAACAACCTCGGTTTATTTCACGAGTCCATGCTGCTTCAACATCTGACTCTGGAAACCCGAATTGTAAACTTCGTCTACAAAATGTCCACCACGAAGACCACAAACTTAATCTGAATTGGCATAATGTGATGAAACTTTTTTCCTGTATTCCATCACTTCGCACCATTCGATCCGAAGACATTTGAGTCGTGGAGTATGTCACGGAGAAATGTGACCAAGTTCTTTTACATATAACCTCAGCCTCAGTCAAAAATACCCTGCTGAACGCCACAGAAGACCTGCTCGTCTTTGGGTTCAACATCTCAATCGAACCATTATCCCTCAGGCCCAATTCGTCACCACCAAGACCAAGGAGCAGCCCCCAAGGAAGCAATGAACAACGACGTGCGGATCTTCGTCAAGCAAAATCAATTCCAAATAATTCAAGATCACTTTCCATTGAGGCGCAAAAAAGTGTCAAACGACACGCTGCTACATCTCAGCGCTAGCTATCAGCTATCCCTGTTGAATGCAAACGGGAATTCTTATCCTGGAATACCCGCGGATTCATCCATCTATTCAACTCTTGCGACCTGGATTTGGCCAATGTATTTGTTTTCTGTCTCCAAGAGACATGGCTAACCGATCCTCCGATTAGAGACGGCTTTGTCTCTTTATTAAACCCGGCCATCAAAAACCCGATGGGACGCCCATCATCCGGGCTCCTGATGCTGATTAAAATCAATTCTTGGTGGAGTCTCTTGGACTCATTTAATCCGAATCCATTTGTACAAGGAGCACTACTAAAAACTGCTGAAACAAGAACTTCTGCGAGAAATCACTTACTAGTCCTAAATGGATATTGGAATCCAAGTAAAATAAGCACAAAGACCTTCATAGATGCGGTTACAACAATCATCGATGAGACACTTGATTCACAAAAACTTGACAATAATATTGCTGGTGATTTGAACTGCTCCTGGTTCAGCTACGATCCCAGCGCTGGAAATTACAAACTTTTGCCAGTTGACGATCTTTCGATAAGGAGTCATCATTGGAGTCTCTCTCTCGGAAACCGCAATTGTATGATGGTTAATGGACATGTCCCAGGTGATCAACCACCACGACCAACTTGGTCAAATCAAAAGGCACATTCAATAATTGACTATTTCTGGGTCTCATGCAACTTACTAGAGGAGGATATAACCCTGACAATAACTGAGATGCCATCTAGCGATCACAATCTTCTGCGTCTATCTTGTATCGTAGAGTGGCAATCAGACTGTAGACTATTTTAGCCCTCTATCTCTGTCAACGCGGGAGGAAATCGCCTGCGGATTGATGGACCAACGATCGAGAAAATAGGCCAAAAATTTCACCAGGACACAGCTCTGTCCGTGAACTACACTCCTCTATTATATGACTTTGTCACTTCTAAACCCCATCTTTTGAAATCGGGCACAAAGTACAAACATATATTCTCAGCGACACTGTCACAAGAAAAAAAGGCCATGAGACGCTATATCCGTGCGATAAAAAAATCTAGTTCCACGACCAGCGACAACAACTCGATTCAAACAAAAATTCGTCAGCGGCGTCGAATATATCGTAATTGGCTAAAGTCGCAGAAAGTAATCATCGAACAAGAACGAGCTGAGGAACTAATGAAGGAACTGATCACTAAGAATTCCCGTGAAATCTGGGCAATCCTGAATACAGGCAATGTCCGGCACTCTTCCATGATGTCAAATGTAATTGATGCCGGAAAATGGGAGCAACACTTCTCAAACCTCTTTGGTAATCCATCCCTGGAACAATCAACCGTCCCTGACCTTGGTCTAACTTCATGGGATTTGAGTATCACCAAGGAGGACATTGAGTTAGCAATACGAGCCTTAAAAAGATCACATGCTACTGGTCCTGACTTAATATCCAACATTATGCTCAAGGAAAATGTCGAACAGTGGTCAACTTTTATTGAAATGCTGTTCTTGCGATTGTCTGCATCAATGTCGATTCCAGATTCCTGGCGTGAAGCGATTATTGTGCCAATATACAAAAAGGGCAATCGGGCTGATCCTGCCAACTATCGCCCGATTGCCCTAGGAAAAATATTCGCTTCATTTCTATGCCAAAAACTTGCAAATTGGTCAGTGTCCAACCACATCTTCGACATCAGACAAACTGGCTTTACCAAAGGTGTGGGTGTGGAAGTAAATCTCCTATTACTGAACATACTAAAGCTGGAAACTCTAAAGTCCAAGACCCATCTCTACCTGGCTTTCATCGATCTGAAAGGCGCCTTTGACAGCATTAATCGAGTCAAATTATGGCAAAAATTGAATAACTGGAATTGTCCTCGCAACATAATCGATCGCATAAAAGCCCTTCATTCTCAAACCGCCATCCGCATCAGGCTGAATGATCATGGCGCTCTAACTACCCAAATAACCACAACTTAAGGACTAAAACAAGGGTGTCCGCTAGCAGCCGACCTGTTTAAACTGTTTATTTGTGATCTACCAGAGTTCAGAAAAAATCTAAGATGCTTTCCTCCCAAAATCAATCAAAACGAAATCGGCTGCATAATCTACGCCGACGATGTGGTGCTCTTAGACCGTACCCAAATTGGCCTTCAGCGGCAGTTAACGAACTTACAAGACTATTTAAACATCAACGACCTGACCCTGAACACCGACAAGACAAAGGTCGTTATAATTGGCGAACGGGATTCCAAAAAACGGAAAGCTTTCTCGTGGAGAGTTGATGGGAAAGCCCTCGGGATCGTCAACTCTATTCGCTACCTGGGAATCACCTTCAACAAGTCCCTACATGAACACCATTGGAAACTTGACATAGAAAACAGAATGATACGATTCACCATCCAAGCGCAGCTGCTGAACAGAAATTACGGTAAATTCACTGTCACCCCAGTTCTAACCTTCTACGCCCTAAAGGTTGTTCCAGCAATTACCTTTGGATCAGAAGCCGCATGGAATTTTGACATTTTATTTTGGCAGAAAATGGAAGGGCTTTTTTGGCGGCGAGTTCTTGGTCTACCGTCATACATTTCGATGGTTCAAATAAGATACGAACTATCCTTGAACCCGCTTCACACTTGTGTTTTGTGGAAATCACTAATGGCTCTGCGCAAGATGTGCTTAACTCCAGTGACTCCAGCTTTCCAAATCTTTTGCACACAACCAAGCCAGACCTCATCGAAGCTACTAGATGAGTGGAAAGAGATGATGATCTCAATTCTAACTGCTGCCGATATATGCGCCCCCAAGTATCAAAAAAGAAATTTGAACTCTGGTGCTGGATCCAGAACACTGATCGTCGCAATCATATGCGGACTACTTTAGACTCCGGACCTGGCACCCACAAACTAAACGTGCCAAGCATGTATCTGACAAACTGTCCCTCTTGTCATCACAGGGCCCAATTTTTGAGACTCCGCTTAAACACGCTCAAAACAAAAGAAATGCTGTGGCGTCGACATATCAATGAAGGAAGAGATGTGTTGCTTCTGTAATAGTGATACAGAAACAACTGAACATCTGTTAACAAAGTGTGAGCGGCTCACAGCACAGCGAACTCTGCATCTAAGCGAATTCCTGCCTGCAGCAGAAGGAAATCGAGACTGGTGGACTTATGCCAGTGCTGGACACTGCATTAAATTGAGCTGTGCTGTAGTAAATTTCTTAGGTGCACTATGACTTGATAAACTGTGATTATCTAGCGATTTATATATCTATTTAGGCGCATAACACGCTTTTTTTCTACGAACATGGTTTTTTTATCAAATTTTGACGAGCAACAACCTGTAACAAAAGCTGGAGAACTCAATGTTTACATTGAGTCCTTCAGGCTGAAGTTAATAAAATGAAAAAAAAAAAATACAAGCAATTCCGAAAGGGGAGGAAGTAGAGAAGGGAAGTCCCTTTTTCTCCCTAAAGCAAGGATTACTGTATAGAAAGGAAAAATTCACAGAAGGCCTAAGTAAAACTCAGTTAGTAATCCCCAAAACCCACCGGAAGATCATATTAGAGATTGCACATTCTCATCTGACAGCAGGACACTTAGGACAATCTAAGACCCAGGCACACATCAGTGGGAAGTTTTATTGGCCAGGTATCCGTGCTCATATAAAAAACTTTTTTCAGACAAGTGAAATATTCTAACGCTCACCTGATTCCCGTAGAGGCGCCGGTCTTGACTGGGCGTATACCGTATCTTCAAAGGTGATGTGTAACACACGGCTGGCTCTTTGGGCTGGACCTCTGTGCACTGTATGTCTGACTCGAAGGGTAAGATGTCTTAGGTAAGTGAACGCCGTGCTCTCCATCTGCCTCGGGGCAGGGTGCTTTAACCAGTTTCTTCACTGGATAAGGGGAGCAGGCCTCTTGACTTCAGAGGACTGCTGTCCGTCGTTTACTGCACGAAACGGTAAGTTTCGAGTAATTCTAATGTCTTTAAAGTCTTTAGTAATGATGTTTCTTGTTTTGCAGGGTTCCGGCGATGGCGGATGACGGGCTGAAGTGAGTTGAAGATGGAGCCCGTGTGATGAATAGAAGCGCCTGGAAGCACGTAAGTAAGCGCTTGTTGCCTGCTTCACGATGCGCTCTAACTGTCTTTTATTTTGCAGGTACAAGTTCGGAGCGGCTGCAGGGTGCCGGAATACCCACTGGGTTAGATGTGGAAAGGAGTAATGGCACGTGAGTATTAAAGTTCCCCAATGTCTTTAAACGCGCCTTGTTTTGTCTTTCAGATGCGGGATGCAGCGCCGAAGGCCTCCGGAGCGTGCGAAGAGTTGGTAAGCTTTTGTCTTTCAGATGCCGGAATGCAGTGTGAAGACCTCCGGAGCGCACGAAGAGTAGGTAAGCCTTTGTCTTTCAGATGCCGCAATGCAGCGCGAGGCGTTGGTGACAGCCGATGGACCAGGTAAGTGAAGAGCTGTCACTGAAGACCGTAATGCTAACCTGTTCTTTCTTGTCTTTATAGGTGTTGCTGAAGACTGGATTCAGGATGGTAAGCCTTTTTCCTTAGGCCCAGGATCAGATGCAGAAGACACGATGAGCGTTCTGCTGCAGAGGATGCAGAATAACGCAAAGCAAGATTCATCCATCGGGTGTGGTTTAAATAGCCTCCTGTAGTGCTTAGGTGTCTCCTTCCACAGCCACGCCTAGGTAAGAAAAGAGTTCCTGCTTTCCAGAAGAGTTCCAGTGTTCTGAATCTAGGGAGTGGCTCCTGCCCCACCCAACAGGAAAAGTAGTTCCAAACAGAAGAGGATCAGAGGCTCAACTGGCAGGCAAGTAAGCAGCATGGTCTGCTGCAGGTAAGTCCACCCAAGCATTATGAGCCCGGCGCTTCCAGCGCTGCGACTGGGCATATTTATGACCCTGGTGCCACTGGCGCCAGGACTGGGTCCAAAAGGTCCCAATTGGGACTGGTTGGCACTCGGAACCTGGGTTATGGATCTGCTTCCAAGGGAGTTGGGAAAACCCTGACCTTTTGGAAGCAGAGATCATGACAAATATGTCAGAAAACCAGTACTCACATTAGCTTGCATGCCCCTCCGAAACCTTTACCAATAATAGAAGTCCATTTCTCAAGGATTGGGATGGATGTCATTGGAACTTTGGAAACCTCTAGACTAGGTAACAAATATGTCCTCGTGATTGTCGATTATGTGACCAGATACCCGATGCATTCCCTATGCGGAACACCACCACCCAACAGATTATGAAACACCCATTACCATATTTTTCCATGGTTGGCTTTCCTACGGAAATCTTGACAGATCAAAGATCCAATTTCATGAGCAAGCTCATGGGAGAAGTCAAGGAGCGGCTCCATATCACCACCTTAACAACTTCAGTTTACCATCCCCAAATAAACGGATTGGTAGAAAGATTCAACAAAACCCTCAAAAGGATCCTAATAAAGTTGGTAGATAAGGACGGCGAGGACTCGGACCGTATGATCCCCATGGCACTATTTGCAGTAAGAAAAACCCCTCAGGCATCCACTGGATTCTCTCCTCTTGAACTACTTTATTGTAGAGAACCTAGAGATGTCCTGGACATGCTCTGGGCGACTTGAGAAGAAAGAGAAGAGGCACCCATTCCCCTTTCGCAAACCGCTAGCAGATTGCGAGAGCATATGAAACTCGTTTGAAATTTAGTCTTTAGTCATATGGAAAAAGCCCAAGCACAACAAAAGTCTACCTATGACAAAAAGGTAAACCTAAGATCGTTTTCCGTAGGACAAAAAGTATTGGTCCTCTTGCCTACCTTAGAAAACAAACTTGTCTCTAAGTGGCATGGGCCATATGAAATATTGGTACGAACAGGAACCTGTACTTATAAGGTAGCACAACCCGACAGGAAACTAAAGACCCATCTATAACATGTAAATCTCTTAAGAGTTGAAGGAAAATCCTTCTGCAGCCAATGCCACGATACTATCCTCTTTGGTACCAGAAGAAATAGATACATTTGAATTAATTCTTCAAGAGCTATCTAATCAACAACAAGAATATTTAAAGGATTTCATTATAACATTTCCTGATGTATTCTCAGAGAACACAGTGTGTGAAAGGCACTTATCACTATATTAGAACGCCCAAAGCAAAAGTGCTCCATCTGAAACCATATAGACTCCCGGAAGACCGTAAACAGATAGTGGTTGAGGAAGTAAATAAAATGTTAAGAGCGAATATTATCGAACCCTCATCAAGCCCATGGTCCTCCCCTATAGTATTGGTCACAAAACCTGACCATTCCTGGAGGTTTTGCATAGACATCCACCAAGTTAATGTCATCTCCGACTTTGATGCCTATCCCATGCCACGCATCGATGAATCGATTGATAACCTCGGAAACACTACCTTTCTATCAACCCTAGACTTAACCAAGGGGTACTGGCAGGTCCCAGTGCATGGACCCGATGAGAAAGAGACAGCTTTCTTCACGCCACTGGGACTGTTCCAGTTCAACGTCCTCCCTTTTGGCTTACACAGGGCCCCCACCACTTTCCAACGACTTATGGACAGAATATTACAGCCCCACTCTGACTTCTGTGGAGCTTATATTGACGATATAGTCATTTATAGTAAAACCTGTCCTACATACCCTTATGCCTAAAACAAAAAGAGACCTCGGACCATTCTTAGGATTAATCAGTTATTACCCTAGGTTTACCCCTAACTTCTCAGACAGGACAGCTCGGCTGACAGACAAATGAAAGGACGCCGAAACCCAGAAAATTAATTGGACTGGCGAGGACGATGTATGTTACAACAACCTAAAACAAACCCTGTAACCAGAACCCGATCCTAAAAGGTAGTAGATTTCTCAAAGGAGATTGTGTTCCAAACAGATGCATCATCCTATCTTATTTAACTAGTCGCAAACTCTTCCCACGTGAAATTAATCTGTGCTGGAATTAGAGGCCCTTGCCATCAAGTGTGCCATTACCCACTTTAGATACTACCTTCTAGGAAGAAAGTTCACATTCTCCACTAGCTTGGATTGGCCAGCAAAATGATTCTAACCCTTGAGTCATGCAATGGTTCTTAGACCTGCAAACCTATTGTTTCACTGTGGAGCACTGAAAAGGCAAAGACCAAGGGAATGTGGATTTCCTTTCTCGTTTCCCTTGCGGCTACATCACATAGGGGAAGGGTATGTGAGAAACCAGAAGGTGTCTTACCCGCTAGTCCCTGGGGACCTGTCATCCAGGTGGCCAGGACAGAGCCATCTCTTTTGGATCCAGTTCCTGGGGGTGGACCAGCACAGGAGGATCACCTGGGTGAGTGGTCTTCGGGGAGTGGAAGTGGGACACCAGATGGCGAGATGCAGTATCCTCTTTCCTGTAACACCTTTGCCCCATCCTACCAAGTAGGATACTTAGGAACTCAACCCCCCAGGCCCCTCTTTCCCAACACGAACATTTCCTCACGGACCTCTCACTACAAGAGAAAATGGACTAAGACCCGTGCCATATACCAATCATGTACCAATACAATGGTCAGGCAGGGTCAGGCAATTACTGATGACCATTACACACCCCTGATTTTAATTACACTTCCCCGCGCGGATAAAAGGCGGAACACAATATCACAGTCTGAGCAAGGCCAAGCACAAGAGGAAGCAGCAGTTCCAAGATGGTAGTTTAATACAAGGTGAAAGATGGCAAAGCCAAAGAGGATTGCAAGGAGGGAAGTCCCCTTGACCTTTTCAACAAAAGACTTACTTTCAAGAAACTTTGAGAATAGTTAACGAACCAAGGCTGAAGAATCCTGAATTGTGTGTTAAAGGTACTCGGGCTCTCCCGCGTTGATAGTCAAGGCGGACGCGGAGAATTGTTTGCCGCTGTGGTACTGTCCTTGGCTCCTACAACAAAGCAGCGCCAGTGAAGTCAGCACAGCCGGTTAGTTGGGGAGACGGATACCAGACCGGTCTGTATTGAAGCCAAGGTTGCAAGTGCCAACATTGTATAGTGAAAATTGAAGTGTCATGGGTACAAGGCAGGTAGTTGGGGCAAGCTGTGTGGAGGCTTGGCAGGCCTGGCATAGGCACACAAAAAACCCATAGCAGATACCTTCTTTAATTCCTTCCTAGTGTTTGTAGTAACTTCCTGGTTACCACTTCCTGTTGCCAAACAGGAAAGTGCATGACAATTCATGAGCTCTCTAGTGTTCGGGTGTGGCTGGCTATATAGGCCACAACCAAGATTCTTCCAGTGCTTCGTGTTGCTTACTGTGAGCTGCATCAGCAACACACTTGCCGTGCTCCGGATCCTCCTGCTTCTGCTTACCTGCTCCAGATACTCCTGCTCCTCCTTACCTGCTCCGGCTGAACCTCCGTGCTTTCTCCACGCTGCAGCTTTCTCCAGTCAAGAGGGGACTTCTACACCGACACCTGTAAGCACAAAGAAGAACTGCGTTAGCGAGCGCACTTCAGTAATGCTGCGCATACTCACCGAATCTTCCCGCAATGCTGGAATCCAGGTCTGTAGTCCGAGCGCTCAAAGCCCTGCAAAAGAAAGAAGAGACATTATTCATTGCGCTCGCTTCAATAACGCAGAGACTTATTTCACTGCACTCTCTCTAATAATGCGGTGCATACTTACCAAAGTCTCTGTGCATACTTACCAGACCGCCAAGCCTCCAATAACGCTGAACCCAGACTCGAGGCGCTAATACCACATAACCCACTCCTGCAAGGGAAAGGAGAGACATTAGCAGGAGCGCTCGAATCTAAGACGCTGCGCATACCTACCAGTGGCTGACTTCTACACGCAGCACTACTCACCCACGAATATCTTGGCAAACAAAGACAATACGGACAATTCTGGACACTCAACATCCTCCGCGCAACGTTCACTTGTGGAAAGGACTTTCTAGCCAGTGAAGAAATTGGCACCTTGAACACTCGGCCTCACTGTAAAGGCATATAACAGCGTGTGGCATCAGAACTCAGCCAACAGACATTGGCATCATCCATATGAGTGAATCGCGCCCCTGCGAATGCAGGATGGAATGCACACCCTACTAAAAATCAAGGTAAGCCCTTAGGGGACATCACAGCACACAGTAAAGAGAAGGGAAGGGCCCAGGGGAATCAGGTGAATTCAGGTCTGAGTGTACATCTTGTATTTGACAGATAGCCCTCCAGGTGAAACAGTGAGAACTCGGGGTCAAGGGAAGCTCATTCATCGTTCCTGCAGAGACACAGGTGAGTGTGACATGAACAGAACAGTGTATGGAGCGTATGTGGCAAGCAACGTGAACATAATTAAACAGAAGATGAGTGATTGCACTTTGAAGCCGAGATACAATACCGCAAACAGAGTAGTCCGGCACCACGTGGGGGCTCATTCAAAGGTTTCCGTTAGGTTTCCAGCTGAAACGTGGCAAATGCGAAGAGTGATAAAGAATTGTGAAATCGAAGCGGTCCTGCAACGGGTCAATCAAAACCCTGTGCACTTTCGAAAGTCTTGGATAGTTGATGAAAGTTATACTGGAAATTGGAATTGGTCTGAGCCCGGTGGAGGGAGATTAATTGAACATTGTGTTAAAAGAGATCAGAGCCCATCTGAGGAAGATCCGAGATCTGAGCCCGACTGAGAGGGATCCGAGATCTGAGCCTGACTGAGGGGGATCCAAGATCGGAGCCCGGCTCAGGGGGATCCAGGGTGAATCGTGAATCACCCGAGTTAAGAATATCCAACAAGAAATTGAATGCATAAATAATTTACAAACATTGATTTGTGAGGATCTGAGCCCGGCTGAGGGGGATCCGAGGTGAATAGTGAATCGCCTAAGAAGTGTAGTACTTGTGAAAATCTGAAAGAGGAAAATAACTTGTTTGTTTGTCGCATCAGGCCCTCTGAATGAAGAGACTTTGAAAGACAAAGAGACTTGGGCACGGAAGGCCCTGATGCTAATGACTGAACTGTATCCTCGTGATAGAGAAGCCAGAGACAGTGCTAAGCGCAAGTGTCCCGCCTTCTCCCATGCTGAAAACGTGGGGAAGGGAGGCCAACGGCCTGAACATCCTGACATAACATTTTGTGAACACTTCTTCCTTTTTTGTAACATTGTTTCCCACACTATATGTATTTAGAGGTAAGGATTGGCAATAGGTTTATTAGTATGGGCCCTTTCCTTTTTACAAGACACTACTAGGATTGCGTTATTATTTGATGGTCGTAGCTTGCTCCCATCTATAGATTTAGGATTAGATAGGCGTTTTTTAAACCCTTTAAGTTCAATAAACCCCCTTGAACAGTGGTCAGCTGTGTCTGTCTTACTGTTGATACCATGAAAGGAAGAGGGTTTGTAGGCGCACTACCTTATGTTTTGTGGGAAAAATTTTTTCTAGATTATCTATAGTTATTTAATATTATTTTCAGGTGCGGGGGAGGAAACGTGACCCTGGCACAGGATCACCACAACATATATGTAAGAAAGAAAAAGAGGATCCAAAGGTAGGAGCCCTCCCGTCCCCTGCACTCCATTATAAATCCATCATCAGATGGTTCATCAAAGTTGAATATACAGATTGCTATTAGTCAATAATGCATACGTTTACGAGCAACAAAAATGATCATTCATTTAGTAAAAACCAAAAGAGTTTTCATTAGAATCACAACTTCTTCACCATTTGAACTTCAGATGCGGAAACCAAATTCACTGTCAACAAAATATATTGATAAATATTGGTAATCCATGTGTACAATTCAGATAAAGTGGCTGATGCGTTTCGGGATAAGCATCCCTTCTTCTTGAGCCAAAGAGTTTGAACTGGAAAAAAATAAATGAACAAAGTATTTCAATACTGTGTTCTTTACATGGACATCATGAATACATAGGTGTATTCAGCATTTCATAGCATTACCAATTAGCCATTGTTAATCGAATACTTGTTAATATATCGTTCTAGGCACAATCCAAAAGAATTCTGACCTGCTAATTAAAGTCATTCTAGGTTCAGAGGCTTCTAGTGTGGCCAATGTGTAATAATATACTCAATACACGTATCCAAACAAATCAGTGACAAATAATTTTGTTTTAAAACATCTATTAAATGCTTCTGTATAAAACATTAGGCAGCATTGAGCGTTAGAGTAAGCGTACCTTCAATGGAAAATAAGTGAAAATATTTCTTCCCCTGGAAATGGTGATCAAGTATGTTCCAATTCCTCACACATCAAGTTAGAAAAAATACTACTCTCCTGAGTGTGGAACACCTAAATCAAAAAAAGGATGTGTATCCGTAAATAACGTGATCTGAATACCTGAAATACAGTGCATACTTTACAAATCTTCAAGATACGTGACGGAATGAACTAATGGTCCGAGGCAGCATGTATTATCAAGGAGCATTCATATGTTTCTTTATTCATCGAGTGCTGAGGAAATTATACTGCCAAGTGGGAAGATATGGCTATAAATCGTTAACAGGCTTACCTCTCGAATTGAGAGGTTTAAAAATAGTAGAGGGCTGTAATTCGTCTACTCGAAAAAAGTGGCGCTCCAGGCGTTTTCATTAAATTGACTGTTGCAGTCACAGGATCTTCAGCAATTATCTATGCGGAAGATAATAAATGAAAAGGGAAGTTTGTAACTGAAGACTATCTAAAACTGTATTAGGTATAAGAGAAAAAATACCTTCCTTATCTATTGCTTACCTCCAGCATGTCACTATGGAGATCCACGCTAGTAATCTAGTGTGTACAATCCTCTATGTGCTGTTTCCAGGGGCCGCACATATTCCAATCGGGTGGACGCACTCCTTGTGCGCTCTGCGGTGGGTTTCCCTGTCTCCCTGGCAACCCTCTTAGTTGTTGACAATAAACCCCCTTGAACTGTGGTCACTTGTGTCTGTCTTACTGTTGATACCATGCCTTCCTTACAGTTATATCACCCAGAAGTCCAGCATATATATCTTCCAGCACAGACAAAGGCACTCGATCTGAGGGGGCGGCTGACTTTAGTTGATTTAATCGATGCACTGATCAGCGTCTCTGAATACAGAGGGAAAGATGACCATTTGGGAGGACATACAGCCACGGCAGCAGCTGGGGCTGTTCTAACTGGTGGTGTAAGGAAGGCATGGCATCAAAGTAAGACAGACAAGTGATCACAGTTCAAGGGTGTTTATTAAACTGTAAAATGGGCGACATAAACGCCTAATCTAAACTTAAATCTAAAATGGGAGCAAGCTACGACCATCAAATAATAATAATAATAATAATACAGTCCTAGTGGGGTCTAGTCAAATAAAAAGGGCCTATACTAAAAAACCCATTGCCAATCCTTACCACTATGCTATAAAAGAGCGTGGGATACTGTTCAAAAGAAAAGAAAGAAGTGTTCACAAAATTATAAGTCAGGATGCTATTGTCGGGGTCTCCTTTGCCTATGTTTTTAGCATGGGACAAGGCGGGACTCCGAGCACAGCACGCTCCTCGGCTTCTCCAGCACAAGCTTACAGTTTCTTTTCTCAGTATCAGGGCCTTCTGTGCCAAGTCTCTTCTCACGCAAAGTCTCTTGATTCAGAGGGCCTCATACGCCAAAACAAAAAAATAAAAGTTCCTTCTGTTAACCTTTACGTTGGGTGATTACACTTCACCCTTGGATCCCCCTCAGCTGGGCTTCGATCCTTCTCTCAGTCGTCAGTCTCCCTCAGTCGGGCTCAGACAATCCGAGCACTTGCCAATTTAAACAGAGACTTCCGAAGAGTGATCTCGCCTCGCTGGGTCAGTCTGTTAGCCTACAGCAAGTGCGGGCTTCACACCATCACAGTCCGCACACTTACCATTAGGCCAGGCGCAAATGCCCGTTTCACAATATTAACACTTGTGCAATGTGTCAAGGACTTTCGATTGTACAAGGGATTTGGCTTGACCCTTGTATGACCACCTTAACATTTTATACCAGCCTTCCCTATGGCCTCTTGGTACTTGTAGTTTCTTTACTCATAATGTTCAACACAGTCTCTTTGGTTACGAGAGGGGTACCAGCCAGAGACCTTTGACTGAGTGCCCACGTGGCGCCGGAACACTATCTCTGGTACCAAGTTTGTTCACAAAAGACCCTGTCTATTTATCTTAATGTAGCCACTGCTACCTTGAGCCTAACACAGTCTGGTCGACTATCATGTTCTTCCGACTCACCGGCTGTGCTGGACTCGGTTCCTTTGCTGCAGGTCTCAAGGACGGTACCATGATGGCGACCAAGTCTCCCCGCTCTGGCTATCAGTGCCCAGGGTGCCATGTACCGCTGACATTCATCACACCATGGGCCAGCTGCGATTCCCGGTCTTATGCGTCTTTCATCGGAGGCTTTGCAGGTCTTGCCGCCTTTCTCCTCAGTTTGAACTGCCATCCTGGAATGGCTGCTTCCTCGTGCGTTCAGCCTTGCTGGGTGTGTGCTATGCCTTTTATCCCTATGGGGAAGGGAAAGGGTAGTCAGGTGTGTGTGTAGTTTTCGGTAATTGCCTGACTCTGCCTGATCCTTGTGTTGGGACATTTCACGTAAACGGATCAGGTATTAGTCCGTTGTCATTCACAATGCGGGAAAGTGTTTGTGTTGGAAGGGGGGGGTAGAGTTTCTAAGTATTCGACCTGGCAGGATGGGGAAAAGGTGTCATAATGAAGGGGATACAATACCTCACCCTTCAGTGTCCCACTTCCACTCCCTGAAGACCTCCCATGCAGGTGATCCTCCCACACTGGTCCACCCCCAGTAACTGGATCCAATATCGATGGTCGTGTCCTGGCCACCGGATTGACAGATCCCTGGGGACTAGCGGGTGAGACACCTTCAGGTTTCTCACAGTGGCCATCGAGATGTTAGACCGAATAGTATCAATTTTAGTAACAAAAAACTGGGACAGTGTGTCACAGAGGTCCTGTTACGGGATAACAGAAGGAGTGAGAGTGGCATTAGACGACAATGATCTAACCACTGAGAATAACTCCCTGGGCTTATTAAGGGCTTTGTCGATTTTCTGTTCGAGAAAGGCCTTTTTGGCTGCAACGACAGCAGCATAGTAGCAGGTGGTACATTGCCTATAGTATGCTCTTTGAGTAGGACTGTATGTACAGCGCCACCTTTGCTCAACCTGCCTGAGCTCAAGGCAGGCTTTCTTAAGCTGGTCAGAAATTCATGGCTCTGATGGTTGCCTCCGCAGTTGGGTCCGCCAAAGCGGGGGCCAATGTATCTGCTGCCTCTTCCATCGAGTGGGACAAAAGAGAGAGATCTACCTCATAATCAGAAAGTGGCATGTATAATATACCAAAATTGCGCATCGCTGCAATAGTGCTTCCATAGCGACAGTATGGATAAGCGGAATCCGGGAAACCGCGATTTTAGATTTAAAAATTATTGCCACCCCCTGGATGTGGTGATGATGGGTCGAAATGTATAATTTTATAATCACTGGGCAGAGCCTGGACCAGTATTGGAGCTGATGAATCATTTAGCCATGTCTCGGTCAAGCAAAGAAAGTCCAGTGCACGGTTATCCAAAATACTTTTTACGGATGCAGCGTGAGCCGACAGGGATCTGGTATTAAGTAGCATCGCAGTGAGGCTGTGTAATGGGGGAGAGGTGGACTTCAGGTGGCGATCCCCATCCCAGGGGATACCTGGTCCCTAAGGTGCTAAATCCAGAATGGTCTGCCTCGTCTGTCTGCCACAAAGTGTAGTGTCGTGCCCTTCCTTAGCCTGGACGGGCAGAGACAGGCTGGGCTTTGGCGCGACTTTGGTTAAACACAAAGAAATAACCTAAGCCAATCTGCTCGCAGCAGGAATGGAGAGCAACAACAGACTCTGCTAGCTTGTGCATGCAAGTAGGAAGGAAAAGGCACAGCAATGCCCGAGCCGAGCCTCGGGTTGCTGTGAGGACATGCACCCTCTGTCCACAAGAGCGGGCCGTACAAGGAAAGTAAATATCAGTGGCAATTCAAATTTAAATAATAAAATCAATTATTAAAAAAATAATATGCGGTTCAAGATGGCCGCCGAGCTGGGCCCACTTTGATCGTGTCCTCCAACCCTCGGGACTGGCATACGGTTTAAAAAAAGCACCTTTCGGCCTTCCCCAGGCACGAGAAGTGGCGAGTGTTGCCCCACGGACTGGTCCCACGAAAGGGGGAGACAGAGCCTGGAGTGAACAGCTGCTGGAATAGACCCCCAAGGAGGCGGTGGAGAGGAGCTCCGCGAGGGAAGGCCAATCAGCACAGCGCCAGCCCAGCACGGCACCAGTCTAGAGGGTGCGTGGCAAGGAAGCTTGATTGGGTGGCTGCGAAGGAGGAAGTGAGGGACCCCGAGAGGGACCCTGGGTAGCCCGGCAGCAGGCCAGAGTGCCCCTGTGCCCTGGGAGAGCAGGCAAAAATCCTATAGGCGGGGACCCATCAAAAGCCGAGGAGGGTGCAGGCTCCGGTTTGAACCAAGGAGCTTAGGGAAGGCTCACCTCGGCCCCAGAGGCAGTGCAGATTGTAAAGGCAGCATAGGCCCCTTTGGAAGGGCAGATGTAACTGGGACCCCGCTGGGAGAGAGGGCTGGAGCCCCCGCCACAATCAAAGCAGAAGGTACGTGGGGCTCCAGGAGAGAGGCGGACCGGCTGGGAAAAGAATCAGCTGGGCTCCGGAGCCACGTGGCACCCGGGAGGGGGCCTACTAAGATTACGTTATAAGGATCCTAGAGGTAGAACGAGACTGAGGGCTCCACTCCCACGGGGCCCCGAGTCAGGGATAACTGAGGCAGCATACTAGCAAGCAGGGGAAAGAGGGAGGAGGACACCCTTTCGCCTGGGCTCTGGCCCCGGTGGCTGGACACTGGAGGACTTTGGAGGCCACCCTCCTAGCGGACAACACTGTGGGTGAAAGAAGACTGCCAGAACCACACCACATAATGTAATCCCGCACTGTGCGCTCAGTTAATCACCCACACAGTGGGGCGACAGTGTGAAGCGGGCTCAAAAAGTGCCCTGCCCTACATCCAAAAAGTACAGCTTCGCTACGAGTCTGGGGATCGGGACAAAGGGGACTGGCTTCAGGGAACCTGCCAAGAGACCCCGGCGAGCGAGGGGCCAATCGCAAAAGCAGAACGAAGCGAGAACCAGAGACTGTGGGTGAAGGAAACTGGCCTGAAATCCAGCTAGCCCAGACAAAGGGTCCACGAAAACCTGGCCTGTGAGAAGTAAATGCCACCCGTCCGAAGCAAAGGAAAGGGTCCGGACCCAGGTAACCAACAGGGGACCAAGACAAACACAGGGCCCCCAGCAGCCATGCCCAAGGCAAAGGGGAAAGACCCCACATCAGCAGCAAAAGGAGCCAGGAAGCCCCAGAACTCCAGTCTTTTCAAGCTGTTGGGTCAGATACGGTGTCCCCCCCGGCATGGAGAGCCAGATTATGACCAGCCAGGAATGGGGGACCCCCAGCTGCAAGATGCCAGGGAAGAACAACGCTCCTCAAGCAGTTTTTCATGGACTTCAGCGACAAAATATCGGACACAGATCAGAAACAGATGGAAAAGATGAGGGAGGATATAGCGGAGGGCCTGCAGGACATTAAAAAGAGACATAAGTAAAATCGAGGAAAGGGTAGACACGAACAAAAGGGTGATCCAGGACCTGCCCAACAATTCAAGGAAGGTAGACATACTAGTGGAGCAACTAGCTACTGCAGCCCAGAACCTCGAAATCCCAGTGATAGACCAGGAGAACAGATCCAGAAGATCAAACATACAGATTAAAGCCCTACCTGAAGAGGTTCCAGACAAGGAACTGAGAGGAGCGGTCTCTAACAACTTCGCAGACCTCCTGGACCCAGACAGCCAGGAGGAGGTCCGGATCAACAGGGTGCATAGAGTCGGGCCAAGGAGAACGGAACCGGGAGCCAGACCGAGGGACGCATTAGTGGCGCTACACGACTACTCGACTAAGGAGAGGATCTTGCAGGCGTCAAGGAAGGCAAGCCAAATATTGTATAATGAGTCAGTCATTCTTCTATTCGAGGATCTAGCCCAGGTAACATTGATGTAGAGGAGGCGGATGGCACCGATCCTAGCGTCCCTGAGGGACAAGGACATAAAATATAGATGGACCTTCTCGTTCGGAATTCTGGAAGAGTATAGGATCATACGAGGAAGGAGCAAGACTGCTGGGCATCGAAGAAGGGTAAAGCAACTCGAGGGAGCAAATGAGGATGGGCCAGGAGCAGGCCAGGAGCTGGGAATGGTTGGTGGCAAAAGGCAAGAAAGGGAGTCTACAGCCACAACTAAAAGGGCCGAAGCCCTGAAAAGGCAGAAGAGGGCAACTTAACCTAGTAAGAGCTGCTCAGGGGAGGGAGGGAGATCTAAAGTCGTCATGTACCCAAAGAGTACCATGGGGGCAACCAATGAAAAGGGGAGCCCTGGGGAGGGCCAGTTGGAAAGTTTGAAAGAATACAGTCCGGTCTCGAGGGTAGGGTAGTGAGGGGAAACACCTTGGAAGGGGTATAGGGATACCTGCTGGTGCGATCGCAAGGGACAGTAAGGGGCTCAATTCTCGAGAGAGGGGGGCACGAGGGGGGGCTAGAGGCCGGTTGAGCACCCCTAGTGCTGGGGGGAGCGGGGGTGGAGTGGGGAACAGGGGTAGGGAGAGCGTGGGCAGTTTGGATGAGGGCAGCCACAAACAAAACACTAGATAGCCAACCCGAGGGATGACTGAGAAAGGCAGGAAACTGAAGATCATCCCCATTAACATAAACGGCATCAACTCCCCAGCAAAAAGAGGAAAACTAGAGAGATATCCATCGTGGGAAAAACCAGACATATTAACCCACCAGGAGACACATGTCCAAGTTTGGGACAAGGAAAGGGTGCGACTAAAGGGTTTCCAGACGATATGCCAGGGTAACGAGTAGACCAAAAAAGGAGGCGCTCTGATTGCCCTCCAGAACAATTTAGACCAGGTAATAGAGGGGATGGAGAGGGACTCTCTTGGGAGGAACGTAGCACTCAATATCAAGGCACATGGCGAAGGGTATAGGATAGCCACAGTATACGCCCCCAATCAAGGCCAGGATCACTATCTCCAAGTGACCCTGAACAGACTAGAAAAAAAAAAATTCGGAAAAGGCCCAGTAACACTCTCCAGGGACTTCAATCTAGCATGCGATCCAGGGAAAGACAGAAGCAGGAGGATGCTCGGAGCACAGGGTGGCCGCTCAAAAGAATTGGCTGCAAGGATGGATGGGCATGGTTGGTTGACAACTGGAGAGAGAGAGAGAGAGAGAGAGAGAGAGAGAGAGATAGAGAGAGAGAGAGAGAGAGAGAGAGAGAGAGAGAGAGAGAGAGAGAGAGAGAGAATGATACACCCACTACTCCCATGTGCACCGTTCATCTTCCAGGAAAGACTACACCTGGACGTCGCACTCATTGCTGGGCAGGGACATGGGGATGGAAGTGGAGCCCATTGCGCTCTCAGACCACGTGCCCATTATACTGCAGATTAGGAGGAAGGGGGGGGGATCACCGCAAGTGTGGGCATGGAGGTACCCAGCGCACCTAATGAAAGACTGATCGCTTGGGGATGAAATAAGGACGGGTATAGAATACTACTTTGGGGATAAGGAAGGGGATACCTCAATTCAGATCAGGTGGGATGCTTTCAAGGCTACCATGAGGGGAAAGATTATTGCAATGAAAGCAAGGAGAGACAGGGAGATGCAGCTGGTAGAACAAGTCCTTGATGACAGGTTGAAACAGGTGATGTCTCGAATGAGGGCGGGAGAGAGCGGAGAAGACAGGAGGAAATACAGGGCAGTGCGAGGACAGCTGGAAATTATCCAAGTGCAAGTTGTAGAGCGCTCCCTGCTGTCCCTCACACAGAAATACTATGTCAAGGCGAACAGGGCAGATAGGCTTCTGGCGAGAATGCTGAAAAGGGAGGAAAAAGCAAAGACCATCTTGAAAATACAGACAGAGGGAGGGGGGACAAGCACAGACAGGAGGGCATCACTGGGGAATTTAAGAAGTTTTACTCAAATTTATATACCTCTGAGGGGAAGAATACTTAGAAAGTAGGGTCCTGTTTGTACAAATCACTGGTCAGGAGAGGAAGCAATTAGATCAGGAGATAACTGGCGACGAGGTGAGGAGGGCCATCCTATCCTTGTCCGTCAATAGGTCCCCAGGCCCAGACGGTTTTACTACACAATTTTACAAGGCTTTTACAGAATCGTTGATCCCGCACATGGTAGCCCTCGATAACGAGATAGGAAGGACTGAGACCATCACACCGTTAATGGAGGAGTTGAAGGTAGTCTTGCTACATAAATAGGGTAAAGTCTCAGGTTCGACAGGTTGGTCAATTACAATGTCTATACCACTTGCCCACTCCTCACCTGATGATTCTGTGGGGGACTCAGTAGGCTCGTCGGTAGAACTCTCCTTCTTCCTTTCTCTGCAGGCTGTTCTAGTCTGCTTGGTGCTGGTCTTGCCCTTTTGTTTGAAGAGATAAGGACGGGCTCGCCTGGAGGCCACTTTACCTTTAAAGCTGTTTGCCCGGCAGCGGGGACTCCAGGGAGCCCACTGAAAACCCGGGTTGAAAAACCCTGGTAGATCTTGTTAAGGTAGATTGTAGTTTGTGCAGTTTGTGGAGTAATCCAGCAGTGGAAATGGAGTAGGTAATTCTTGCCTTCAATTACCAGAATGCACTGGTATGTTGCAGTAGAAGGAAGTTGCCAATTCTGAGGAATGACTACACTGACCAGCATGCATTGGTGTCACCAAAAGGCACTCCGGTGTGGTCCAGGCAGTAGTTCGGGAGGTGTGCAGATACCACACGGCAAGAATAACCCGACAGAGGAAGGAGGGGCCATGAGTGAAGCACACACGGCAGCAGCTACAGACGCCACGCACAGCGAAGGCTGGAGACCCGCTCAGAGCGGGAGGGGAAACAGCAGGAGCTGCTCGAAAGTGGAAAGGAAAGCCACTTACAAACAACACACAAAGGGTAGCAGGATAAAGCGGGGAAGATATACGGGAAGGAGCGTAAGCAACCTCACTTGAGGAAACAAACTAAGGAAGTTGCAACGCACAGGTGCTTCTCATTAGCAGGTCTTTAAGGAAGCTACTGAAGTAAGACTAGAGCGCACTGTCCGTTAAAACGAAGCACTTAGTCCATATTGCCCATCTTCTCCATAGCTTCCACGGGCGATATTTGACATAAAGACCCTCTGCTACGCGCCTCTTATAGGCCGATGCTTTGATTAACGTAGAAGCGAAGATTTATACCAAAATCTTGGTGAGCGGCCTGGAAAACATCCTACCAGAGCTGATATCCATGGAACGATCAGGCTTCATAAATGGAAGACAAATGAGTGACACCACCAGGATGGCGGCCCATCTATAGACAAAGCCAACAAAAGGGGGGCCGCTGCCTTGCTGATTGGCCTGGACACCGAAAAGGCCTTTGATAGGGTTGAATGGCAATTCTTGTTCCTCACAATGGTTAAGATAGGGTTTGGGGAGAGGTTTATGTCCAGAATTAAGGCCAACTACAAAGATCCTTCAATGTGCCTGGCTATCAACAGCGAGTTGTCCTCGGCTATAAAGGTCCAAAACGGCATGAAGCAATGCCCCTGTCGCCCCTCTACGTGATCCACCTTGAACCCTGGCTAGAAACACTTAGGGCAAATAGTAGGATAAAGGGAATACCTTTTGGGAGCACTGAGCATAAAATAGCTGCCTTCACGGACGATATGCTCCTAACCATACAAGACCCAGTAACCTCTCTCAGAGCCTTAGAAGACGAGCTGAGGGAATTCCAGGCGGTGGCAGGCTTGAAAATGAATACTCATAAATCGGAAATATTGAATCTGACCACTCCCCCACACAGTGAGATAAGGACCAGAAAGGAGTTTCCTTACAAATGGGTAACAAAGGGTCTAAACTATCTAGAGGTCTACCTCACTAACTCACTGGACACATTGGCGGGAGCCAACTATCCACCACTCCTGCAGAGCATCAGAAACAAATGAGTGGACTGCGGCCCACTCAACATCACATGGCTGGGCAGAGTCAATGTGCTCAAGATGGTTGGGCTGCCCCAGCTCCTATATCACTTCACGACTCTCCCAATACAGGTCCCCCAGCCTTTCTTTCACGCCCTACAGAAGCATACAGGAAGGTTTGTGTGGCACCATAAGAAAGCAAGGGTTGCAAGGCACATCATGATGATGCCCCAAAACAGAGGGGGATTGGGCCAGCCTGATTTCAGGGTCTGCTACTTGGCTGCGCAGACAAGAGTCCTGAGGGACTGACAGAGGAACAAACAGGGAAAGCTGTGGAGGGCGATGGATGAGACAGGGGTGGGCGGCAGACTGGAATTCCAGTATGCTAGTGCATTGTTGACCCCTGGAAGATACTCCGTTTTCAATAAAATGTCTCGGTGTATGCAAAAATGCCAGAACTCCCCCCACTAAATCCGGTAGGGCCTTGGAACGAGCCCCCCCCAGATGGTATATGTACCGGACTGCTGAAATAGTGTCCATCCGAAGCAGGACAGAAATTCCCTGATCCTTGAGAAGACTCTTGACTACAAAGAAGCCTGATAACTCCAGACAGTTGATATGCAGCTTCATCTCTAAACTCGACCACTTTGCGCCCGTGGACACCTGCCCTTACCTGGTGCCCCAGCACACACTGCTGGCATCTGACTCCAGAATGACATCCGAAGTGGGCACAAAGATTGCTTTGCCATTGCAGGCATCCATGTGCCCGAGCCACCACGCAGTTCGAACCTGGCCATGGGAGACAGAACCACTAACAGAGGCGTTGCAAGGCTCTATAATGGAGGGGCGCCGGAAAGATGGCTTGAATGGAGGCTGACAACATCCCCACAACCCTGGCTAGCTGTTTTAGGAAAACCTGCCCTTTCTTGAGGAGGAGGCGGATTTCCGTCTGTATTTTGAAGAGCCTGCAGTCTGGAAGGAGAAGGATGCACTGCATGGAATCTATATTGAAGCCCAGAAATTGGATACATTGCGTAGGCTGGAATATGGACTTCTTCGCATTTATAACAAATCCTAATACTTATAACAGAGAAACTGTTCAACTCAGATGAGTCTGAAAAATCTGAGCTAGAAGGAGCACGTTCTCCAAGTAAATGATTATACAAATCCTTTTGGACCTGAGGTGGGCCATCAATGGCTTCATTAGTTTAGTGAAGCACAAGGGGACTGACGAGAGGCGAAACACAAGGGAGGCAAACTGCCAAGTGCGAGACCACCATTGGAACTGCAGAAACTCCCGATAGGGAGGAAAGACCGGGACTACCAAGTATACATCCTTGAGGTATATCTTGACCCTCCAATCCGCCGGGAGAATTCCCTCCATCTTGAAATGCTGAATACGAATGAGCAGAGGGCTCGGAAGTTTATGACTGGGCGAAAACCCTCCTCTGGCTTCGTGACTAGAAATATTGTGCTCAGGAACTGGGAGGCTCTGAAGGAGGCTGGGATCACTGCCCTCTGTCCCCTTGAAAATGATGTCCCGGACCTCTGCATCTATTAATTTCTGCTTGGCCTTGTCGAACACGAGGGGAGGGGGAAAGGAGAGCTAACAAGGGAGGGAATAAAAGTCTATGTGAAAGCTCCTCACCGTTTGCAACACCCGGAATCTGAAGGGAGTGTTTCCCACTGTGGAAAAAACCTGGCCAACCTGCCCCCTAAACCTTCGAGGAAAGAAACATTTAAAACATGTGGCATTACCTGGAGCCGTTCTTGCTCTACCAGCACCGCTGCCGGAACATCCTCTCCAGTGGAACCCACTCTGGGGGTATAACTCAGTCTGGGCTCCTCGAGCAGAAGAGGAATTGTGTGCACCTTTTGATGCATACTGTTGGGGGTGGGTAGAGCCCTTAGGGAAACGGCCAGAGGAGCAGGCTCTACCTCTTCCGGCCCTGTCAAACATTTCTGGGGCAAAAACCTTTTTGATGTTGACCTGAGCCTTATCCAAGGCAGTGAAGGTATGTACATAGGCTGACAGGTCCTTGATAAATTGGTTGCCAAATAAATTACCCTGGGCCTTAGGAACTGCTTCCCCTTCCACCATATCCGCTAATTTGGAGTTGAGGGGCATAAGGAGGGACTTGCACCGTTCCTTAGAAATAGCAGCGTTGGTATTGCCGAGCAGGCAAACCGCCCTGTGCACCCAGGGCCTGCACATCTACAGGGGAATTAGATAGTGCTGCCTCTACTGCCAACACAAAAATCTGCGTCAAATGCCCTAGAACATCCAATAACTTATTCTGGCAGCTCCTCCAGGCCATATCAACCCCCTTCTTGAGGTGTTTCCCCTTCTGAGAAAAGAATTAGACCATGGACTGGTTGATGTCCAGGGTAAGGGCTATTTTGTCTGGGATCAGTGGTCTGGGACACTCGGAACGCAGCTTGTTCCTATCCTCTTTGGGTAAAGGCCGTCTAACCCAATGGTTCAAAAAGGCAGAAACCACCTCCGAGGGGTGCCACTCTGCTGACCTCGGGTATTGAATAGGGACGGGTCAAAAAATGGAACCCCACTAATGTCCAACAGTGGTCCTTGGGATAGACCTACCGGATCCCATTCTTTTTAAGTCTTTTAGGAGGAGCGTCAGAGTCCTCCAAACTGTCCTCAGAAGATATGGGAGCTGAAGGGGCACTAACAGGAAGCTGCAAATGGCTTGGCAAGGTGGGAGCTGATTGGGACTGAATGGACGCTACCCAGAGGGGGTTGTTGGGGGGGCAGGGGGGGACTTGGAGAGCTAGATGGACGGAGTTGTCCTTCAGAGTGTTTTGATTTTTTTGAACACTTACAGAGTACATGCACAGGTATCGATGAACCCTACTCAGGCGGAGGGTGAAAGTCGGCAATTTTATTTATAAGCCTATCAGCGTGGAATTAAGGTCCTGAAGAGCAGAGTCTAGGGAAGTTTGAATTACTTGAGCCACAGAAGGCTGGGTAGGAACGGCAACCTCTCCTGAACCTTTGCTAACAGTGTCTTCTCCCGCCCTCTCACTTTTCTTAGAAGGCCCTACTTGCGTACTGGCATCGGCTGAAGAGGGATCCTCAGATCCTTTATTAGCCACCATGACAGCAAAAGAAAACTCAACATGGGAGGGAAGGAAAGAAACTAAAGGGTACTGTTTAAGCGAAAAAGAAAGAAAATACTTTGGGAGGAAAAAACTGTGTGGCCAAGCCTTGCAGGCACAGGTTAATAAAGGGAAGAAAAAAACAACCCTGAGCACAGCACTGGTGCTGACTCAAACGCTGAGCAGGCGTTACTCTGAAGAGCCTCCCTGTAAGGGTTATTGTAGGCCATGTTGTGCGCAAAGCGTACGTTTAAATTGCATTCCAAGCGTAGCCTGGAAAACGAGCAGGCCGGGAAAATAAAAGAGAACACCCACGGTGTTACAATATCAGGAGGGGGCCTGAACGCCGAGCAGGCCACACAGACGAAGCATGACTGACAAGGAGAGGGGCTGACGCCCTCCCACACAGACCTGCTCGCCGAGCAGGCCACGTGTGAAGAAAAACAGAAATGGAACGATGGGCCTGCGTTTGCGGAATGCGATTGTAGGCTGAGGGGTGAATAAATTAACTCAGCGGTGGCATACACAATAAAGAAACAGTCTGTGCAAATGAGAGACAAACGGGTTTGCAGCCGTGTAATAACACGCTTACTCTTACTTCAACAACAAAGAATGTAACCAAGAATGTAACAGAAGAAGCAAACATTTCTATATTTGAAAAGGCACCAATAGCAACAAAGTACACAAGTGAATGCAAATGTACTTAGCTTGTGGAGTCAGCAGCAAAGAAAGAGGAGTTGATGTTTGAGGAAAGGACTTATATGGGGGTGGGTCTCCGCCTATTGGTTACCTGCAGGGCATGACCTGGCCTCCATGTTGATTTATTTTCAGTTGAAGAAACAAATTTATTGTTAAAGTTTGTCTTTGCTGCTGTGGTGTCAGAGTAAATTAATGCATAATATGAAGCCTCCTGTCTTGACATATAATCAGCAAAGAGTGATGGGGTTTACAAAAGGGTTTTACAGAGGTTTGCAGGAGATTCCACAAATTCACTGTTACAAATTTGAGGCAACCCGCATCGAAAAACGACAGACCGAAACTTAAAAAGATAAAATACTGCAATGATGAAATGTCTAAGCTGGCTGAGCTAGCCGAGTCGCCGGTAAGCCAAGAAACAGGAAATCAGTTCCTTAACCAAAAGTCCCATGGACCCTGCAGCAAACAGCGAAAACAGCCTGCTTCGCTCGATGATGGTTTTGAGAGCGAAGCCCAGATGCTGGAGCAGCTGGGCAGCCCCTCCTCCTCCTCCTGCCAGATCACACAGTAGCAGGCATAGCTACGAAAAACAGCCCGCTTCGCGCAATGATGGTTTTGAGAGCAAAGCACAGGTGCTGGAGCAGGTGGGGCAGCCACTCCTCCCAGATCATACAGCAGCAGGCACAGCTCCGAAAACCAGCCCACTCCTGCAACCCGCTTCGCTTCACTCAGCAATGGTTTTGAGAGTGAAGCACAGGTGCTGGGGCAGGTGCGGCAGCCCCTCTTCCTCCTCCCAGATCACACAGCAGCAGGCACAGCTACGAAAAACAGCCAGCTCCTGAAGCACACTAAAGACAGATTGCATATACCCAGGTAGCCTAATAAGATCAGTATGGACAGATCCAGTATACCTGCTTAGCATACTATGGCCAGATTAAGGTACACCTAGATATCACAGTAAGGGCATGCACCAGGAATCTCAGTTAAAGAATAGACATATTTCAGTATGCCCAGTTAGCACATTAAAGACATATTGCAGGATACCCAGTCAGCACAATAAGGGTAGATTCGAGTATGCCCAGCTAGCACAGTAATTGGAGATTCCAGTACAACCAGTTAGCACAATAAGGCCAGGTATCAGTATTTACAGCTAGCGTATGATCAGGTTCCACATTATGCCCAGCTACCACAGGAGCACCAAATCCACTATGCCGGCATTAAATCTTAAAGGCCCCAAAACAGTTTGTCATTTTCACAAGACACTAATACTAAATACAAATATTATATAAAAAAAGTTTTTTTTCTCACACACTATATATCGAAATTCCATGTCTAAGACTTAGCAACACGACTCAACAATATAATACATGAATCATTGACCTTCCAAAAACATGCACACATATGCCGATTCAAATCTCATGTACTCCTTCTCATGTACAACATAAAATTCAGTATGACCAAATCGAGAGACCACAATACATTTTGCCTACTGTGAGGGGTTAGAAATAAAAGCCGGACACAACGTTGTCATGTTTTTGGTTAAAGAAATGTATCAAATAGTGTCTCTGACTCTATTCTAAAGAGGAACCAAAAACTAAGGATCTGTCTGTGTTAGGATGTCAGTAACTGAAAATACGTTCTTTTGTCAAAAACGTCCTATCCAGACCCTCACACTATAAACAAAACCACAAAGGGCACAAGGAAATGTCTTTAACTTGATGTTGGCATAAGTGTTCAAAAGTAAGAACATTTCTCCAATGAAAATATTCTCCAAGGTAAAGACCCTTGCATACAGAGGGTGGCCCTGTTCCCCTGGATGCTTTAAATCAGATGGCAAAAAATGTCTTTAGCCAACAGTTCCTTTGTGGCTTCACTGGACTCACAAAGTTCACGTTTAAACAATAAGACCCATTAGTCGTTCCATAGTATTTTGTGTAACTTTGCAGATCACCTAATATACTCCTATGCCAGGAATTTTTATACAACTTCAGCTGCCTGGTGTACTCGCCTGCCAGGGCTTCTCTTATGTGTTTCACAGTTCTTTGGCTATACCCATAGTATGTACCGTGAGGTGCTTGGTATATCTGTCTATGGTAACATTTGCTCAAACATTTCCCTCACACTGCAATCTCATGCATCTGTACTTGATTGGGGGTTTGCCTTTGTACTTTGCCTTGTCTGCATTCAAACATTCTTCTTATTGGGTGGTGAATTTGTAAACGAACTTCGGGTATTTTCTGCATTAGCAAATTTCGTACCATTCAAACCTTTGTTGTCACGCTTGTCGGAAAGACCCAGGTTCTCCAGCTGCTTTGGGCAGTCACTGGTTCCTTCCAGCATCTCGGACTCTGCTTGCACCTTTCTGGTGTTTTTCCTTCACACGCTTTCCACTTTGGACTGTGCAGACCACCTTCCAGCATCCTGCGCGGCTCTGCGGTCACATTCTGGCTTTCCTTGTTGGCTCGGACTTGAGAACGCTGCCTCTTTGAGCGGACCAACATCCAGGAGCTCCTGCTCAACTCCCAGCGCCTCCACAGTCCTTCTTGCTCGCACACAGTGTTTCTCCTCCTGTCCGGCAGGCTTCTCCGTTCCACCACACCTTTGTGTGCCCCACGACCATGAACCTCAGCCTGTAGTTCAACGTCTTCTCCTGCATTGCTCATTTCAATAGTGCGGTTGCCATCTTTAAATGTCCCTAGCACTGAAGACTTGGAAAAACAACTAGCCTGCATGTTGTACTGCGAGTTCCTGTCACTTTGCACCAACTCTCTCATCTTCCTCCTCGCCTCAGTACCTGAGTGGTTATGGGAGTTGGAGTCCATGGATGTCATTGGACCTTTGACTCTTGGATGTTTTTGCTCAGAGGTTTCACATAAAGATACATTAGAAACAAAAGGTGTGATGTGTGAGTTGTGGGTGGTTAAGTCAAAGGTAGGGGGCTCTCCAGAATGACAATAGGCCTTAAAAACTCGGGTATTAGAGGGGCTTCCTCATGGGAGATGTGGGACTACCGCATCTTGTCCACTGAAGTAAAAACATCTAACCGGTAATTGTCTCCTCCCATGTGATCCTCCCTCATAGAACAGCCCCCAGGGATAGGATCAGGTAGCGGCTGCCTGCCCCTGGCCACATGAGAGGAGGTCGCTGCTGGGGAATCCGAGAAGTCTCCATTCGATTCATCATACTACATAATGATTATACAATTTCTTCTATGCCAATAGAATTCAGTAGTACACTGTTGGCATGGTATGTTTCAATATTTTTTAAACTGTGTATTATTTTTTAGAGAACATACTATTTGAACAGGTATGGTAACACCTGTTGTGGCCTAGACTTCTGCGGGATGTAATCAGCATGAGCCATGTCATCCAGTGCTGTAGCCATACAAATTAAGCTCTTCCATTATATCAAGCACCATTCTTTCTACAAGCAAAACACAAATTAAAATAGTTTCAATTAATTAGCTATGGGTGTTGATTTTCCTCAAAGCGAAGAGTTATTTTAATGATCATAGGTTCAGAGACGAGCAATAGATCTTGGATATTACCTTGCCGCAATTGTTTTTGATGTTGCATCCTAAATGGTGAGTCTAGCAGTAATAATCTGTAGCTTTGTATTTTTATAAATCTATAGCAGAAAAGAAATACATAGTAGGTATCGAATAACTGCTTGAGTAATACATATGAAAATACTGGGAGAGATATTCTTCATATAAAATTGTCCTTCTAAATTGAAGGTGCCTAAATTTTCAAGTTACCTTACAACAGAAAATTCCAATCTCCAAGTTAAAGGTAAGGGGTTATTTAAAATTCCCCTCCAAAAGGCCATGTTTCGGATTTCGAAATTTGTCTTGCACCATCAGACACTTCTCTTCAACAACTGTCTGGTGTTCTCCTCATGTCTACACAGGCTGCAATCTTCCAGGCCTTCCCCTCGTTTACTACAGAGATTACAAGAGGCACAGCAAAGACCTCAGTGGGTAGGTGGTTTATTAAATTAACGCCAAGTGGCCCCATTCGTTTTCGTAGCCCGTTTGGATAAACTCGAATTTCAGGCAGACAGGAAAAAGGCTCTTTACGTGAATGTTTGCTTCCTTGGGCTAAAATGGAAGTTCCCACAAATATTGCGATCTCAACTATTTTGTGAACCCTTTTTATCTTACTGTGAGAAACCTAGGGGTGTTCTCCCTATGAAACCCCAGGAATCCAACACCCAGGTGGCCAGGGGCAGACCATCGTTGTTGGATTCCAACCCTGTCGGAGAACAAGCGAAGGAGGATCACCTGGATGGAGGACCTCTCGGGACATTGGGGAGAACACCATTAGGCGAGACATGGTATTCCCCCTTCCAATGCCCTCATCCGATATCCCCTCAACTTCCGTAGGAGTTTGTCATTCTACCTCAACCTCATCCCGACCATGTCCTTTTCGATGCAGAACCGTTTCCACACATATCTGTACAAAGTCCCTCCCTCACTATTCCCAATTCCCCACTCCTTGTCAGAACTCAGACACATTATCCAAAAGGTTCATTCTATTTGGAACCCTTTATAAGCTCATTTTCACCCCATTATACAAATCACTACAACTCCCATAATCCTCACCCTTCCTAACCTGCTGACATGACTGAGACAAGGAAGAACAAACTGCGAGCAGTGTGGATTGCCAATGGGAATCCCTGGGCCATTGACTCTTATGGACAACCGCCATATTGTCACACTAACGAGGCCAGGCAGAGTCAGGCAAGCCCAACCCTAACCACACATCAGCAGCCTGTGGGCATTACATAGGTGCTTAAAAGGAGCCTGCAAGGAGAAATCAGTTGTTCTTGGGAAGCCAGGAAGGAGGCTGCACGGCTGAGTCTGGCAGAGGATCCCTACCTCAGACCCAAGCACTCAGAGAATTGGAGCGAGGCAGAGCACACGGCGGAGCAAGGTTTCCCAGTCAGAAGCTGAGCCCAGAGAGAGAGGCAGTGGAACCAAGACGGGGTGCAAGGAGGGTGAAGCCCTTGCCCCGTATCCCGGTTGATCATAAGTCTCAGGGAGCGTGGCAAGTAGCGCAAGTCTGGCTGAAGCGGGAAACCAGGAATTGTTACATAGACGGTGCACGATGTCCAGGGCCCTCCTGCACGGCTAACCCAGTCAGGGAGGAGCTGCAGTTACCAGAGCTTCGTCCTTGGTTCCACAATCTAGGCTGCAGACACAGCCGGTGTGTCAGAAGAAACTGTGTGATACCGTTCTGTATCAAAAGAAGGTTGCAAACGACGAAAGTGTTGGAAAGACATCGTTTGAACTGTATACAGAGAGAGTACCCTATATCAGAGTGGTCCGACACCCGTGCGTGTCCAGTCGAAGGTCTCTGATGAAGTATTATTCAAGGAAAGGAAAAGTGGCTGTCTAAAAAGAGATCAAAGTGGTCCTGCAGTGAGTTACATTGAATCCTGTGCACATTCGAAAGTCTTCGATTGTCTGTAAACTGAAATTGGTGTGAACCCGACTGAGGGATACCTGCGAATTAGGGTGAACAGTAAGACACCCCAGAAGATTGTTGTGGCAAATTTGAACCCGACAGATGCCTGCGAATTAGGATGAACAGTGAGACACCCAAGAAGATTGTTGTGGCAAATGTGAACCCGACTCAGGGATGCCTGAAGTAGGTCTGAAGCCGAATGAGGGAGGCTAACGGTGAAAGAAGGATCGGAGCCCAGCTAAGGGGGATCCAGGGTGAAGAGTAAATCGCCCGCTGTGAAAAGGAACTTTTCTTTGTTGTTTATGGTACATCAGGTCCTCCGAGGCAAGAGACTTTGCACAAGAGAGACTGGGGCACAGTAGGGTCTGATGTTGGTGAAAGCAGGCCAACAACCTAAACATCCGGACTTGATTTTTTGCACACTTTTTTCTTTTTGTGAACATTATGCCACAGTATTTTGTAGCATAACAGTAAGGATTGGCAATCATTTTTTTTTTTTTTTTTTTAGTATAGGCCTTTTTCTTTTGACTAGACGCCACTAGGACTGTGTTATTATTAGTTGATGGTCGTAGCTTGTCCCCATCTTAAATTTACAGACGTTTTTCACACCTCTGAAAAGGTTCAATGAACACCCTTGAACTGTGATCAATTGTGTCCATCTTACTTTGATACCATGCCTTCCTTACACTACCTGGCTGCATGTTCCAGCTAGAATGCATGCGGTCACCATATTGGCAGATTAAATATACAAACTCAGCTAAAATAATATTCTTTTTACATACCTACCAGGGTAATTTTTTATACACCCTGGTAGGCCTTATGTTGCAGGAACTATGGGTAGCCTGTAATAATTGTTTTATCTTGATGTGATTAATATGTTATCCCTTCTTTTGCACTTGATATATTTGTGATGAATGTTCTGTTTTTCTTTATTTTTTCAATTGCTCTATTCTACTTATTTTTTGTTTTAGAAATTGTGTAAAATCTCAAAATAACTATGCTTTCAACAATAAATTTATGGTTAGCACTTCTCAGACTGCTCCCTTGGTGTATCCCCAGTGATTTGCCTCGCAAACACTAGCCTTTAAATTACTATGGAGATTTAATTTGAATGTCAGACAGAATCTAGGACTGTCTCGAGTGTGAGTACCCCTTTGTCGGTTTTTGTAAATTCTACATACTTTGCCCCCACTCACACTTGCACACAGGGGCTCCCCTATTGTTTGTTACAGTCACCATATTGGTAGGCTTTCTGAACTGCGCTGCCATCTTCGTATACCCTGTTATACCTCCTTTGCCGCAGTCATCAAATATCAAATCTAATGATGGATATGAAGGCTGAATAAACCGTGATTTCTTTTTGCAGGCATAACTTATGTTATTGTGGGTGGGTACACAACACTGCTTAACATCTTCCAGGAGTCCCATTCTCTTTATGAAGGAAATAGCAGAAAAAAAACTCTGTGCTCTTGGTTCAATCAATAAAACTCTAATACACCCTTAGTTTATGTAGAAAGGCCAGTAAAATGCCAGATCTATTTGTAGGCGCGTGAATACGAGCATCTAGTTTATAGATGCAAGCAAAGACACAAGGAGTACAACCCCAAGGTCCATTGATTGGAAGCAGCTTCCGTGTCACATGGTTGAGAAATAGGAAAAGTGATGATCAATTATTCTGGGTCTCCCACCGACTCCCCCAGGATCTTCCATTCAGGTGGCCAGGGAAGGGCCATTGCTTTTGATCCCGACCCTGGGGGTGGACAAGCGAGGGAGCATCACCTGAGAAGAGGGTCACCAGGGATTGGGAGGAAACCCATGAGCGAGACATGGTATTTCCTCAATCCCAAAACGACCGCAATCTACTCTCCCTCAGCCTTTATGGGGTATTGTCAATGGTTTATAGTGAAAAGATCGAAAAATAAATCTCGAAAAAAAGGTTTAAAAAAATCTCGAAAAAAAAGTCAAATTTTTTTTCAATACGTTTTTTTTCGAAATGGGAGGGTCCCCCCCAACCCCTTTTTTCATTTTTTTTATTTTACCCCTTTTTTTTTACTTACCTGACCCCAAAAATACATACATATAAATAAATAAATAATAAATTCGACCTTTTTTTTCGAGATTTTTGTTTCGAGATTGACATTCGAGATTTTTTTTTCCGACCTTTTGACTGACCACCATTGTCAAAATCTTCCTATTTCCAACAAATTCTGAGACGAGGAAGAGGCAACTAAGAACAGTAAAGATTACCCATAGGAATAACATGGGGAAAATAAGGGCAACCTACCCTAGAAAGAATCCAAACAGTCCCACTAATAAAGTCAGACAGGGTCAGGCATTCACTACTAAGTATTCACACCTGACTCCAATTGGCTGGTCTTTTTGCTATAAAATGTGTGGTCTCACACAAAATGATGAGCATGTAGGAGCGCAAGTAGGAGCGCAAGCAGAAGAGCGAGTTGGGAGGAGAGCTGAGATGCCAAAGCTGCCAGGACCAGAAGCCAGGATGCCAAGAAGCTGCACTTCACAAGTACAGAAGCGTGGCAAGGGAGCTGTGCCTCCAGGGATTCCAGGAGAGTCCACAGATGGGAGCTGAGGGGTTTGCAGGCCTTCTGTAGCCACTGTAGACGCAAATGCATGCACCGTGAAGTGCAATCAGAAGTGGCTGTTTGGGCTGGAAAGACTGAGCGTTTCTACCTCCTGTTACCTGTCATTTTGTTGCTGCAGACAGGCACCGTCAGCAAGAGGAAACTCGTGTGCTACTTACAGCCGTAACTTGGACTGCAAACAAACAAATAATAACCCACTTGCTGTTGAACTTCTTTAACAACTAACTTTTAATCACTAGTACCGCGGCTTCGCCGCGCCTGGTCTAATGTCTACTAGTGTTTCCTTTCATTCACTTACACATGTATTTTGCTTTCATTGCAGCTCCTCCCCTCCACTCCACTCCCTCTGTACGCCGCGCCTGCTGTCCGCCCTCTTCCCTACGTCACAGCCTATAATAGTGTGGTGCACGTGCATCGTGAAGTCCCATCAGAAGTGGCTGTTTGGCGGTGCAGGCGAGTGGTGAGGAGGGGGGATATCTAAAACTTACTTAATCAAAAGAGTCTGCTAAGCAGAGTGTTATAAAGTCACTCTATGGGGGTGCAAGTGTACTTCTCATTGCTTTTGGAGACGTATGTGAACCTCCCTTAAATGTGTTTTTGTGTGCCTTCTGAATGAATATTGAAAAAAAATGTAGCACTAAAATTGTGAGGTACACAATAGAGCACTAACTACAAGTGCTCACAGAGTATGATAGCCCGGCTGCGTAGCGGGCACAGAGTGGGGCAACCCTCATTAAAGCAGCGACAAGGGTCCATTCATAGTGAGAGCGTTGTAGGTAATTCTAAAAACATCATACTGGCTATGTCTAGCATGCAAAAAAAACTACCAACACCAGCTTCATTAGAGAGCAACCATCAAAATGTAGAACTCACCAATGAGCAGACAATATGCCATGAGGTTGCATTTGCTTATCTGAAGGCCTCCTTGAAAGCTCCCCCTCCACCCATTATTGATTATCCGCTATTTAACATCGAGAAGGGGCGCATGGGAAACTCAAAAAGTTTTTTGAGTATGAGGGATTTGGACGAGTTAGCTAACTCAACTGACCCAGAGGCCAAAATGGACTATCCTCCAGCTGATTTCTATTCTGGCACCCGTGGTGCTGAATGAACTGGAAAAAAGGATAGAGCTATCAGGCAGACCTTCCACGCCTGTGACCGCACCCTCAGGGCGTAGTGCCAAAGTTCATTTACATATAACTGTGCCAATCTCACCTTTTCCGACTTCAAACAACGACAAGGATGTTGATGAGTACTAACCGATCCAATCATCCGATCTAGGTGAGACCCCGTCAGAATCACCACAGAACCCCCATGCTCAGGAGGAGGTACTCCCAGAAGAGGGTTTTAGGACGCCACAAATTCCCCGCACCAAGAGCCCTCTTCCCCTATAGGACTTGTTCCATTGTCTCCAGCGGAAGAGATGCACGTACTGGAATCTAATTATCCGGTTATCTCCAGAATTCTAAATTTATTAGACAAAGGCTATGACTACACACACTATGAACTAAGGGATACTAAAACTGCTTTGGCCCAGATGCTATCAAAATTAAACAAACTGGAGGGCTTCATTTTTGCTGAAAACTATAAGCGGGAAGGGGGATGCAAATCTCCTCAGTGTAACATCAGAGGTAAAAAATCAATTGCTACCCAAACAATGTTGTGAAACGATTTTGAACCACTCCCTGATCATAATCATATAGGGGGGCCTCCCACTTTTACTTTTCCCCAAACATTTGCACAAACTGTCAATGCAACTAAACCTGATGATGCTATCCAAATATACACTCATGCTCAATTATGTCAGATGATAACAGCTCACTCTGAGAAAATCGACCAACTGCTATTTTTCAATCAGTCTAACGAAGGAGAAATAGTAGTGGACCCTGTTAACAAGGATGTAATTCCCAATGCAGGGAGCAATGATCATCCAGATAGCCCCTCTGCTTGAATAGCTGCGATTGAAGAGGGAAAAAAGTTAAACGAGAATCCAGTTGATTGTGATTCTACTGGTGACACTTCCCCCAAGAACCCACATGTCAAATATTTTGCCTCTCGAAAAGAAAGAAGAAAAACGGTCCTATATGCGGGCACTTAAAAGACTCCAACTACGAAAGGTTGGCCAAACCAAGGCAAACAAAAAGACACCAATAATAATCAATACTAAAAAAGACGTAAAAAAAAAACAAACAAGAGTGAAAAAAGGGAAGTAAAGAAAAATGAGGCAACTGGTAATGCGATTAATTCACAGCAAACATCAGTTCTGGGAATCAATGTAGAGGAACTCTCGATGGAAAGTAGAGTAGCCCTCCAGCTAAACATAAAGGGATGCACTAAAACAATTACCACCCCGACTCAAGCGCAAGGTGTGGTGGTAGGCAATAACCCTTTGAAGGACAGGGCCGAACAAATTCTTGCAAAGCAAATTGAATTTGCCTCTTCCCTGACGGTTCCCCAACAAACCCTACTATCCCCCTATTATAAACCTATTCCCAACAAAAAAACAAATATGGGGAAACTTATGGGGGAGAATGGGGGTCCAAGAAGTCCCCATGGAATAGCAATGAATAACAAATAGCTACCGACGTTGATTCTCAGAGAATCAAAGAGATACAGAGTGGCCTAGTGGAACAGAAAATTATGGTGCCAACACCCAATGCTGACACTATTGGTATTGAAAAACGTCACTCCGTGGGTGAATTCCATCCTTCCCCGTCTACAAGACGGTCGTATGGGCAATCTATGGGTCAGATTCAGGAGACTGATCTGCCTGGTGACCATGGACCTTAAAAAAAAAGACACAGGACAGTAGCGCGATACAGGAGGAGTAGATCTCGCCATCTGCACCCCGGGATTCTTGGATAATGGAATGGATCAGCGCTCCTGAGATTAACTTAAAGAGTTTAAATCGTTCATTTATGCTTCAAACATTCCAAAAAATTCCAGCTCTTAGAACGCTCTCATCCAGAGATATCGAATGGATTACTCTCCCACTTATTAATAACTATAGGATGGTGTTCCAAGTTCAATCCACAATAATTGCTGAATTATTGTGGATGCATAGAAGGGAACTTCATATGATAGGACTTGCTCCGCATTCTCTACAATCTATTGAGGAAGCAATAGTATTTAATGAGAAGCCTGTGATTATCCATACACCGCACCTAAATCCCACGTTAGAACATCAATCAGCACAATTGTCCGAAGCTGCGGTCATAGCTCAACTAGCGGCCATCTCCGCACTTAGCAGAGATTGGTCCTGGTTGTTGGCAATTATGGCCGCTTCGAAGGAAGTGGAAAATTTAACTACATAGCAGTAACTACCTCACTTAGGCTGATGTCCTGGAATTTGTGTGGGATCAAAAATCTATTACTCTGGGCAAGCATAATGAACCCCCAGGAAAAGGTGGACATCATTCTTTGTCAGGAAACTAGGAGTCCTGTATCATTCCAGGTAAAAGGTTTCAGTGCTATCCACATGGAGGCAACTCATGGAGCCTTCGAGGGGAAATCGCAATTTTTCTTAATAATGATCTGTGTTATGTGTCACTCAAAACATTCAAAGAACACTCCTTCGTTGCGATTGTGATTGAAATGGGGACCAAGGCAAAGGAATGTTTTTTGGTGATCTCACTGTATCACAATCCCAGCAATGTGACGATTCAAAACACTTTGGAGAAACTAGTGATGATGTTTGAGGAGGTATACCTGCAATGGCCACATTGTAATGTGATCTTGGGGGGTGATTTGAATGCAGATTGTATGAGGCATTTACACCCCAAGGCACTGACACATAATGCCCCTAAAAACACACCAGCCACTAGGCGTGGGGAGCTATGGTACTCTTTTCTAACAAACTGGGAGATCTATATGGTGCCCTACAAGAACAAACAATCAGCGTTCACCTGGGGACGCAATCTAATGAAATCTTCTATTGATTACTTTGCTGTTTCTGCAGGAGTAAGTAGAAACTGTAACGATGTGGAAATTTTAGATCCAGGTTACAGTGACCACAATATCTTGTATTTAACGATAGAACTAGAAACCCCAAAACTGGGGAAAGACCCTGTGCAAGCTTTATTGGTGAATAATCGGCCTGGGGCATCTTAAGGTGGAGTGTGTACATACTTTTGACACACTGAAATCCTTGATTTGTGACGACATGGATAGTTATTTATCGACGCAAAATTCAATTAACGACTCCCACCTATGACTAGAAATGTATCTCAACTCCATAAAGGGAGCAATTAAAAAACTTATCATAAAGCAAAAAACGAAAACTGAAAGAAATAATGACTCTGCTACTTTCAGTACAGAAATTCAGGCGGCAAAAACAACAACAAATGTGGAGATCAGATATCTGAAATCTCTGCATTTAAGCAATGACGAATTCAAAGTTACAAAAAGACAGATTTGCAATCAATACAGAAATAGGTGTCAAAATTACAGAGCGTACCACCACCATGTCGTCAATCAATCGGTGATGTTGAGTTTGTGCCACAATGATAGGCGCTCCACCTGGGCCATTTTGCTGGATGACAAAACAAAAACCAAGTGGCAACAAACGTCCAACATCTCTGAAGAGGAATGGACACAATTCTATAAATTAAAATTTCATTTGCCAGAAGGATTTGTCAATATAAGTGCAAATTCTCCTCCCAGTACTTTGGGATTTTTTTAAAGGCTGGACTTTGGCAGAAATTATATCAGCAATTAGTAAACTTAACAATTCTAAAGCCCCTGGACCTGACTGCATTCCACCTTGCGCGATTAAAAGACATCCTGCCCTTTGGGCAAAAATAAGAGACTCCCAAATCCAAGAAATAATTAGAACTCCGGTAATTTCACAATCATGGCTTAAAGCTATAATTGTACCTATATACAAGAAAGGAAACACAACAGATCCACTAAATTTCAGACCGATTGCCTTCATTGATGCGGGGGCAAAAGTGTTTGCAATATTAATCCTTCAAGAGCTTCAAACTTTCATATGTGAATTCAAAGTATTTTCCCGTTTTCAAATTGGTTTTCTGGTCCATATGGGCACTGCCCTAAATGCATCTATTCTGGCACATCTGCTAGCTAAGACCAAAACACCCAACACAGGACCGCTGTATATGGCCTCTGTTGATTTATCAGCCGCTTTCGACTGCGTGGTAAGGTCAATGCTCTGGGAAAAAATGGTGCGGAAGGGAATTCCCTTGCAGCTAATAACTCTAATAGCCAAACTTCACCTGGCCACCTCATATTTAGTGAGGATCAGCAGCACAGGCGCAACCATGCAACCGATACCGACAGAGGTGGGGGTTAAGCAGGGTTGCAATTTGGCAGCGACCCTGTTTAACCTCTACCTATGCGACAGTGACGAAATTTGGATGAAGGAGATCTCGTATCCTGCAAGGCTTGGCCAATTAAAAATCCAATGGCTGGCCTTTGGCGACGACATCCTAATATTCGACAGAACTCCCTACTGCCTACAACCGAAGCTGAATATATTTGCAGACTATTTATACAGGCATAATCTGCAATGTAACGCACACAAATCAAAAATCTTTAAATTCAAAAATCTGAAAAGGAAAGCAAAGACCATGAAATGGACAATAGACAGTATGCAAATTCCCTTAGAGTCATCACTAAAATATCTAAGTTATGATATAACAGACACCAATTCCAAAATAAGATGGAAGGAGGGGCTGAACGCTGAGATTCTAGCTCTGGGGATGCAAATGAAGATGATCTACCAAATATTTTATACATTTTCGCTGAGTCCTCTGAGTTTTATATGCTCAAAGTAGAACCATCAATACTGTATGGATTGGATATATGTTTGTTGAACATACATGGTATCCTTGATCAGATTCAGGGAAAAATGTGGAAGAGCACTTTCTGAATTGCACAATCTCTTCCAAATTGTGTACTGCGCCAGGAATTAGGCCCAACTGCTCTATCTGCAAGGTACCAATGGCGGCAACTGTTGAATTTGTCAAGAATGTTGTATCCCCCGGACAACTCACTCTATGAGGACTTTAGAATAATGATCTCTGAGTTCAATCCCCCCATCTGTAATGAATTTTTTTAAAGTAATGAATAATCTACTCCAGGAAATGGCCTTAAGCCCTGAGGATCTAGAATTTAGGATCATTCATGAAAAAAAAACACCTCTGAGCTAGATTGGACAAAAACAATAAATACAATGAGTTCCAAGTCACAGTATCATGAGGCATCTGTTTGCTACCGCAAGAACTCCACGCAAAATGTATTTATTGTAATAACCTTGCTGTAGGATGAGAGACCTATACATGAGGTTTAAGTTAAACCAGCTACATACCCTGTAGATTACATTTAGGTGGGAAAAAGGAACAAGGATTATTACAGAGCCTTCATGCCGTTTGTGTAATGAGCAGTCACAAATAAAGTCATTCAAACATCTGGTTATTTATTGTAAATATTTTGAACCAGCACGGTGCGACCTCATCGGAGTGACAAAAATGGGCACTTCATTAAGCGCTAGGGAATGGTGCTGGATGAACATGATGTGGGGAACATCTGTTAAAACCATATTGACACTAAACAAATTTCTTACAATGTTGGTGGATGAATTAGAAAAAAGAGATGCATTAAATTTAGAACAACATCAGTTTTTCAGTTGCAACATGTTTAAAATGATTGGTTGAAAAATCTTATTGTGGCAAAATGTATTGGAAAATATGATTGTTTTTCTTTTTTTGTCTATAAGTTTTAATTGAAAATTGTATAATTGAAATTGGCATAATATTTCTTTGCATGTTATGCTTTTTAACTGTGAGAAACAATAAATGAAAATGTTTATATGTTGTAAAAGTTTGTTAATCAAACTAATAAACAACTTTTATAATATAAAAAAAAAAACATGCAAGTGCTCATTACCCTGGGCCAGTGAGACAGCCCAAGAGTGTCCGAGAGGCAGGCGGTGAGACCCTGACCTCGGAACAAAGAACCGTTGAGAAGCCGAAGCACAAAAGTCAGCCCTGTGAGTCTGAAAGCAATGCAGAGCGGGGTAATGTAGAGTGTGATACAAATGTTAAATAAGAAAGAGGAACGCGTTTGTTAAAGTATTTAAGTGAAGTTAAATTTAAGAGTTCAGAGATATGAAAGTAGCAGTGTTAACGCGCAGCTGGAGAGACACGCGTTTGTGATGTAATAAGTGACATTAAAGCGAACATTGAAGTGATAAGTGTAAAAGGGGCAAGAAGCCCATGGAAAAGGTGCAAGAGGCACAAAAGCATAAGAAAGTGGAAAAGGGACCAGAAGCCCGTGCGGAAGCGTGCAAGAGGCACAACCAAGAGGAAGATAAAAATGACAGTGCAGGTGTTCATGGAAAAAGGGACGAGGCATGAAAGTGGTGTAGGAAGCACCGGAAGAAAAAAAGTGTAAGAAGAAATCAAGAGAGGGACAAAAGAGTCAGAGTAGTCGCTCCGAGGAAAAGCAAAGAGGCTGGCGTTTTCGAAAGCCTCTGATTCTACCCCATGACAAAGTGATGGGAAAGAAAGACTATATGTAAAGTAAAGGCATATCCTGACCAGTTGAATTGAGGTTTGGAACTTGAGGGCCCTAAGCTTGAGGAAAGGTACCCTGTGAAAACCAAAAAGGAACTGTATTATATGGTGTTTTGTTTTGAAAGCTGGAAGAGGCCTGAGCTTGGGCAAGGGAACCCTCAGACGCCCATCAAGGAATTTGACTTTGTATTTTTGTGTTGAGAGCAAGAAGAGGCCTGAGCTTGAGGAGGAAAAGAGCCCTGAGGCCTACTAAGGAATCATCGTTGTAACATTGATAACATTGAACCTGGTGAGAAGACCACCCGGAACCAACTCAGGTTTTGCCATTTTTATGTTGAAGCATCATTTTTCCTTTTGAAAAGGCTTCCTATCACAAATTGTGTACAACATGAGGGCAAGCATATGTTTAGACACAGAAAGACTTTCATTTTGGACTATTAGACAATGATGGCCATTAGAAACCTCTGTTAAGGGAACTTTCCCTTTAGAGATAGGGCCAGTTGGGCGTTCTACCAATGCAGCCAGGAACATTAGTAAACAAAAGTTTTTTTTTAAAACAAATGCTTTTGAGCCTGTGTCTCTCTTGATACCATGCCTGTCTCACATATGGTGTGAGAAGTGGGATGCAACTCAACTGAAACGCGTTGAGGGACCCTGAAGTATGAGAAGTTGAGTAATATGGCTTCCCACCCTACAGGGTCTGTTGGGTCTGACATTTGTAGTAGCCGAAAAGAAACCATTCTGTCAAAAGAAAGATGTTTTATCCCTACGGATCTTGTTCTTATTCCATCTCCCGGAACATACATCAGGTTGACACCCAAGTCAGGACTTGCATGGAAGTTTAGCATCAATGTCCTGACTGGGGTAATCAACCCTGATTTTTGAGGGGATGTGAAGGTACTACTCCAGAACCATGGGGAGGAGGCCTTTCAGACCCAGGCAGGAGATCAAACAGCCCAGGGAAAACTTGAAAGAATTATGTTGCCTATCCCTAGAGAAGTGGCAGAGAAAGATATTACCGACAGAGGGGCTTTAGGTTTTGGGGTAGCGGATACTCAACCTTGTTCTACCCAAATCCCAGCCATCCACGACGAAAGTCCTGACATGCTCCCGGACATGGCCTTTGCTCAGCGGAACAATCCTTTACTGGCTGAAGGCTTCCTACAGGTTATACCAGAGTTTGAGGACCATTTTTTTTTTAAAGAAAGGACTGCTGTATACAGGGGATATTACTTCTGAAGGGATGCCAAGAGTACAACTAGTGGTTCTCCAAAGTCACAAACAAATAGTAATTGAGATTGCACACTCGCATCTCACAGGACATTTAGGTCAAGCCAAGACTCAGGCTCACTTGGCCCGCAAGTTCTATTGGCCCGGGGACACATGTTGACACAAAATACTTTGTTGAAACTGAAATATGTCAATGTAGGAGCACCCACTTACCACCACAAGACCCCTTGAATCCACTACCCATCACCGAAGTACCTTTTTTGAGGATTGGCATGGACATTGTTGGGACCCTTAAAAATCAAAATTAAGGAATAAATATGTGTTGGTGATACTTGATTATGCCACCCGAAACCCAGTGGAATTTCCCCTGTGTAATAACACCAGCCAACAGATACTCAAGCACTTACTTCCATTGTTTTCTCGAGTGGGCTTACCAAAGGAAATTTTAACAGACCAAGTTACCACCTTTATGAGTAACGTCATGGGGGAAGTGAAAGAGCTACGTCATATAACCACCTTAAGGATACCGTTTACCAGCCCCAAACAGACAGGTGATTTGAACGGTTTAATAAGACCATCAAGACCATTATCAAAAAGCTAGTTGACAAGGACGGAAACAATTTGGATCAGAGGATTCCGTGGGCTCTGTTTGCCATAAAAAAAACACTGCAAGCCTCTACTGGTTTTTCACCCTTTGAACGCTTGTATGGACGAGAAGCCAGGGATATTGTAGATATGATTTGAGAAGCATGGGAGGAAAGGGAAGAACCTCCAATCCCCTTTGCCAGACAGCCTCCCAGTTAAAAGATCATACAGCAACCGTACAATCTCTGGTTCAAGATCATCTTGGTAAGGCCCAAAGCCAATACAAAACATTCTATGATAAGAAGACAGTGCTTGGGTCTTTTTCCATTGGGCAAAAAGTTGTTGTGCTTCTCCCTACCTCAGATAACAAGCTTATTTCTAAATGGCCTGGGCCTTATGAGGTATTGGACAAGACAGGACCTTGCAATTATAAGATCGCCCAGCCAGAACATTGTCAACCAACGCAAATTTACCACATGAACTTCCTAAAAGAGTGGAAAAAGAACACGTCTAAATCTAATGCCACCATGTTGTCTTGCCTAATACCAGAAAAGGTGAACAGCAACACGCTAATTCCCTCAGATATCACTGCGAGCCAACAAACAGATCGTCTTGAACTGCTAGAGCATTTCCCAGATGTGTTCAGTGAAGAGCCTGGCATGGTGAAAAGAATATACAATCACATCCGCACCCCTGCAGGCAAGGTAGTACATCTCAAACGGTATGGACTATCTGAGGCCCATAGAAATATTGTTATTAAAGTAGAGCACATGCTCCACGCCAACATAACTGTGCCATCTACCAGTCCCTGGTCCTGCCTCCTTGTATTAGTAGAGAAGCCAAACAAAAGTTGGAGGTTCTGTACAGACTTCCAAAAGGTGAACAACATCTCAGACTTCGACGCCGACCCAATGCCTCGTATTGATGATCTTATTGACAAATTGGGTGGTGCCGTCTATTTGTCCACCCTAGATTTAACCAAAGGGTACTAGTAAGTTCTGCTACATGAACCAGATAAGGAAAAGACTGTTTGCTACCCTGCTAAGTCTTTATCAGTTTGAAGTCTTACCCTTTGGGTCATGGTGCCCCAGCAACTTTTCAAAGGATGATGGATAAGATTCTCCAACCTTATTCAGAATGTTGCAGGGCATACATCAACGACTTTGTAATCCACAGTCCAACATGGGACGACCATGTATAACATATATACACTGTAATAAGAGCTGTACGAAAAGATGGGTTAACAGCCAACCCAAGAAAATGCAAGCTAGCCCTACCTGCTGTAAAATACCTAGGGTTTTTGTCAGAAATGGCAGTTTTCAACCTTTAGAGTCACCAACGCCCAAGACTAAAAAGGATTTAAGATCTTTCCTAGGGTTGATTGGGTACCACCGAAGGTTCATACCGCCAGATTGACCTACAAACTTAGAAACGCAGAGCTCCAAAAACTCACATGTAATGAAGAGGACGAAATCGGTTATCAGGTCCTCAAACAAGCCTTATGTCAAAGCCCTATTCTCCAGAGCCGAGACTGTTCCCCAGGGAAAATAACAATTCAGTGATTGAACTTGAAGCCTTGGCAATTAAGTGGGCCATCATGCATCTTAAATATTACTTATTGGGAAGAAAGTTTCCAGTTGATCAATGATGACTCGCCCCTAGTATGGATCAGTCAAACGAAAGAGTCCAACCCAAGAGTTATGCAGTGGTTCATGGACTTACAACCTTATTGCTTCTCAGTAGAAGGGTAAAGACCAAGGAAATGTGGATTTCCTTTTGAGGTTTGTTTATTTATAGAGCGCACCAAACCCAAAGGTATCTGGGCGCATTATATAGTTACAGAGCTGCATACAGCTAATTCAGCAAAACAATCGTAAGTATTTACAATAAATTACAGGAATATACAATGTTACATGAGAATATGTACAGAAAAATCAGACTTAGTACATTAATTATACATCGCAGGATAGGAGCCAGGATCCCCTGTGAAGCAATTCAGTCCAAACCGCATAGGGGAAAGGTATGTGAGAAACCTGACAGTGTTCACCCACCCACTCCCTGTGGATCTTCCATTCAGGTGGCAAGGGAAGGGCCATCGCCTTTGGATCCCGACCCTGGGGTTAGACAGGTGAGGGAGGATCGCCTGAGTGCAGGGTCACAAGGGATTGGGAGGAGGATACCCGAGGGTGAGACATGCTATTTCCCAATCCCTAAACTACCCCAACCTACTCTCCCTCAGCCTTTATGGGTTTTTTGTCACTCTCTCCCCATCTCCCCCCCTCCCCATTTTCAACAAATACTGAGACGAAGAAGAGACGACCCAACGTATCCCAGTGCGTCAGGGTGACAGCAGTCACTGGCAGGATATTCCGTATCTGCCCCCTAGCTTCTTTTGAGAGAAATTAAAGATCATGTAGTCGGGATGTAAGTCCCGCTTTCTGAATGTCCTTCCACTTTGGAGCTTGTATGTCTAGTGGCCAATCTAGTAGTGGGGCTATATGTGTCGCCAGAAAGTAATTCTGCACTGAGAGGACTCCCATCCCACCCACGTTTGGGGATTTCAGCTTGACCTTCCCCGGGACCCTAGGGCATCTACCCGCCCAGATAAACTTGGTGATGACCCTTTGGAGCTCTTCAAGGACCTTTAGCCCGCATGCACAGCGGCAATGCTTGGAAAACATAAAAGCCTCGGGAGCAGTGTCATTTTTTCTGAGTGGATTCTAGCCAGCCAGGAAATTCCCTGCTGGTCCCACATTGACATTTCTTTTGAGTCCTGTATCAAGCCTGGGAAATTGGCGCCCACCAGTGAGTCGTACCGGCTGTGATCGTGGCTCCCAATTAAGATAACTTATCTGTTACATACTGGTATCCAGAAAGCTCACAGAGAGTATGCAGGCTGTGTAGGTCTCCATGATGTGCAGGCGCAGTGATTTATCCTCATCAACCCGGAACGCGGTTACCTCCCCCAATTCGTCCAGTGCCCCAACGAGCTAGGGTAGGGACCTGAGGGGATCAGATAGGAAGCACAACACATCGTCGGCATATAGTGGCAGCTTATGAGTGGTTTCACGCAGGGTCACTTCAGAGATCATTGGGTTACACCAGACGTGTTGAGCCAGGGGCTCCATTACCAGGGGGAATATCAGGGGTGAAAGCAGGCAGCCCTGCCTCGTGCCGCTTTCTATCTGAATTGGCTGTGATAGCTGCTCATTGACTTTTACCTTGGTATTTGGGGATTTATAGTTGGCCATGATGAGTTCAGTGAATTTGGGGCCAAAGTTGTAACTTCGCAGAACCCCCTCCATATAGCGCCAATCCATGCTGTCAAATGCCTTACAGGCGTTAAGCGACAAAATCACAAAGCGCTCCGGAATTTCTTTGTTGGCAGCAATCATGTTGGTGACACTGCAAATATTGTCATGCTCACCCCGCTCCACTATAAAACTTTTCTGATCTTGGTCAATTGATTTGGGGAGGATATCAGTCTGACTAAGAGCCATAAATCTTCCCATACATTTTGGCATCCACATTTAGTAGTGCTACTGGTCTGTATGCTGAGCGTTCAGCTCCATCTTTGCCGGGTTTCAAAATAAGCGTTGTGATGGACGCGGACATGGTTTCACAGAACGATCCGTTCACCGGGAAGCTATTGAATACCTTTGTTAACTAAGGACCACTATTGGAGTGAATGTCCTATAGAGCTGAGCAGAAAAGCCGTCAGAGACCGGAGTCTTCCCTGATGAGAGGCCCCGAATGACTCCCAAGACCTCCTGTTCAGATATCTCTATTTTAAGCGCGTCCCTATCTTCAGCAGACAGCTTTGGGAGCCCTGCCAGGTCTATGAATCGCGTATTCTGAACATGTTCCCCGGGAACCCTAGCATCCATCTCCCTAATATTGTCTTCCTTTAGGGATAATTTGGCCTCTTTTCGGGTGACCCGGTTTCCCTCACTGTCTCTCAAGACTAGGATATAATTAAGTTGAACTCGTTTACGGAGCTTCGTTGCCAGTAGCCTATTGGCTTTGTTGCGTTTCACATAATAATACTGTGCAGTAAGTAAATCCTGAGCTGCGCTATCCGTTAAGTGGGCTTCCAATACTTTCTGTGCTGCATGCAGCTCTTTCAGGGATCTAAGGGCCTCATTACGATACTGGTGGTAGCTGCCGCGGTATCATCTTTTTTCTGGCACCCGCAAATGGGCAATTACTGGGTCATTACGGCCTTGCCGGACCTGGTAATTGCCCATTTGCGGGCACCAGAAAATATTCTTCCCCAGTGCCATTGAGCCCCATAGGGCTCAATGGGAATGGGGAAGACGGATACACCGGCACCATTCTTGAATGGTGCCGGTGCATCCGACATGCTCTGCTCGCGGGTCCCGGTACGCCTGCCAGGTCAGACTTGACAAGCAAAAAGGCACCCACGAGCAGAACTCATAGTTTGCTGGTCCGGTAGTAACAGCGTCAGTAACTTACCAGCGCTGTTCCTACCAGACCGGCAAACATATAATGAGGCCCTATGTGCGTTTACCCTCTTGTGGATTTCCTCTAACTCACTGACCTCTTTCTCTAGCTCCATCACCCTGTCTTCCCGGGCTCTCATGTATGCGGCAGAGTGGCTAATGATGGCCCCTCTAAAGACTGCCTTGGCCACCTCCCACACTATCCACGGGTCCATCCCTCCTATGTCGTTCTCCGCAAAGTAATTAGTGAGGGTGTCTGAAATATGCACTTTCATGGTTATGTCTTTCAGTAAAAAAATCATTTAGGCGCCATGACTTCCGCCACCGGCTTGAAAGAACTCAAGTCCAATTAAACACCGGCTGGGCATGATCAGGGAGGACTCTCGGGAGAATCTTGCATCTGGTCACCCTCAGAATAAGGGAACTGGAGACCAGTATCATTTCAAGTCTTGAAAACCCCAGATGCACTGGACAATAGAAAGTGTAACCTCTTTCCTCAGAATGAAAGAATCTCCAGGTCTCTATCACTGGGAGGTCCTTCAGCAATTTTGTCAAGACCAGGAAGTTGCGCTCATCTGCGCTTGTAGGGGGGAGTGTTTTGTCCTTAGTAGGATTGACTACACAAATGAAGTATCCGGCTATCAATAAGCCCCCCTCAGAAAAACCCATTAGGGAGGTTGTCAGTGTGTCAAAGAAGGCCTCCTGGCCTGTATTTGGTGCGTATAATGAAACCATGGATACACTTCGGTCACCCAGTTTTGCGTTCAAAGCCAAAAATCTCCCTCCCGGGTCCCTCAATACTCCAAGGACCTTCAATGGGAGTCCCTTCTTGACTAGGATGGCCACCCCCTTAGTCTTGCACCCTTTCAAGACCACCACACTCCAACTCTGCCGGCGGGGGCCGTTACACCCGGGAGGTCTGACCTGCTGGGCGCAATAGACCCTGCCCGCAGAGTCTTCACGGAAGCAGCGGCACCGTTAGGACCTAGAGGACTCCATGAGAATGGGGACTTCCCGAATTTGCCACCTGATATCCCGGGCCACCGGGTCTTGTAATGTCCCGGTGGCACTGGGATATCAGGCAGCGGATTTGGTGTTACGACAGCGGCAACCAGCCGGTAGCAACAACGGGTTACTGCCACCCTCATAATGAGGCCCTATGTCAGGAGAGAGAGATAGCCTCTGGAGAATGGCCTTATGCTTGATCAGGGAGTTCAGTCCCAGCACATAGAAGCTAAGCACCTATCTATTTACCCTATACGGAGCATCTATCGATGCACACAACACAGGCCACGAGGCAACAAACGACCAACCACTACTATCTAAGCAGATAAAAGCACTGAGCTTGCATATTCGTACTACGAGTCTGCTATTGACTGTCTGCTTTTGTATTGGCGCATTCTCTTCTCTAAACTTTGTCTATTTTGTTGTCCTCTTTGTCTTGTGGCCCATTTTTGATTTAGGATTGTTTTGCTTACTTCACTTTCATTATGATTATGTTCATATGAAATCTTTTTTGATGTGACGTCACCCAATCCTACCTTGGTATTTATGATCTCTCTATGATTTATGCCCATCTGAAAACATGACTTTTTTTGCTAACTTGATCTGTATCGATCACATGATTCCTGTCACCACTATTTTTTATGGTTATCTTCTTTACGATGTGTTGTGTTTTAATATAAACGCGATATGCATGGCTGACATTATGATGATCAGATTACTGAGATATGCCCCGATGAAGGACTATGTGAAAGTCCGAAATGCATTGGCACATTATGCATCTGCAAGAATAAGTAACTGAAAACATCTAGCTGTTTCGCAAAAATAGGAATTGAGAATGTATTTGGACATTTTTTTTTTGTACTACTTCCAAACATGAACAGAGATTTCTGAAATGTACAACAAAACCACAGAGTTGTTTTTTAGGGAGTGTAGCCCTCACCAACGCCTAGATAACCTATGTCCTTTTTTCGTAGACTTATCCTTGTGCTCAGCACAGAGGCACCAATCGGAGGGTGTGCACCCCACTCACATATATTTTCAAATTGAAACAAAGAAAGTATCAAACTAAGCTCTAGTAGCATAAATAGAAGAATTAAGCTGTGCCCACTCACCAGTAACACATTATTGCTGGGACATCCCATCCAGGTCCAACTCGCTGGCATCAAACCTAACAGTGTCAGCTACCCGTTCTTCCTGCTCAGCACAGTACATACATAGCACAGCAAAGAGGCCTCCCTCACAGCCGTGACTCCTGCGTTTTAAGAAGGCAAGAATAACCAGGTTACTCACTGTAGTGAACACCTTACTCCTAGTCATAGTCTCCTTTCCTCCATACTTATGGGACATCTCTCCGTCCTGTGGGACGGGACCGGAGCACTTTGTAAAAAGCATCCAATAGTTTTTTTCCAAAAAATGTGTCCTTCTCTTTCTTGCGCAGGGCCCGGCACGTGGCCGTAACCCCGCCCACCTTGGCTCCGCCCCGCGCATCGCCCATCAGTCCTTTTCTATCGCCAGGTCAGAGACCTATTAGCAATAACAGAGGAACCTTATTAGAGGGGACGGCGGGCGTATGGAGTAAAGGGGACTATGGACTAGGAGTAAGGTGGTCACTACAGTGAGTAACCTGTTATACTCCTACATCCCGTCCCCTTTCCTCCATACTTATGGGAGATTCCCAAGCACTCCTAACAGGAACTACGGGTGGATGGAAATAACCCTTACTGAAAAAGGTTCTTCAGCACAGCCTGACCAAACTGAGCATCAGCTCTTGAGCTCATGTCAAGACAATAATGCTTACAAAAAGCAGATGGGGAGGCCCAAGTAGCTGCCCTAGCGATGGACTCCCAGGGGACATATTTCTGAAAAGCAACCGCAGCGGCCTTGCCCCGCACCAGGTGTGCATGAATACCCTTAGGAGGTTTCAGCCCTTGGACGGTGAAAGACTCCGTAATGCAGGCGGCGATCCACCAAATAGTCGCCTTAGTCGCCTGCTTAGCCTGAGGGTTACCAAAAGTCACAAACTCGGAAGTTCTGTCCAAATAGAACTTAAGAGTCCTTCTGACATCAAGACAATGCAGAACCCTTTCTGCCTCTGAGGAAGGGTTCGGAAAAAAGACCGGCAGGGAGATTGACTGATTCAGATGGAATTCAGTTACCACCTTCGGCAGGAAAGCAGGATTCGTCCGTAGGACTACCTTATCCTTGTTAAAGACCAAAAAGGGATGCTCCACCGACAAGGCCTGGAGCTCACTCACCCGCCTCGCTGACTTAACAGCGACCAAAAAGAACACTTTCCAGTATAGGTACTTGAGGTCCACCATGGCCATTGGTTCAAAAGGCTTGTGGCACAACGCCGTCAGGACTACATTTAGATCCCACGGCAGGTGCGGGCTACGAATTGGAGGGTAGAGGCGTGTCAAGCCTGAAAAATGCCTCTTAACCACTGGATTACCCAGAGAGTAAGAACACTGGTCCATAGAAAGATAAGCAGAGACCGCTGAAAGGTAAGTTCTGCATGACAGAACGTGAACACCCGACTCTGCTAGGAAGGATACGAAGGACAGCACCGTGTCAATCATAGCCCCCCTTGGGTCCTACTGTTTCTCCAAACGCCAATGACAGAACCTGAGCCATTTACTTCTGTATTGGGATCTAGTCGAGGGTTTTCTGGCTGCCTAGATAATACGCATGTTATCCGCAAACAAGTTAAGATCTTCTAAAGACTTGAACTCAGGCACCATGCCGTCATGCTGAGCGATTGTGGGGAGGGGTGCCACATCTGCTGTTCCCCCCGATAAAGAAGATAGAAGATCGGGGGTCACTGGTAACCTGATCGGCGGATACACCGACAGGTGTTGACATTCTGAGAACCAAAACCTGGCCGGCCACCACGGAGTTATGAGCAAAAGGGAACAGTTCACCAAGTTCTTCAGCTTTCAAATTGCTCGATGGACTAGAGGCAGAGGCGGGAAGGCATAAACTCTCATGTTGTGCCATGGAATCTCGAGTGCATCCCCCAGAGAGGAGGCTCCCAGCCCCCCTCTGGAGGCATACTGAGGAAGCTTCTTGTTTACCGCCGTAGCGAAGAGGTCCACCTCCGGTGTGCCACAATGCAAGAAAATCCATGAGAGGACCTTCGCCTTCAACTGCCACTCGTAGCTGACCACTGTCCGCCAGCTGAGGGCATCCGCTGTGACATTCAGCTGGCCCGGGATGTGCACTGCCAGCAGCCAAACACCATGAAGCACAGCCAACGCCCAAATCTGGATGGCCAGGTCCACGAGAGGAGACTTGGTTCCCCCTTGCTTGTTGATGTAATACATCGACAACACATTGTCCGTGCGTATGCGTACCACCTTGTTGGCTATGATCGGTCTGAACGCCCTGAGTGCTAGGAAGATCGCCAGAAGCTTTAAATGATTTGTGGAGGAGCTGGTCCTGAAGCGACCAGAGATTGGAGACCTGAAGAGGATCTAACGTCGCAACCCACCCCAGGAGGGAAGACTCCGTCGTGATCTTCACCGTAAGGACTGGGTCCTGAAACCCCGCACCCACCGACAGGTTGATGAGAGATGACCACCATTCCAGTTCCACTCTCATGGAAGCAAGAATCATTATCAGCTTGGAATCCGGGTCCACAGCCTGACGCCAAGAACTCCGAAAAGCCATCTGGGTCCGCCTCATCTTGAGACGAGCAAGAGGAAGAGCCAACACGCACAAGGCCATGAGGCCCAGAAGCCTCTGGAACCACCAGGCCGACATGCTCTCCAACTGCGCAAACATCTGACACATGGCTAACAGATCCGCCATCCTGTCCCCGGTCAGGTACACTCTGCAGTCAATCGTGTTCCAGAGAAAACCCAAGAAAATCAAGTCCTGCGAGACCGTCATGGAAGATTTCCGCCAGTTCACCGACAGCCCAAGATGGAACAGGAGCTGAAGGAGAGACTGAAGATTGCTCGCTGCTTTCAACGGACAAGGGCTGCGTAAGAGCCAGTTGCCCAAATACGGAAACACATGGATACCCTGCAGACGAAGATAGGCCGCCATCACCGACATCTTCGTGAAGACACGCGGCGCCGAACTGAGGCCAAAAGGAAGCACTTGAAACTCGAAGTGCTCCTCTCCCAAAGAGAAACGGAGATATCTCCTGTGTGGATTCCAAATCAGAATATGCATGTACGCATCCTGAGGATCCACCACACTGAGCCAATTGCCCATCTGCAAGGAGGATCGTATCTGGCTGGGCGTGATCATCTTGAATTTCTCTTGGGGTAGGAAAAGATTGAACTGGGAAAGGTCTAGGATGGTGCGCAGGCCAGCCTGGTTGGGTTTGGGCACCGTAAACAGCCGGGAGTAGAAGCCCTCCCCTCGTTCCCCGAAGGGAACGGGTTCCACAGCTCTGAGGTCCAGAAGTTTCTGAACCTCGGCTTTGAGGGCGAGCCCGACAGCTCAAAGGGAGGGTTGAAGGGTAGGGTAGGGGGTAGAGGTAAGCGGAAGCCTGCCCGAGCGACTGACAAGACCCATCTGTCTTCGTTGATGGCCTGCCACGCCTCCCAATGAGACGCGATGCGTCCTCCCACCGGTCTCTCGTGCGAGCGCATAAAACCCTCATTTTGCAGGTTTTTCGGTGGTGTTGCCACCTGAACCTGAAGAGGAGGCTGAGGAGCGGGAGAAAAACCGAGTCCGTTGTTGCCTGCGGCGGTTATTCCCCGAGGGGGTATCCACTCTGCAAGATTTCCAGTCAAGGAAGCCCCTAAAGCCAGAGGAGGGTCGGCTTTGCGACAGCGGTCTCTGGGTTTTGAAGGGGGTCTTAACAAGGGCTGCCAAGGACTTAGCCGTTTGAGTGCTATCCTTCGTCTTGGTGGCCTCTACGTCTGTTGAGGAATGAAAGAGCTCCTTACCATTGAACGGATGAACCTTGTCCTGTACCTCTTGAGAATTTAGTGGCATGTAGCCACGCCTGCCGTGAGGTATCAAACCCCAGCATAAGGCCCCGAGCCGAGGTGTCCATGTGATGAGCCGCAGCCTCCAGGAGATCCTGGGCCAGGACCCTGGCATCGGCCAATCCCCCCTTAAAATCTTCCAGCTTCTTGACCGGGATGAACTCCTCAAACTCCGACAGACCTTTCCACATCCGCATATTAGCCCCCGCTAACACCAGTTTGGCATTGGCCTGCCAGAGCTGCAAGACCGAGTTGGCGAAAATCTTCCTCCCAAGGGAGTCAAGGGGCTTATCCTCCTTTCCCAGAACCTGAGTAGCCGTCGTGGAAGAGGATGCTGCAGACCTGGACTGCAAAGTGGCCGCAGCCACCACTGTGGAGGAGGGGGGCGGACAAGACGAAAGGGCCACCTCTTCCGAAGAATGCAGCCTGTATCGCGCCTCAATTTTCTTGTTGACGAAAAGTCCAGAGTGTGGCTTCTCCCAGACCCTACGGGCCTCCGCCAGAACGTCCTTCTGCAAGAAGAGGCCCGTACGCTCCAAGGGAGACAGGGTGAAGGCCCCAGAAAGCACACCCTCCTGTGGAGCGGGTGCCTCGGGCACCGGAACATCTAAGAAAGCCATCATGTCCAGTACCCGGTCATGGAAAGCTCTAATAGAGCGGGGCAGGTCCTTGTTGTCCTGATCACCTTGTGCGTCATCCGAAAGGTCAGGATCTTGTTGAGCCGCGTCGGGCGCTGCCATGTCCATGGGGGACAATGGTGGCAAAGGCGGAAGAGTCAGGGAAGGCACCGTGGGCAAGGCACGCGCCGTCGGAACCACCGCAGGCGCAGATGGACATATCTCCCTAAAAAGCCCTTTGAAATATTCCCTCCTGGGGTCGGTACGCATGAGCGTTTGAAATTTACCGAAAAAGGCTTCCACCGGGGACTGCTTTGGAACCTGAGGTGGCCTCTCATGAGGAGGATAATTCCAGGGACGTAACGGGAAGGGTTCCACACCGGCCCCTCTGTCGACGTATCCACATAAATCAACGGCGCCGACCCCACAGACAACGAAACAGAGTGTGGAAGGGGTATCCGGGCGTTCCAATCATAAACAAGCCGATAAGGATGCGCACGTGGGATGTGTCACCCACGTAACCAAGCCCTACACCTGAGGCCGATGGCGTAGTTGTAGCGGCAGCACCCAAAATGGCCACCGCGGTCGTGGCGGGAACGGGAGCCATTCTGTCATTACCTGAGGGGAACTGCGGCATGGGAGGAAGTGAGGCAGGGGTCCCTGTCAATGGATTAGGGGTCTTAACTTTAGTCTTAATAGAAGGGACCTCGGCAGAGCCGGTACTGTGAGGCCTGAAATGTTTCTGTGACATACCAACCGCCAAATTAGCCTTCGAAGGAAGGACCTCGGCACTGCCAGTAAAAGAAGAACTGCTTCTTTGCCCCCTCAACAGGTCTGGTGTCGCCACAAGAGCGGGAGCGGTGAGCAAGAGCTTTCACCTACAAGGCCTTGCCAGGCCCCTCAGAACTGTTGGTAGCTTTAGCCTCTGTACAAGGGACCTCGGACCGGGGTCCGGTAACAGCCTTATCTGCGCGGGCCTCGAGCATTCGTTCGGTGACAGCTAGCCCACCCAAGGCCTCGGGGCGCACCCCGGTCTTATTTTTGAGGTAAGCTGACGGGGAGGCCTCAGAGCGAGCTCTGGTGCCCCACGACTCAGTAGAACTGGGTCCACAAACAGCCCCCACAGGAGGGGCCTCAGAGCGTGCTCCGGTATCCACAGGCCCCTTAGAGAGACCCTCAGAGAAAACTATGGTACAATTATTAGGCCCAACGGGCACCGCAGGGCAATCCCCGGTAACAGAGCGATCAACGCCCCTTCCGGTCCGGGAGGAACCCGGGAAGGTATCCCCCGGCCGGGGTGCTCTGAACGCCTGAAAATGCGAAGGAGGAGTTCGCCGGAACACCTCCTCCCACCGCTCCAACCGACGTTGAAGTGCCCGGACCGAGATGGAGTCGCAGTAAAAACAGGCATCCCAACGGTGATCCGGACCCAAACACTCTAGACAAAGAGGATGGGGATCCGCCCTCGTGAAGCGCCGATGACACGAAGAGCAATCTGGAAAGTCTAGTTTGAACGACATAGACAGACTAGTAAACGATCGCTAGCGAGAGCCAGAGAGGAAAAAAGGGAAGAATATCTTCCGAGGATGCAAGTGCGTCTAGTCCCGAACGAGCGGAGAAAAGGACTGATGGGCGATGCGTGGGGCGAAGCCAAGGTGGGCGGGGTTACGGCCGCCTGCCGGGCCCCGCGCAATAAAGAGGAAGGACACATTTTTGGAAAACTTTTTTTTAGATGCTTTTTACAGAGTGCTCCGGTCCGGTCCCACAGGACGGAGAGGTGTCCCATAAGTATGGAGGAAACGAGACGGGACGTAGGAGTAAAGTTTAAAATGAACAGTCGCTCTATTGGCACAGCAGAGCCAAATGCCATCACAGGAGCACATGGACACAGGAGCTTCAGACGTCACAATCAATGGCAACAGACCGTCAGTGGGACAGTAAACCTAAAAACCCAAACTAAAAATTACAAGCGTGTGAGGACAGTGATGTCACTCCGCAGCCTGTTTACTGTTTTCCCCCATATGTTTCATGTCATGATAGCAGGCAATGTTGCAACACCCTTGTAAAGGAGGAAACAGGCAGCCAGGAGTGTAGAACTTAAAAAGAGCCTTTATTCAGGATAAATAAAAATAATAAATCTATATCAGAGTTCCAAGATAGATTTCCTCTTCTTCTTTCTGTAGTAAGGGTGAGCCTTCAAAAATTGACAGCTAGTCCTCGTATGCCCAGAGCGTCTCCGGTGCAGCTCTCTCTCTCTCGATGTCCTGCAAGAGATTGGAAAAGACACACACAGTCCGTCAATTGTTTCACCCTTATATAGGGGCTGGAGTTGGGTGGACCAATCAGTGAGGTCTTGTACTGGTTCTCTATAAATATCCCCATAAGCCCAGCCCCCTTCCTCTTTGATCGAAGGTTGCCATATTGCTTCGGCCATCAGGGCAGGGAAACTACGGGGAATCCCGGCTTCCAAGCGAGCCGACACCGCCAAGGTACTTGGAACGCTGTTGCTCAATACGGAAGGTGAGCGATGGGCGAGTACCCGGGAATGGTTTTCTGCTTCGTATTTCTCTATGTATTCCTGCTGTACTGGGAACCGAACCGCGTGGTAGGTATCCGACGGTTGCCTGGGAGCATGTCCGACCCATTTATCCTGGGTCTTGTCATTCCGTTTGTCGGGAAAAGTATTCCCAGGGTGGGTAGAAGTCAGGGGAGCGGGTACGGCCAGGACACTTTGTCGGGTCTCCTGTGACTCCGCCTGCAGGGGTCTCGCAGCTGTCAGCCACATGGTTGTAGAACCCAGGATTCCAAAGACATCGTTGTTTCACTCTCTCTCGTTGGGTTGCACCAAGTGAGCTCTCACATTGTCTTCCTTTTATCTCGCGGCGTTCCGGTTCAGACATCCCCTCCGTTGGGCCTTTTCCCCTGCATTCCTCCATGTTCAGTTCACAACCTTCTATTGACTACAATGGTTACTACAGGCAGTTGTCCACAGGGGAGTCCATGGGCGAACCGCAGAAATGAATGCCATGTGAATCTCAGCTCATAGACTTTCCGCACCGAAGCCTCCACGCATGGGGCAACGCCAGTTTTTGGCACGACAGCAAAACCTGCAACACAACACTTGAAAGAGCAAACAGGTGTGTTTTAGTTATGCTCTTTTAAGCTCGCTGGCGGGTCAGCTGAGAAGGTGAAATAAATCACATTTTACTTCCCCGATTGAAGCGCTTCTGTGCCTGGTCCTACTGTACTACAGTCTCAGGCGCTTCTGGCCTCGTTTCAGCCCCTCATGGATACCCGCCCTTCTCTCCTCGTGCATCAGGCTGTGATGAGACCTGTACAGGTCCCTCGTCATTTCACTCGCAGGCGCTCCTGGGAAACTTGCATTCATGCTGCCATTACTAAGATCCACAATATGTATGTCAGCCAGGTGAAATCAATCAGGAGAACAGTGCTTCTGAACAATGTGTTAGCTGCCTCTACCCACACTCTAGGTCTTGTTTTAAGGTTTGTGCTTGAAAAGGCAAACATCCAAGGCTAGGATGGAAAGAATTTTAGGAGTGACGGAACAGACATGAACCAAATGGGCAGCGAGGGGAGTGCTGCGACTATGCCCTTGCTGGCGCTTATCCCCCGGGAAGAGGGAAAGGCTGTGACCTATGGCCTGCTGGTGCTTATCTCCTGCAAAGAGGGAAAGGCACCAAAAACAGCTAGAGTTGCAACAGTTTTTCTTCAGCGTTATACATTAGGGCATACGAGCCCACAGAGTGCCCTTTTCACCTGGAAGTCAACAACGACCAGGAGTGATAATGCAACGTGACATCTCAAGTGCACAGAGACACTGCCCAATGTTCCCGGATTTACTAGCACCTCCGATTCAATCTTGTGCAAGACTCTTATCACTCCAGTAAAGGGCACGGCGCAAGTGCCATAACATTTAGTGAAACCCAAATATTGGAATACATTTCGCAAACACAATACCAGGAGAGGTTGTTAAAGGTAGCGTGGCAGAAGTGATGCTGAGAATCCTCGCAGGGCTGTTGGGCGGCGAGGCGCTGTTCCTAAACGCTGGGGAACAGGATGGAGGGGGAGCCATGGGCGAGACATGACAACTAGTTCACTCCCAGTTTACACAGCATGGCAGGGCAGCCACTTCCGTCTGACACTCTGCTCGCCTCATACTGCTGCTGCCAAATGGGGTCTTAGCGTACTTACAAGATGGTGTGCATTAGTAATGTTATGATCTGCCACATAACAGGGCTTAAGAAATATTAAAGTTCACATGAGGCTTTTTGAAAATGATTGTTCCCTTTTGTACAAATAATTTTATGAAAAGTTAAATACATCAAGCACATAGTAAGTTAATACCAATAATACAATTTTCTGCTGGAGTTCGGCACACATTTTCTTACACAGCAGAATTCTTCTTTTGTGTGATAATCTTCATTATTATATCCAATACTGGAAATAAATACATATGTAACCCGCTGCACAGTAGTTACCATGCAGTGTGCAATACCTGGAAACCACCCACCAATTAGGAGTACGTCAGTCAGGCTTCAGACCCCAACACAGGACTGGAACTGCACTGATCGACTTAAAAGCACAAATCGACGCTCTGAGAGACAGTGGAAAAACTGCTCTCCTGCTCCTACTTGACCTCTCAGCAGCAATCGCCCTAGTGGACCATAAAATCTTGTGCAATCACCTGGACTCCGCGGCCCACTTCTCACAAGAAGCAAGGACTATGTGTTTTTTCATCAACAGCGGTCGCCGACCCCATACCTATCACCTGCGGAGTCCCACAGGGTTCCTGCATGTCCCCAACCTTGTACAATATATTCACAAAGCCCCCTTTTGACGATCTAGATGATCTGGGTATCACTTAGAACAACTACGCTGATGATACCCAGATCCTCATCCCCCTGACGGGAGACTAAAACAAGGATTTGGCCTTTGTGAATAGAGTATACCTCATCATCCAGGCATGGATGGCCTCTCATGGGCTATGCCTGAATGATGACCAGACGGAACTCCTTATCCTCGGCACCCCCGCTCATCTCAATAAACTTGGCCATAACTACACTTCAAAATAGATGACAATAACATCTCAGTAGCCAAGGAAGTCAAAACCTTTGGCTTCTACTTAGACGCCACCCTCTCCTTCAACAAACAAGTTAACTCCATGGCCTTGTCCGCGGCTTATACCTGTAAGCTTTTCAGAGCAGCTAAACCCTTCCTTTCAACCAATAGCTGCATTACCCTAGCCAGAGCCCTTATTTTGTCTAAACTGGACTATTGTAACACCTTCTATTTAGGGAGTAATAAATAAATCCAGATTCTACAAAATAATGCTTTAAGAGCAGCCTCGAGTATTTCCAAGAAAGCCCACATCTCTGACATCAGAAGAAATAATAATTGGCTCAAATCCTGCTAAAAACAGCCTCCTTGACCCATAAATGTGTCGACAATACTGCCCCACAATACCTCACAGCCAGATTCATGAGACAGTCCTCCAACCGCCTAACAAGAACTGCTAACCCCAATCTCCTTACCGTGCCGAGATTCAAACGCTAAAACTGGAGGAAGCAGCGTCCCGGTTAAAGCCACCCAATATTGGAACTCCCTTCCACCAACCCTGTGGGAAGATCTACCCTACCCACGCTTCATATCTAACCTCATCCACTGGATCTAAGAAAATGAACACTAACCAGCTAACCCCACTAACTCCCTCCTGCATCTCAACACCTTGCACTGCCATATATGACCTCTCTTACCGTCCACTTGGCACTGTTGTATTACTGTATATTGTAACTGTTTATTGTTATTACTCTGCAGACGTGCTTTGTCTAAATGTTTCCTGCCTATCACCCAATTCCCTAATGCGTTCTAACGTATCTTGCATAAATGTCTGTACTATTGTCCTCACAGCAATGTAACCAAAGCTGAACAACCTCTTGATGCCTATTGCGCCCTGATACCCTTGGGTCTGGTGCGCATTACAAATATTAAAACAAACATGTGTGAACTTTATCGAACATGGCCACCACCATGGAAGAGCTCAGAGCTCAAAGAGTTCAGAGATGGGCAGGAATGGGTGGGATTAGCCATAAGGATTAGCATTGCTAGGGGCTGGGAATGGGAGGGATCAATAACCAAACAACACCTAATACACTGTGTGTACCTCCTCATATTTCATTTTCCTGAACCCCTTGTCAGAAGCCCTTTTCCCCATGTACATATGATTCAGTATTTTAATGCAACAGTTTGGGCTATTAAAAAGGTGTCACAAGCGACACCTAATAGCCCAAACTAGAAAGAAGAGTGAAAGAAAACATGCTTCTGTGTGTCGTACAGTGTACTGTATGCTCGCACAACAGAGGTATAGACCAGCTTTACAACCCAGGCTATGAATTCCGAACTCCAGGTACAGGGGAGACAAGACTTACATGAGAATCGGTGACTGCAGACACAGCAGACGTGAGTGCCCAAAGAAACAGAGGTGCAGTACGAATGTTGGAGGCACGGCGCAAGAATTGGAAATGTGGACTTGGTGAGCAGGGTCAGCTGTGAGTGACCAAGCAATGGGAAAAAGAGGCACATCTAAGCCATCTTCAGACGCAGATGGGAGCGGGGTGAAGCCCCCAGTAGCAAGATCGGATTACTGAAGCTACACAGCGAGAAAAAGCCATACACGGACATATAAGCGTCATCTTCAGACACAGAAGCGAGCGTGTTGACACAACCGGTAGCAACACCAGATTACTGTAGCTACGCAACAAAGTGTAGCCGTACACAGATGTTGTTCAGAAACGCAGGACAAATGTAGAGACAATGTAACACGGTGGTGCATTGGGGAAAAAATAATAATACAAATAATTAGCGAGCAGCTAGACCAGCGAAGAGAGACAAAGGATGGCCAACATACCAGGGCCCAAACTGTATCTGCCCTCAAACGGAGAGGCACTTAAAAAATGGAAGGAGGAATGGAAAGAAGGGTGTCTGAAACATGTTTTAAAAGTGCTGGGACCCTATTATTCAAACGAAAGGAGAGATGCACTACTTGTTCCTTGCCTAGGACATGCACGTTCCGGAGCATACAACATTGCGAAACATACAAATCACAAATGTGGGTACCAAGACCAAAGTAGGATAACCGGATTTACATTAGGAAATGCTTAAGATGTGGCTGTGGCAGTACCAAACATATAGCATCGGGCCGAGAGTGCATGGTGATACACATAACATGCCAAGAGTGTTGAAAAAAGGGACACCTGGCAAGATGTTGAACGTTTGCAGGGAGAACACCAGGGTTGCGCATAAAATCTCTAATGACCAGAGGAGAGGGGATGCTCCAAACAATGTTTGTTTATTTGATAAAGCGCAACCAAACCCTTAGGTAGCTGGGCTACAATGCAAGTGGAAGAAAACACATGCAGTGGTTGCGATAAACAGGGTAGAAGCTAATGTATTGAATGTGAATAGCAGGGAAGCAGTTGGTGACTAGAGTGAGACCAGCCCGTAGCGTTTGTATTTGTAACTCCTGAACATGGATCTTAAGAAAAAAGGAATGAAGAAAATAAACTCACTGCTGCGTTGCACAACAGAGGTATACACCAGCTTTACAACACATGCCCTGCCAAATATCTATCAGCCCTGAATTTGAAAATCGATTTCACCAACATTCTAGATTGAGATCCATTTGAATAAGCATTTTGACTGACTGTCCAAATTATGGTTATGCTCATTACTAAAGTGAATTCCTGTGATTGCCCGGAACCTCTTAAATAATCCCACCCGTTTAAGAAAATCTCAAAAAAATGTATATTTGTTCATTAGCCCAGATATATTGATATCGAGGTATAGATCTGATCACAAAACTTCAGCCTATGACCCAGCATGGGGCTTTGCGGCTCTCTAGCGAGAAGAAGAAATTACTTATCGCTGGCATTGTTCTTTCTACTGGATTTTCCTCCTACAGATTCCTAATCTTTGATATACCAATATCCTGCCTGCAGTCTCGGAAACATTTTCAACAACAGGGGGCGTTGTGCGGCATCGATTCGATGTCCTTTGACAGTATCCATTCCTACGCTCAAAATGGACGCTGATGATGGTATAAATAGCATGGATTGTGCCCATTGGCTCAGTTCTAGTTTTTTCCCCCCTTTCTGCACAGCCAATTTGAGGATTACAAAAACCTGCATGGGTGCTTCAAGAGAGAGAAGTGTATTATAAATTCACCCACAGTCAGAGTGGAAGGCTATGAGGGCAATGAGTAATCCGTGGGAGGAACATCCAGTAGAAAGAACATTACTAGGGTTCAGACATGTGTTCTTCTAGTGGATTGTGACTCCACGGATTCCTTATCTTTGATAAACTCCCAAAGTGTTTCATAGAAAAAGGGTGGACCAGTGGACTTTTCTTACTGGTTTATATTGTGCAAAACAGCTTTCCCAGACCTAGCATCTGAAAAGGTGGTATCAAACACCAAGCTGCAGCAGTACAAATGTCCTGCACTGGTACACCTCTTTGCAGAGCCGAAGTGGATGTCACTCCTCACTGGAATGTGCCCTTAGATTTTCAGGAACATCTTTCCCAGTGTGAAAAACCAGAGGGTGTTTCACTGCCCAGACCCCGGATCCCTTGCTCAGGTGGCCATGGCATGGCCATCGCCTTTGGATCCAGACCCTGAGGGAGGACAGGTGCGGGAGGAGTGAGGCGTCCTCAGGAGTGGGGGAGGGACACCCAATGGCGAGATGCAGTCTCGCCCCCTTTCCATTACCCCTATCCAATCCTATTTTGTGAGTGTAAGAAACCTAGCCATGCAGGTCAGAACAACAAGGCTAACGGGAACGTGGAAGCTACCAGGGAAGTAGGTCAAGCACCCTGTGAACATGGCCAGCTAACGGTGGTGAACCACAGGGGAGACAGTGAGATGGAAGAGGGCGAATGGTGGAGCTGCAGCGCTCCCTGGAGAGATAACCAGACTCCAGATACAGGGTTGCTTACCATGGGGGGGGGGGGGGGTGAGAACACCAACCCAGTTGACATATGTTGGAGAGACGCGTGTTGGACCGAAACCACCAACCCGAGTGACATGTTCATCGCAGATGCTTTAATAAACGCAAACAGCAGCAGCGTGGCTCCGAAGAACCCTGAAGGCATGCTAATGAACCTGGAAAGCAGCAACACCGCTCCAAAGGACCACGCGGTCGTTCTAATGAACGCGGAAGACAGCAACGCTGCGTCACCGAGGACTTTTGGTTTATGGGAGGAGGATGCAGAAAAGAGCAGTTCACAGAACCCATTAAGTGCACGAGATGAGAACAATCCAGTAGACAGTGATTTGTTTCCCCATTTAGACACAAGTATGGAAAACACAGACTTACTCTCAGTATTTCGCCCAGTGACACCAAACAAAGAATCCAGATGGCCGCAAGTCTGGGAGGCATTGTGGCCATCTTCATGTCGGAAAGAAGTGGGCGGGGCTTACCAAGGCTTCCAAGCATGATGGCTTCTGATTGGGCATTGACACACAAGCCCCTATTTAAAACAGACATGGAGAAAGGACTGACAGATTTTTCTCCGTTCTGTTTCAGAACTGGCTGGAAGGCGAAGAGAGAGCTGCTGAGCATCGCTGGGCCTTAAGAGGTCTAGGTCCAGAGTTCATCCATACTCTTTGAAGGGCTATAGATCAAGACTGCACTAGACTACCTAAAGTCTATATAGAGACAATTGCAAAGGAAAACATTCTGAACAGTTGATTATATTTATTTTTAGTCAATAAAGACAATGTTTTTGTTAAGGCACCCAGCTGTCTAGCGTGTTCATACAGTAAGATATTCCAACTTCCCAGATCCACCCCCCTTTCCTGCAGAAATACTGAGCCAAGGAAGAGAAGATCTAAGGCTGAAAGCATTACCACCCATGCAATACAATGGACATGTCCCTCTAACGCGATCAGGCAGGGTCAGGCACTTGACTTTAATCACACACACCTAATACCTATTAACTCTCCCCACATGGTTAAAAAGTGTAACACTGAGACATAAATGGGGCAAGGTGGTGCATGAGAAAGAGCAGACGCTCCAGGGCGACGGTGAACCAGGCGAAGGAGAGCCTCAAACCGAAGGGTTAAACCAAAGGAGCAAGTAGCCAGAGACCCCCCAGGCAAAGGATCGTTATTTCCGAAAGGCCATGAGGATTGCACAAGACAGCCGAGCTGGAACGGAGAAAAGTGTCTTGAGTGCAACAAGGTTACCAGACACCCTGCCGGGTGAACGGCAGAGTTGGGTAGGCGCTGAAGCGGCAGTAGTAACAACCTTGACTCCTATTTGTTTTTTTTTAATTGTAAAACTTCAACAATGATATATCATGTTTTTGTTACATTTCATCCAATCAATCACTTCCCTAAACTTGTCAAAGTTAAAAAAAAAAAAAAGAAGAATAGAAGAAGAAGAAACTTTAAAGGCACCATCAACATGATTACGTAGCCTTCAGTTGATAAGTGCACCAATCAGGTAGAGGCTGTCTTTAGCACTTCATCAAAGAAGTTAATTAAGTTACAAGACAGCTTGATGTTATGCCCTGCCACGGCGTAATTCCACCAATTTTCTGAGTCACTAGATATTGGTTTGAATTCCTTCAAGTGCTTTTCGCGAAATGTAGTTAGCATAGGGCATTCTGCAGCCAGATGTTTTAGAGACTCAACAGCTTCTGTTTTACAGAACCTGCATTTATTGTCAACTGTGTCTTTGTTCTTTCGCATCCAGAGCATCTCGTTAGTGTCTAGGGCATTCAATCGCAACCTTAAAAATTGTGCCCTATGATGACGCGAAGGACAATTGGTTAAGAATTTTGTTTGATGATGTAATTTAATCATATTACCAAATAAAGGCAGGGTGGATTTAAGGGCTGTACGACAATTATAGATTGAAATCCAGTCCCATTTTGCGAGCTTCTTTTTGGCCAATTGTGGACGTTGGATTAGTTCTTCGTTTGATATGCCCGCTTCAACCATGATCAGATTTAATTTAGATTTCCAGACTTCGATCAAGGCATTTTCCTTTGATTCTTTGTTTATCTTGAAAATGTTGTAGGCCGTGGTGGAAGTCCCGAGGTGGATCTTACGCAGGGTAGCTAACGATTTCCAAACTATTGTCATATATATAGAGCTCAGCGCCAGCTCATATCTCACTGCTGATATTGAAATGTAATTCGGGAGGTTCAAAACACGTCGCCAGAATTTTCCTTCCAAACGACTCCAAACATTATTATTAATGTTCAAAGCAGCTTCACCTCCGAAGGTGATTGTTGGAATTACCTTTTGGAGGTAGAACAGTATGACAAGCGTTATAGAAAATTTCCCATAGTCAGTGTTGATTTTAGCCGCTTGTAGACTTAGGATCTTTATTTTAGACAGTAGGTCGTCGATCCAGGCGGCTTCACGTATTGAATCGTTGACCAGTACGCCTAGCTAGCGGATTGATTTGACAACTTGTAGTGTTTTCTCCTCAATTTGCCATCTGAAAGATTTATCTTTCCTTGACATAGATCGTCCAATGCACATAATTTTTGTTTTCTCTGTGTTCATGTATAGCTCGTTGGCAAATAGAAACTCTTGTAGTCGTGAAAGAAGATGTTGGAGGCCGATATGAGTCTGATCGACCAATACTATGTCATCAGCATAGACTAGATGTTTTACGGTATGACCATTAAGCTTAGGAGGAAAACAATGGACCGGCTTCAGCCATTATGGTAAATCAGCTAAAAAGATCTTGAAAAGGTCAGCTGCAAGAGGTCAGCCTTGTTTGACTCCCTTGAAAGTTCTTATTGGGTCTGTAAGATCGCCTTGTGAATTAACTCTGATTTGAATCAAAGTATTGGAGTGCAGGGCAATGATAGGTTCTAGCAAATGATCTGGGCACTCCCATGAGCGTAGTTTTGCCCATAATTTGGACCGATTAATGTAATGGTATCAAAGGCTTGCCGAAGGTCAACAAATATTCTGTTTTTTGTCATCAATGCTGATAATTTTAAAAATGACAAAAGAGTAAGATTTGTGTCCGTTCCCACATCCTTTGTGAATCCTGATTGTCGGATATCAAAGGACCCCGATGAAGTGGCCCAGTTTACCAGCTGTTGTCGTAAAAAAGATCCAAAAATCTTGCCGATGGTGTCAAGAAGGGCGATCGGGCGATAATTTACAGGATCTGCCTGACAGCCCTTCTTGTATATGGGAACCACGATTGCCCTAACCCATGAAGAGGGAAGCCTCTTACTGGTTGCAATTTGGGAGAACAGCTCATGAATGAATTTGGCCCAATGTGTCCTGTGCTTTTTAAGCATAAGGTTTGATATTTGGTCAGGGCCAGCAGCTCGTGAGTTTTTTAATTTTGCAATTGCAGATTCAATCTCTTCGCACGAGGGTGTTATGGTCCAACTTGATTTTGACATTATAGGCAGTAGCGAAACTTCAGTCACTGGTTTTTCATAGATTGAAGTGAAATGATCGCGCCATTTGTCGCTTTAAATTTCATTTGAGATTGATGGGGTTGCTTTCGTGCGGTTTTTGTTTAAGATGGCCCAAATTTCTCGTGTATTTTTCTGCACAAGAAGTTTTAACATTGTTTCTGCACGTCCCTGATCAATTATTATTTGATGCGATCTCAGCCAATTTCGATATACTTGCCGTCGGTTCTTCGTTTCTGAGGCCCTGCGAGTTGGATCACAGAAAACTCTCTTTATTCGTTTGAGATCTCTCCTTAATAATTTTTTTGCCTATGCTATTTCAGAGCTATATAAGTGCTTTGGTATTGTCCCAAGCGCTTTAAAATTAAGCGTTGTCTGAGTGTGGTCTGTTAGCAGCGGTAAATATTCAACCGTCTGAAGTTCTTTCAGGTTTAATTTTAAATTGGCGATAGAAGAATCATTTATTCTCAGTCGATTACCAGCTGCGTTTGTTTGCAATGGGTACAAGTATTTGTCTTGTATGTGACATGGCTCCTCACACCAAACTAGTTGCAGCATATCGTGATCACTGGCTGTCATTGATTGCACATTTAAGGATATAGATTTTTCAAGAAAATCAGACGAAGCCCAGATGTAGTCGAGTGTGTTTGTCCGAGTCATGTTATGCCACGTTGGATTTGCAGGAGAGTCGCCTTGGATAGATCCATTTAGCATGTGACAGTTACGATCCAAAAGATCTTTTCCCCAGCGTTGACCTCTCAAGATAACTTCGGACTCCGACAAACGCACATTTGATTTAATGAATGGATCAAATTTAAACCAACTACAGTTTAAGTCTCCGCAGATGAGAACTGAAACATTTTCGTGCTTTAAGGAGGCGAGGTCAATTTCATTCATTACTGACTGGATAAAAGATTCAGATGAAATCATAGCCGGATTCCAATATCCATTTATTATCAGGAGATTGAGATCCATGTCTCTCAGTGACAGTCTAATCAAAGTGCTTTGTACAAATGGATTTGGGTTCGTAGAAGTCACCAGTGTCCACCAATTCCAGATTTTCAATAAAGTTATAAAGCCTGAAAAGGGCCGGCCCTTCGGATTTTTCCCAGCAGGATTTAACTGAATCGAAAAGCCATCGCATGTAGTAGGATCTCTTAGCCATGTTTCCTGTAAGCATATGATGAAAACCTTCTCCAATGAGACTGGGAATGTGTTAAATAAATGTGTGAATCCTCTTGTGTTCCATGACAGCAGAATTAGCTCTTGCTGTTTCGATTGTATTCATTGTTATTTACGTTGTCCATTGGTAAGTCTTTTCGCGTTGATGGCTCTTCTTTCGAATGACTGGTGCATGGCGGCGTCAAGGATGTCAGGAGAGGAGGCTAAAGACTGACGCAGAGCAGAACGCTTAACGGTTCTAGGACTTGCCTCATGCTCAAGATTTGTTTTAGAAGGTAAAGATTTTAAGGCGGTTGACTCAATGGTAAGATCAAAGCCATAGACCAAAAGTAGCAGATTTTTTTACAGCCACCGAGGAAATATGTAGGAGAACCTGATCAGAGGACCTTTCAGAAACGTATTCCACGATTTTGATATCATTCGATGAAATCGCTCGTAGTGATGGAATACAAGCAAATAATTTTAAGATGTTTCCTCCGTTTAAGTTAACTTCATTATCATCAGAATGAATATTCTGAAGCCGAAGTTTCCACTTGCATGTTTGAGTCTCAGAGCTTCCGGGACCAGAATTTTGCCGAGCTAAACGCGAGGTTAGCTGGTTCGATGTTTGTTTAGGGTTTAACCTCGAGCTTAGCGCTTGCTGAGAGATTCTTTTGGCCGCAGAAGCAGATTGACCGTCAATGGATTTTGCTTGCGAGGACTTCAGTAATTTAGTGGCCTCTTGGGTTTTCCTCCAGGAAAGCCTAGTTTGTCTGATTGCTTGGTCTTCTGGAGAAGCTGAGATGGAATTTTCTGGATCAGCTGAGTAAGTTGATACATTGCACAGATCTATCGAAGAGTCTGAAGCCCCGTAGTTAGTTAGAGATGCATTTGAGGCAACTCGCCAGCGTTTTACTGAGATCTTCGGTATGCTCGCGTTAGTGTCTGACGAACTTCTTGGGCCATTGTCAAAAGTGCTCTTTTCGGTGGATATATGAACTGGTCGAGTAAACAGGCTTGTCTTCTTTGGAGTTGTAATATTCCTTATGAACTTTTTAACCTTTTGCTGTGATCCTTTCACTGGAATATCTTTTTTTATTTTGTGTTGCTGAGCTTGCTTCACAGGAAGTCTTTTCGAACTTTTTCATTTGCTATAAGAATTGTTTTTGCTGGACCTTTAAAAATGTTAAATGAGTTTACTGCCTTAGGGGTTTGGGTTAATGCGGTTTCTTTAGGTGGGATCGCATTCAGGACGAGAGGATTAGCATTGGAACCCAAACCATGTGAAGTCTGGTTCAAATCTTGAACATCATGATTTGGAGCTGACGAGCTCGATGGTAATCCAGACAGTGAGGGTTCGTTAGGCATTGACGCAGAGGCAGTTGTCAATGAAGGTTGAGGTGATCCAGACACTCCATTTCGTGTCGGCAGGGCGCCAGCATTGATGCTGATAGTGTTTTTACGCATCCATTTCACCGAGTCTAAGAGACCTTCCATTAAGGCATCATTTTGGCATTGGTGCCGTGCGGCTAAATCGCTCAACCTTTCCTGCCATCTCGTTGCGATTTCTGCATTGCTTGTCATTTGATCTTGTAAGAAGTTTGAGAAGATTTCCAGCTTGTTGATTTTAGTCGTTAGGTTGGATATGGCAGCGCCTTGATCATTTATTGTTCCTATCAGTGACTCTAAGATTTTTGTAAATGGTGCTAGAGCAACGGCTGACGCAGCCAACAGATTGTTATGAATCTGCAGGAGTGCTTCAGGTGACATTCCGAGCGATTGAGGTTGAAAGTCCTGGAATGCCAAAGAACAAGTCGAGTTGTCCAAGTTGTATTGTGGATTGAATAAAGAGCTTTTTTTACGCCATTCATTGAATTGTCTTTGTCTCCTGATTGAGACTGCATGGGGTGAGGTGTGCTAACATTCATCATTGGATTTTCATGCAGAGAATGCATGGTGGAAATACGTTTTGCCTTAAGCTCGGCTACTCTTTGAAGACGGCCAGCGCGAGCAATCGCACTCCGATCAAGATGTGTGGAGACTGAGTTTGCTTTTAATGTTGAGACTTGCGGAGTGCTTGCAAAGTTGGACTCAGTAAGCGGTTCATTTCTATTTGATGTGGAAGACTGCCTGACCTCGGGTGCTTGGCAAGCTAAAGCACTGTCATTCTCAAACTCAGTTCCATCAAGAGAGGTACCCAAAGTCACTTGGCCTACAGATTTTAGTGGCATTAAATCTATTCGAGGGCCAGGTGAGTTGGTCGCATGTGGAAGACATAAAATGTTTACAGGGAGCCTCGATGCAGTTTTTGAATTGACCAAGCTGATTTGAGAACCGCCGGACTTGACCAAGGCATTGCTCGATATTTTTTGGTGTAAAGAAGTTTTTTTTACCAATACAGTGAGAAATTGGTGCCTGAGGGGGTGTGACTGATCGTTTGGCATTCGTGGCTTGCTTGAATTTCGAGTTGTTCAGCTGAAAGTTTTCTATTTCTGAGTTCGCAATTTTTAATAGTTCTTCATCAGTCACTGTTTGTTGTGTATTACTTTTATCTTTCTGGACGTTGACGTCATTCTGAGAAGTTCTGTTTTTATAGAGCATATTAGCTGACAAGACTGAATTTGTCGTATATGGTGTATCTGACGCTCTCGCGTCAGAGAAGGGCGCCGATGTTAGCACCAAAGCATTAAGTGACTTACGCCAGTCCACAATGGCTGCTTGAGAAGCCAGAACATCAGATACGATAGGAGACACGTTTGCAGGGGATTTGCCGTTGAAGGGTGAATTGCTTTTAGGATTGGAGATACACATAGCTGCCGAGCATTGGGTAATTGAGTTGGATGCGAAAGCATCCGATGGAACAATTTGTAGCGCCGAAGCCTTTGAAACATCATCCGGAGCAGAACGTTTGTCAGCGGTTGTTAAAAGTGAAGATGTTAAAGAGTTCATATTACCGATTGTTACAAGGCAAATTGGATCAGGTGACTTGCTTTCGGTTATAAGCGCACGGCCGGCAGTTTTGCTTACCTTTGACCCGGCAGCGGCTTTCATCCTTGCCCAAGGATTGGTCATACGCCGTTGCTGTGAAGCTCTTTTCCTAGTTTGAGGGCCGTCAGCTGATAAGGTCATGATTAGTGTTTCCACAGCAGAAAAGGACACAGACAATACGGCAGAATATTGAGAATGGGCACAAGGATTGCTCCCTTGCGTTCCGTCTTGCTGTTCTTCCTGTTATGCGACGTTTTGGGAGAATGTCGTGATGGGCAGACGGCAGTAAAGCAGCAAACAGCCAAACAGCAGGAGTCTCTGCAGTCGCCCTTTACGCGGCCGGGCTTCACGCCGCAAGGGTTGCTGGGATCTGGTTTTGTGGCCTCACTTCCTGGAATGGGCGGAGTCAAAAGATGGGCGGGGCTTTCCACCCGCTTCGTCGCGTTGCAGCGGTTCACTCGCTCGCACACAGTCGACCTCACAGAGTGCAAGGGACGCGAGTGGAAACACGCTGTTAAAAGGTAGGTTGGAGATCGGAAGTTCAATATTGAATATTGAAGCAAGTAGGAGGAGGTCGCGCTTCTGCAGCGCAGCCAAACAGCAGGAGTCTCTGCAGTCGCCCTTTACGCGGCCGGGCTTGACTCCTATATCAAAGGCGCGCAAGACAGAAAGCATCTTAACACGATCAGTGAGTTGAAGGAAGCAAAGGAAGCCTGGTCTGTGTTTAACTGAAATGCTTGCATTTCAATTAAACAATGTCCGAGGGATGAAGGTTATGCAAGCACCAATAAGCTGCAAGAGAAAGTGAGTCCATTGCTAAGAACTGTGAATACGAAATACAAAGTAGCAGAGTGGTCCGGCGAAGTGAGATTGCCCAATCGAACATCTCTGTGAAATGTTTTAAAGCTGCAGAGGCAGCAGGAAACAAAAGATAATGAGCGTTAAATGAAAATCTCAAGAACTGTTTGTTTTATTGAATCTGCCACGGGATCGAGAGGAGGGTCTCAGCCTGGCTGTGGGAGACTCTCGTTTGAAAGTAAAGAAAGGGTCTGGGCCCGACTGAGGGAGACCCGTGTGAAAAAGCAAGAGGGTCCAAGCCCGACTGAGGGAGACCTATATGTGAAAGTAAAAGTGTTTTCTGCGTCATTGGGGGTATGTAGGTATAGCATGAATCGTCAAGTTTCCTGCAGACTCTACCTCCATGGCAGTAAGGAGGTCAAGCACGTATCTATTCTGCAACCACATTAGCCTGATTGCGTACATTAACATCTGTATCGCTTTGAGTTTCTGTTCTGTGTCACTGGCCAGCTGGATCACTTCCCACTGCACGATCTGGAGCCACTTGGCATTCGCGGCGGTCTGCAATTTTTCTTCTTTGCTGTGGAGCCATTGTTGATCCTGGAGTTCTTTTAGTAATTGTGAGGAATCTTGCGATAGATTATTCAGTCTTCTCCTCCTCTGCAATGTTTCTCTTTTCTCCTTCTCTGGTAGGATGAGAATATGCTTTTGCAGTGGCACTGTGGATGGTATGCCAGACTTTGGTGTAGTTGTTGGAAACGACAAGCAACCTGGTCCCACTATCAAATGTTCTTCAGGGACCACCAGGAGAGCCAAGTGCAACGAGGCCAGCGAGAAGGTGCCCCTCCATGATGGCAGGATGTGCAGAAAAGCCTGCTGGCGGCATACCCGGTAGTTATCCATCACGGCAGTGGTCCCATTTTTGAGATCTGGAATGTATAATGTTTTGTTGCACCTATTGACCCCCATGAGGACGCTCCCTTCATTGTAAAAGCACTGCTTGTATTCTTCCTGCTTTTGCACTTTTACTGGTTTCTCCATTGCCTCGATCCATGTTCATTCCAGTATCCACCACACACACTGTTCACTTTATCTATCACTTCTTATCCAAATCCCATTAGTCCTTCTGCCATGCAGCTCATTGTGGTTTCTTGCCATCTATTTGCCACAGACTTGACACCTTCCAACATTAGATACAGTCTTTGCAAGCACTCCACACTCGTTGGTTTTGGCCACGTTGCAGTTGATGAAGGTCTGACACTTCTAATCGTATGCTCCGTGCCTGGAAAGTGCTTTGCACCCTGCACAATGTCAGATGCAGTAAACATTGAGCCTCCACAATCAGAATTTCATGTGGCATTAATACCTTGGGGGCTCCCAATGCCTGTGGCATCAAGGAGCACACGTAACAGCTTCCATCAACTTTTGTTTTCCCAACTGAGCTCCTCATGTCTGCGTACCAACTATTACTAAACTGTGGATGGTGCACTTCTACTACTGTGTCTTACCCAAGTCCTTGGTATTGATCGTATTTAACAGTTCTAATTTGTCTTTTAAAACGTTTTGATCCACCAAAATGCACAACACTAGAATAGGAAGTGTCATTTGCAATTATGTTAGAATAAATATTAGGAAATAATGATAACGAGCAGATTTGCAACATTCCCCATACGTTGCTGGGTGCAACATCATTGTTATGCTATTAGTAAACAATCAGTTAATACTAGTTGCATTTCCTATCCCCCTTTTTATATCACTACTCCATATAAAACTACATCCTAAATACATTTCTAGTCCAAACATATAAATAGCAAAAACACTTGCTACCCAATGCATTACACATATAACTGTTTTCCCCCCACTTACATAAGAGGATCTTTCTGAAAACGAGAATGTTGCTTTTTATAAATGGAGTTGTTGGACCCTTGTACATCCATTGCAAGGAAAATAAATGGAAGAGACAAAGAGGGAAACAATGTAATGCATAGCAGCGTTTTTATTTATCACAAAAGGTATGCATTCTGTAGAACCCCTTTTTAATTTTTTTATTTTAGTAAGGCCAAAAACACATCGGAGGACACCAGCAGTGAATCTGCAGCTGACCCTTGTTTTTATAGAATTTTTACCTAGAGAAGAGGTATTACTTGGCAGACACTTAACCGCACTGTTTAGTACTTTACTGAGTTTGGGTGGGGTGTGCGGCCTGGGGTGCGTTGCAAACATCAGATAAATGCACCCAGTATCGTAATTCATGAACGTTTACTGCAAGAGGGGTAGCATAAACCACCTCAAAGGGGCCATTATATCTAAGCTTTTCCACCGGCGAACAAAGTTTTTAATAAAGATGTGGTCACCAGGTAAAAGCTGAAGAGGAGGCAACGTGGGTGGAGTATCGGATGCACTGCTGGTTGTTTCTTCAGTCCTTGGCGGCGCAATCTGTTGAGAGATACATTTTATGGCTTTGGTTAAGGCACACAAGTAGCTATGCAATTCGTCCCCTAGAATGGACGCAGCTCTGTGAGCCTCAGATGCTCTCCTGATTGGAGATAGAGGCGTGTGCATGTGGCGCCCCGTTACCACCTCGTAGGGCTGCGTGAGCATGCTGAACAAAGCAAGAGGCAAACCGAGCACCAAATTCTTTTTTAAGAGTGGTGCAAAGCTTGGAAAGTTTACTCTTGAGAAGACCATTGATCCTCTCCACAACTCTGGTTGCCTGAGGATGGTAAATTGTACACATTCGATGCTTGATGCCCAATAATGCGGTAACTTCCTTAAAAAGCTAATTGAAGAAGTCCGTGCTGTTATCAAACCTTAAAACTTCACATGCCCCATTGAGGAAAGACCCCTCACTAAAAACGTGGCCGCAAATTTCGCATCAGGGTGTGCACAAGGACCTGCCTACACCCACCACGAGAATGGACACAACCCCGATCAGGGAGAGGGATCCGTTACACCTTTTGCCCATGTTTGCATAGTTTTTTTTTTTAAACATTTTTTATTATATTTCAACCAACAAAACAATACAGACCACATGTACAGTGCAAGATGCCACAATACAATTTCAAGTTTGTACACTATACAATTTGGTCTCTGTTCCCCAAAACCCACCCCCTTACGAGCCCATCAAGTCTGTTTGCTCTGGATTCGCGCTGCGCGGTGAGGTCCGTTCTCCATTGGAATCCGCCAAGTCTGGCATCGTTCCAAACAGTTCCGCTATCAGTAATTTCCAGGCCAACAGGGTTCCTATCTCTTCTCCCCCTCCCATCATACTCGACTCCTGCCATGCCATGGTCTCTGCTTCCGCCCCCTTTCGCAATTCCTTCCACCATATCTCCACCTGCGGTTTATGACAAGCCTTCCACCCCATGGCGATCCTCCTCTTAGCCAACACATATGCCAAATCCTTCAATTTGTTAACATGCTTCAGCTTCTGCGATCTAGGGAACCTCCCCAATAGACAGGCCCAAGCTGACTCCACAACCAGTGTGACTCCTTTATCCGCCAGTTGATATCCTCAGGGGTGCCATATACGCCATGTGCGTAACATATAATTGTATTTGTTTCAACCTTGCGTTTCTCGACACCTTCTGATGATATCACAGAGCTCGCTCCCACATCCCATCTTCCATCGGGGCCCCCACCTCATTTTCCCAATCTAATCTAAGTTGTGTTGGTTCTTTACCAATCCTAAGCATCAGCATATCATACAATCTTGAAATCTCGTGCCCTCCCTCCGTTATGTCATATATAGCGTCTGCACTACCATCCTGCTCTGCTTCAAGAATAGTTTCGGGCCAAGTCTTCTTAATTTCCCGTGCCAGTCTATGATATGTAATATATTGGCCTACGTGCAGGCCTGTTTCCTCACCCAACTCCTCAAAATTTAAGATAGCTCCTTCCCGCCAAACATCTCCCACTGTTGCCACCCCCACTAATTCCCAGTGGTTTCTAATCATCCTACGCAGTTGCACATCTCCCTTAGCCAGTGCCACCAGCGGTATGTGCGGGGAGCACGGAGACGGGATTTCCATCATCTTGCACGCGCGGCGCCAAATCCTCCACCCAAGCATCATCATCCTGGGGTGCCCCTGCATTTCTGTTTCGGATAACCAGATCACTTCTTTTAAGTAAAATGGGGCACAGTCTGCCCTAAACAATCTGGATTCAGGGGTACATTCATCCGAGAGCCACTTAGCAACGTACTGCAGTTGGCCCGCTACATAGTAAGCCTCGTAGTTGGGGAGCCGTATCCCCCCCTTTTTCGTAGAAATTTTAGAGTTTCCACAATGCCACCCTGCATCTGGTTCCCTGCCACAAAAAGTCCCTACATATACTATTGAGCTTGGCAAAAAACTTCCCAGGTATGAGGTATGGAATGTTTCCAAAATAATGCAGGAGTCTGGGCAAGACCACAATCTTAAGCATTGCACTACGCCCCATCATAGCCAGCGGCAGCCTCCCCCAAAATTGCATACTTTTCTCAATTCTTCTCACGGCCACCTCCGTGTTGTGCGTATGTTCTTGTTCAACCGTATGATACACATCTACCCCAAGGTATCGAAAGGTATCAGCAGCCCAAGGAGCCTGCAGTACCGGCAGCTGTTCTATGGGGAGTCACTTATTACCCAATGGGAAAATTACAGACTTCTGAGGATTCACAGCTATCCCAGATAGCCCTGCGTACCGATCCATAACCTCCAAAATATACTGGAGATTCTCCTCCGGGTGCTTCAGGTACAATAGCATATCATCTGCATATAAGGAGATCAAATGTTGCTCTCCTCCCACCTTGATGCCTATGGTGTCATACTGCTGTCGTAGGTATATGGCCAAAGGCTCCAATGCATATATATATAACATAGGGGACCATGGACATCCCATGTCTGCATAGTTGATATGTAACTCGCGGAATGGCCCAGTAGGGCGGGGCATTTACCTCAGATAGTTCATAAAGTGAGATGAGCATTGTAACTTTGACACGTGATACAGTTGATGACCATTTTAGTTATTGCCTCCTGCAGATTGGGGACAAATCAGTCCTACTGAATATCTGCGAAAATGTGTTTGTGACAGCTCCCCATTTGCATGGACAACGTTGGTCGGTCTGGCAGCGTTTGGCAGCTGTCCATTGGGCTACCTCCAAAATGGCCGCTCCATTGGCATGCGGCGCTGGAGACGTTTGTCTGGATCCGAGGGGGAGGGCTCTGCCCACTGCCTCGGCCTGTGTACATAATGGCAGATCAACGGTACAGCAGCGCGTTGCTACTTGGTCTGTAGCTTTGTTACGAGAGTTCGTATCCTGGTTATACTAACTTAACCTTGCTTGATTTCAGACATTTGGGTTTACAGTTTCTCACTCTCTCGACCTCTCCCGCGGCTACTCGCTAACTCCTCAAGATCATTCCCGCTCCCGTTCTGCTCACCTTGAATTCTCGAGTAATTGTGCTTTCGGTACATCCCATTCTAACTGCATAATAGCCCTGTGTTTTACTTTTATCATTCTGGCTTTTCCCCTTTTGACACATACGAACACTTGCTGCAGCCTGCAGCCACTGCCAACGGCTGCCACATCGTTCGAGGCTCACTGTCTCCCTCTGTCTCTGTCACAAGGGCTCGCCCTCTAATGACTGCACAGCATCTCCCACGGAAGGCGTTCAAAACATTGGGGCACTACAGTTTCTATCTATCCAGCGGCTCATTTATCTTGCCTTTCTCAGTTAGCTGCCCGCTCTTGCTCAGATCATCCAGCCCTCCAGTGCCTGAAAGCTGCATAGACAAATCACTTCCCAGAGATGCCATTCCAAGGGTAAATCAGGCTCCATTCCACAGGAACAGGGAGATTGTGGAGTGGCTCTGACCTCTTCGTTTATATTTCAGAGTCATCTGTAACATGTACCTCATCTCTGCTTACGAAGAGATACTATCCCCCCACATTCATAATAATCAGTGGGGACATGAACTCAAACTGTGTTCACCCAAAAGACCGATCTGCATCAACCGTCCCCCCGTCACAAACTGAAAAAAAGAGGTAGAGCGTGGATGAACTTGATGACCTCCAGAAACTTCCACAATGCCGCTTGGATTAAGGATTGGCACACACAGATTCCTACCTGGTAAAGGGGAACATCTTCTGCCACCTTGGACTACATCTTTATTTCCAATGCTATGCTCTCAGAAATCGATCACTTCCAGGTGGTAAAAACAAATGCAAGTGACCACAACATGCTATCCATAGCATGGTCCTCCAACTCTCACCAAACCAAATCCTACCCAGTCTCAGTCGAGACCAACACCCAACAAACTCAGCTGCGCCTGACAGCAGCAAGTGTGAGAGCCATAACACATCAATATGCCGCAGCAGGGGACGGTTCGACAAGCTCTGAGTTTATACTGAGGCCAAATTATATTCCAATCTTTATCAAGTATAAAACCAAACGGAAAGAGGGCAAGGAACCTCCAGCCAACTTTAACCATGCCTACGACAAACTAATAGCAGGCAAAAAAAAGGGCACTGAGAAAATGAAAACACAAAGCTAAAGCCGAAAACAACGAAATGGCATGGGAAACATGGTCCAAGGAACAAAAAATCTATAAATCATGGCTTAGGTCGCGCAGAGCCGACCTATATCAAAATGACACTGAAACAATGCTGAGAACCCGGTCGACTAAAAGATCAGGAGACTTCTGGGCCCTAATTAACACCTCACGAGGAAACCCGGGAGCCAACATGGTAAATTCAGTTACAGAATCTGCATGGGTCAAATTTCTTACAGATCGTTTTGCTATCCCGTCAACCACTGAGATAATAAACCCTGAGACCAATCTGCTCCCCTGTATCGACCTCTCCTCAAAACCAGATATAAGCTTAGCCATCCAAAAGCTTAAAACATCAAGAGCACCTGACCCCGACGGCCTCACCAACATTGATCTAAAAAGCTACATAAATGAATGGACAGACTTTATCAGCCTTCTGTTCAACCATTGCAGAGACAGTAGACAGATCCCAGCGTCATGGACCAAAGCAACGGTCGTTCCGATCTTCAAGAAAGGAAGCAGGGAAGAGCCGGCAAACTACCGTCTCATAGCACTCCTGGATATCATGGGAAAACTGTTTGCAACCCTCCTTCTACTTCTACAGCACTTCCAAAGTTGGGCAAAAACGGCCACTTCCAGATGGGCTTCAAGAACAACGACAGTACCTCGGTGAATATCATCCTTTTAAACATTCTGAAGGCAAAAATACAACAGGGATCACCAACTGTCCACGCCGCGTTTATAGACCTGTCGCAGGCGTTCGATAAAGTGGACAGAATGCTCCTATGCAAAAAGTTAAAACTCTGGCGCTGTCCTGAAGAAATTTTAAATCCAATAATAGCACTCCACACCAAGACTTCTCTTCGCGTCCGTCTGAACAGACAAGATACATTATCCAAAGAAATCCAAGCAGAAAGAGGAGTTAAGCAAGGCTGCCCCTTGGCTCCGGCCTTATTTGTTGCTTTCTTAGGGGACTTTAAAGACTCGGAAGTAGCTGTTCGCGGCTTTCCCCCGAAAATAGTTAACACCGAGGTATCATGAATATTATATGCAGATGACATGATACTTCTTGACCAGATGCCGGTAGGTCTCAAACGACAGCTAGACAACCTCGCCAAAGATATGGCAGCCAACTACCTCTCTATAAACAACAGCAAGACTAAAATCATGATTTTTGCCAAAAAACCAACAGCTCTGCAAAACGCCCAAAAGCTGGTCAGTGAACAGAATGCAAATTGAAGTTGTCCACCACTTCAAGTAACTTGGAGTCATCATTGACGGGTCACTACAGGAGGCCAAAATGAAACAATATCTTTGGGACAAAGCGAAAAACTTCACCTTGCAAATGAGGCTGATCGACCGAAAGTTCGGCAAATTCTCGCAGTTGCCAGCTATCAACTTTTACAAAGGCAAAATAGTACCAGCATTAACATATGGTATGGACGCAACAATCACCATGCCGAAATCTGTCTGGCAGAAATTGGAAGGATACATCTGGAAAACTGTTCTGGGTCTGCCCAACTCAATACCAATACCAGCGGTCAGAAGAGAGAGAGCTGGGATTGCTGTCGCTAGAAGCAACTGTCAGTGTATCCTCAATATCACTCTATAGGAAGACACTGATACAAGATGGTCTCCCGATTTTTAATATTATCGACAACGAGCTCAAATTAACCAAATGCCAAGCTCTCCGTAACTGGACAGACCAGCAAAAAAAACAAATTGGAAAACCTACCGTGCACCGCAGATGACCTGATAGTCAATCCACAAAGAGTGATCCAAAAGCTCAAAAACGAAGATTGGATAACCACAGGTGAAAAAGCAGTGGCGATCAAGCTCTTGAAACACTTACCTCCAACATACAATAAATTAAAATGCCCCTTGGCTTACTGCACAAAATTTCCAGACAAAAAGCTCAGAAAAATCTTAAGAGCGCAGCTTAATCTACTACATACTAGAGAGATCCTAGCAATAAGAAGCCAAGCCAATCTTACAACCTGCAGACTGTGCAAAATTCCGGACAACCAAGAAACAGTCCGCCACCTGCTGTTAAACTGTTCAATCTTAACCGCAGAGCGCACAGCCTTCTTGGCACCCTTGTGGGCCAACTCAGTGCTTGTAGAAGAAGACACATGGTGGTGCCACCTGATCTCGAGTGAAAAAGCCAGATGGTCGGTGGCAACAGCTAAGCTAATGGAAGCAACCTTCACGAAAATAAACGCCATCGAGCCAATCCAACAACATCTCGCAAGCCAACCCTAAGCTACAGTCGATCCTCGTCCCTCTGGACTTCTCCTGTTTTAGCATCCAAGAACAAAACTCTCTTCCTCCCTTCCTATGGTTAGCAACTCAACAGCGATTCTCTGCGCCTAATAAGTGTACAACTAAACGCGTAATTGTGTGACTCATCTGATCACCGGAAGAATGATTTTAACCCCGTTTTCTTCTTCTTGTAAAAATCAATTTCTCTTTGATTATACACAAGTAAAATAAAAAAAATAAAAAAATACTATCCCTTCAGCTCCTCCTGAACCACAGCTCCTCCTGAACCCCCACATCAAGAACAGGGTTTTCTTCCCATAGATGGTTTCCCTGTAAACTCTGCCCTCCCCAGCAGACAGGCAAGGGGAGAGCAGAGTGGCTAGGTGGATTCTCCAGTCAACCAAACTGCTGTGCCGGCTACAGGTTGGTGTCATTTTCAATCATTAAGTATTGCAAGTCTGGTATATAGATATTGACAGTGATGCTTGGATACATGGGAAGGGTGATGCAGCTCGCTGAATGCGACCAACAGCAACTCGTATGGCATAACTGCTTCGCCCAATGTTTCTTGTTGCCACAATAAATCAGTAGGGGATTGCTTACATCCCCTCTTTATCCACAATTCTTTCTCTTCCTGCGGCGCTCTTCCCTGCAATTCTATTAGTTGCGCAATTGGTAAGGACAGAGTCTGGCAATTGTCCTTTGCTTTGTGCTACCAATGGGTACTCAAACGCTTTGTACTGGTAAATAAGAGTAAGACCTTGCCTGTATCGTTAGTATGGGCGGTGCGTTTCACCACCGCTGTCAATGATGGTTGGGATAGTGTGCCAATTAGTTTGTCTAACAGTGCCACATGTTGTACCGGGAACCTGTCAGCTCTCCTAAATTCCCTCCTCTTCCTCCGTGCCAGGCCTGCGTGCACCGTGGTGGCGATGTAAGCCGAATCAGAATAGATGGTGACACAGCACACCTGAGACAGTAAAAGCACCTCAATGAGCGCTTAAGTTCTGCTGCTTGGGCCAAATAGTGCGTACTACTGCTGCCCCAGTATTCCTCACACCTGAACTCTGGTCGATAGTTGCTGACCCATCAACGAAAAAAAAAAAAAACACTCCCTCTTCAAGAGGGCCATCCCTTGCCTTTGGGATATCATCCTCCTCCCCCTCAAATGACACACAATCATGTGCGATCAGATCTTCCTCCGTTCACTGCTCTGTTAGAAAGGTGCAATAAAGAGAAGGGGTACCTGTTTTAAAGTCCCTAGTTCTACAGGTCAATCTAACAAAAATATCACAGGATTTGAACTAGTAGACCAAATGCAAAGGTGACGGAGTACACAAGTGGTTTTAGATTGGTTTACAATTCCCAAGTTTATTTTCTTTAATTATGCACAAGATGCTATATCAAAAAATATATATATTCAACATTTCATATAATTCTGTGGCCCATACTCTTAATTCATTCATTCACATTCATACTTTCTTCATCAGTCTCTCATTCTACACTTCATACTTTGGAAAAATGGTCTGTATATAAAAAACAGTAAAAACATCTGTTATCTCTACATATGTTTACAATTCATTGTGAAACACATCCCCACCAATTAGGGGTATTACACAAGTCTGTGTTCTGTTATTCCCACAGTTCTCACGTCGACACGTGTTTCAGTTGCTCTCAGCGAGCATCCACATTAATGCTCTCTTTGTATGGCAACCTTCTTCAGGACAAAACAACCCATTTTTCAGGCACATGTATTGACATGGGCCACACCATCTAGAAAAATACATAAAACACTATGAATATTGTGTATCCCCGTCACTCCTTTTCAAGTTATTTGATTGCATATTAATATGCTGTGTTCTATAATCACTAGAACAACAAACCAACTCACCTCCTATCCTGATGGGGTCAGGAGGAACAGTGGAATCTGGAGGCCAATAGTCCTCTCGTCTATGGGGTAAAAGATTGTATCCATTACCAAAAAGCTGTCTCCGTTTCACTTGATCGCAAAAGCCAATATTTTATTTATAACTTTACAGATCACTACGGGTGGAAGAGACCCAAGTTGAAGGCTAAGTCACTCACTCAAGGTAGCAACAGCCACAGCTTCCCAGGTGGGTTCATCCAAGACGGGGTGTTCTATGGATGAAATGTCTGAGGCGGAGGCTTATAATTCCAAAGCTATCCGTCTGTCAACGCCTTTTCTTCTGGTTCATAAATCTAAAAATAATATATAAACAATAATATATAAACACCATTGGTTGGTTTTATATATTGCACTTAAGCTAGATATTATTAGATGTGGAGTTATATTACTCCATGCTCATACACTTTTCTTATCTCTTTTGAATTGTCAACACAGAGGGAGTAGAATCAATATTTGTCCGCTTTTTTAATAAGACATTAATCTAAACTCATTTGTTCGGGTGACCAATGACTAGTACTAATCCTAACACATATAAGTCTCTTATGGTTAGAGAGACATGGATCGATCTAACGAGAACACGCGTTTTTGCCCATGTTAGTTATTTACAAAGCAGCTGCCTCCCATTTATACTTATGCCAGCGGCATCATCTCGTATGTCACAGGGGATTCATTTATACTGTCACTCTGATGGGGTATACTTACCCGATTCTCGCCGTCACAGATTTTCTTTCCTGCCTGCACCACAATGACGCATACAGCAGCCAGCGGGGTCGTGAGTGCCATCCACACGAATCCTCGTGTTCATGTTCATAGAAAGCGGACTTGAAAAGTTTACGCGTGCACCGAGGGACGTCTCCTCAATTTGCGCGCTCTTATGTCATGTCTTGATTTTTTATTTTGTCTTTTTTATTTTGTTTTGTGTGTGATCTCATCATCACATTTGGTTAAACTTCTAAAGGCAATATTTCTGTATCGATAGAAATAAAAGACAGACTAATCCAAAGTCTGTTACTAAAGGATTTACATTACCCCATTTGTTGTAAGGACGCAGAGTAAAACTCCTATTCAGGAGAATATACATTATCGCACGTCTTTTTTTCTTTTTGTGTAAATACCGCATACACTACTATACCATGCGTTGGTAGGCGTATTCATTAAAAAAATGATGGATGTTATCAGTTGTTTTGGTAACGTCTCTGGGTGTAAAATTCTAATTCGCTGCAAAGTAAAATGTTGCAGGGAACAAAGCTAATTTTACATATGGGCAATCAGATGATTCCATTCCACTGACAGGTTTAGGCCTCGTTTCACTGTATCTAAAGTGTATATCCAACGTTGTTCCTTCTGATGTAGGAGAGTGCCCATATCGCCACCTCTTCTTGAGGGTTTTATTACTTGTAAGACAAACCACGTTAGGTCTGTATCTTTGTGACCGTATCTCCCAAAATGTTCCACAAGCGGCTTATCCGCCACTTTATTCCTTATACAGGATCTGTGTTCTGAGATGCGTTGCCGTACTTCCCTAGTGGTCTTTCCTATATACAAAAGATCGCACGGGCATCTTATTACATAGATTGCATTCTTGGTTTTGCAATTAGTATGCATTTTTAGTTGCCATTTAATTTGTCTGTACTCGAAGTCGGTTCTCACCTCTGCCAGTGGGCAGGCTACGCATCCTCCGCATTTGTGGTGACCGATCACGGGGGGCAACCCCCATTGACTGAGTATCGTGTGATTGTGTTTTGGTTCCACATATGTATGTACTAGTTTCTGCCTCAGATTTTGATTTCTTTTAAAGGCAAACATTGGTCTCTGATGTAGAGACCCATCCTGTTTCACAAGGTCCCAATTGTGGTTGACTATCTTTTTAATCTGATTACTTATTGGGCTATAGGTGGTAACACAGACCAGTCGTTCTTTTTTTACCTTAGGCTGATGGGTTAAACATATATCCCTATTGGTATTTTTTGCCCTTTTCAGATTGTTTCTGACCAGTCGTGTGGGATAGCCCCTCTCCACCAGTCTGGCTTGTAGCTGTTTGGAATGTTCCATGAATTCTTGACTGGTGCTGCAGTTGCGCCGTATTCTTAAAAATTGCCCATATGGTAAATTATATCGCTGGCTTGCAGGATGAAAGCTGGTGTAATGAAGCAAGGTATTGCGGTCTGTTGGCTTTCTATAAAGTGTTGTCTCCAATTTTGCTCCTGCTTTTCTGATAATTAGATCAAGAAAACTTACCTCTACAATACTTGATTCCATAGTAAACCTGATATGGGTATCTTGCCTATTTAACCATTGATGAAATAGTTCTAGGGATTCTGCATTACCTGTCCATGTTAGAAAAATGTCATCGATATATCTATGCCACCCTTTCAGGTGTTGGCATAGATCTGGGATAGTTTGCAGTGCATTTAAATGTCCTGATATAAACTTGTCCTCAAAATCTGCCATATACAGATTCGCCACATCTGGGGCAAAAGTGGCCCCCATGCTGACGCCCTTGCATTGTTTGTACAACTGTTGCTTGTGTAAAAAGAAATTTTCGGTCATCGCTAATCTAGCGCATTCAAGTATAAAAGGTGTAGGTGGTTCCTGAGGTATTGTGCGGGTGTTCAAAAATTTACCCAAGACCTCCAGGCATTCAAGTTGCGGAATAGATGTATACAACGATTCTACATCCATTGTTGCGAGGATCAATCCCGGGGAGCACTCAATTTCTTGTATGATTTTAATCATGCTCGTGGAGTCCTTGACATAGCTAGGCATCTTTTCGACAAATGGCTTAAGAAAAACTTCCACGTACACTGACAGTGGCTCCAGTAGTGAATTTATGGCAGAAACAATAGGTCTTCCAGGGGGATTCATTTTATCCTTATGGATTTTCGGCAGTATGTAAAAGGCTGCCGTTTTCGGGTGACTTTTATTCAGAAAACCTCTTTCTCCCTCACTGATCCATTCTTCTCTCATAGCATGGTCGGTGAGGCTTTTTATTTCTTCTTTCAATCTCGAGGTGGGATCTTGTCCGAGGGTTTTATAAGAGTCTATGTCTCCCAGGAGTCTTAGGCATTCTTTTTCGTAATTGCTGGTTTCCATAATCACTATCCCGCCTCCCTTATCTGCGGGCTTGATGGTAATGCCATCTGTGTCACAAAGTTTTTTCAAGCTGTTTCTTTCAGCTCTAGTCAGATTGTCCGGTTGAAAATTTTTCTTTTTTATGGCTTCCTTCACTTCTTTTATAACCTTATGTTCAAACGCCAAAATCTCGGGCGGGCATGCATAAGGGGGAGGATTAAAGGTGGACTTATTCTTGAGACCCGTTCTATTAGGTGTGTCTTCGTTCTCTCCAGACACTCCTGATCGGGTCCGGTCTGAATTCGGTAAGAAAATCTCGAAATAATGCTTAAGTCGTATATTCCGGAAAAAACGATGAAGCTCTAATTCAGTAGTAAAAAGGTCAGCCTTTGTGGTAGGAACAAAAGATAAACCTTTTGACAGAATTTTCAATTCGTTGGCATTCAGAACAATCGTGGATAAGTTTATGATAGGTATTTTGTCTTGATTCTCTAGTGGTTCTGATACCATTGCCGGGTTCTCATCCCTGGTCCCTGATTGTATCGTCCCTGACTCTGTCTGGGGCGTCCTCTCTGATTGCCTCGGTAAAAACCCCTCTGTTGTTGACCTCTTCCTCCTATATTCGTGGATTCTTGATGATTCAGTGACGGATCTGAGCCACTTGATGAACCAGACGTATTGGAGAAGGAAACAAATTTATTATTTCTCCTATAGCTGGCTGTTCCCACCTGAGTAGTGAAGAAACCTTCCTTCAAATACGGATATGTTTTTTCTTCCGAATAGCTAGCCACATCTTTTTGAAATTTAAAGATTTTGCGATCAAGATTGATTTTCTTAAATTTGACAATTTCTATTTCCAGATCTTCCAATTGTTTTTTCGCATCTTTGATTGTTTTACTTTCTAAAAAGGCTTTTTCCAGAGCGGCTAATTCATCTCCCTGTTTTTTAGTTTCTTCCTCTGCTGTTTCAATTATGAGGATAATCCAATCCCGAGAACATTTGTTGCCAACCCCACTGAAGTTCTTCTGGAACTTGGGGTTGTCAACAAATATTCTCGGGACGTTTCTTACTTGGAGTCCCTCGGGGATAATCCCCGCTTGTAGATATTGCAACATAAATTTCCCATGTAGTTCGGTTCTGGTCAATTTTTTCATTTTTTGTGTAATTTTTTCAATATCAGAAAAGCAGGAGCAAAATTGGAGACAACACTTTATAGAAAGCCAACAGACCGCAATACCTTGCTTCATTACACCAGCTTTCATCCTGCAAGCCAGCGATATAATTTACCATATGGGCAATTTTTAAGAATACGGCGCAACTGCAGCACCAGTCAAGAATTCATGGAACATTCCAAACAGCTACAAGCCAGACTGGTGGAGAGGGGCTATCCCACACGACTGGTCAGAAACAATCTGAAAAGGGCAAAAAATACCAATAGGGATATATGTTTAACCCATCAGCCTAAGGTAAAAAAAGAACGACTGGTCTGTGTTACCACCTATAGCCCAATAAGTAATCAGATTAAAAAGATAGTCAACCACAATTGGGACCTTGTGAAACAGGATGGGTCTCTACATCAGAGACCAATGTTTGCCTTTAAAAGAAATCAAAATCTGAGGCAGAAACTAGTACATACATATGTGGAACCAAAACACAATCACACGATACTCAGTCAATGGGGGTTGCCCCCCGTGATCGGTCACCACAAATGCGGAGGATGCGTAGCCTGCCCACTGGCAGAGGTGAGAACCGACTTCGAGTACAGACAAATTAAATGGCAACTAAAAATGCATACTAATTGCAAAACCAAGAATGCAATCTATGTAATAAGATGCCCGTGCGATCTTTTGTATATAGGAAAGACCACTAGGGAAGTACGGCAACGCATCTCAGAACACAGATCCTGTATAAGGAATAAAGTGGCGGATAAGCCGCTTGTGGAACATTTTGGGAGATACGGTCACAAAGATACAGACCTAACGTGGTTTGTCTTACAAGTAATAAAACCCTCAAGAAGAGGTGGCGATATGGGCACTCTCCTACATCAGAAGGAACAACGTTGGATATACACTTTAGATACAGTGAAACGAGGCCTAAACCTGTCAGTGGAATGGAATCATCTGATTGCCCATATGTAAAATTAGCTTTGTTCCCTGCAACATTTTACTTTGCAGCGAATTAGAATTTTACACCCAGAGACGTTACCAAAACAACTGATAACATCCATCATTTTTTTAATGAATACGCCTACCAACGCATGGTATAGTAGTGTATGCGGTATTTACACAAAAAGAAAAAAAGACGTGCGATAATGTATATTCTCCTGAATAGGAGTTTTACTCTGCGTCCTTACAACAAATGGGGTAATGTAAATCCTTTAGTAACAGACTTTGGATTAGTCTGTCTTTTATTTCTATCGATACAGAAATATTGCCTTTAGAAGTTTAACCAAATGTGATGATGAGATCACACACAAAACAAAATAAAAAAGACAAAATAAAAAATCAAGACATGACATAAGAGCGCGCAAATTGAGGAGACGTCCCTCGGTGCACGCGTAAACTTTTCAAGTCCGCTTTCTATGAACATGAACACGAGGATTCGTGTGGATGGCACTCACGACCCCGCTGGCTGCTGTATGCGTCATTGTGGTGCAGGCAGGAAAGAAAATCTGTGACGGCGAGAATCGGGTAAGTATACCCCATCAGAGTGACAGTATAAATGAATCCCCTGTGACATACGAGATGATGCCGCTGGCATAAGTATAAATGGGAGGCAGCTGCTTTGTAAATAACTAACATGGGCAAAAACGCGTGTTCTCGTTAGATCGATCCATGTCTCTCTAACCATAAGAGACTTATATGTGTTAGGATTAGTACTAGTCATTGGTCACCCGAACAAATGAGTTTAGATTAATGTCTTATTAAAAAAGCGGACAAATATTGATTCTACTCCCTCTGTGTTGACAATTCAAAAGAGATAAGAAAAGTGTATGAGCATGGAGTAATATAACTCCACATCTAATAATATCTAGCTTAAGTGCAATATATAAAACCAACCAATGGTGTTTATATATTATTGTTTATATATTATTTTTAGATTTATGAACCAGAAGAAAAGGCGTTGACAGACGGATAGCTTTGGAATTATAAGCCTCCGCCTCAGACATTTCATCCATAGAACACCCCGTCTTGGATGAACCCACCTGGGAAGCTGTGGCTGTTGCTACCTTGAGTGAGTGACTTAGCCTTCAACTTGGGTCTCTTCCACCCGTAGTGATCTGTAAAGTTATAAATAAAATATTGGCTTTTGCGATCAAGTGAAACGGAGACAGCTTTTTGGTAATGGATACAATCTTTTACCCCATAGACGAGAGGACTATTGGCCTCCAGATTCCACTGTTCCTCCTGACCCCATCAGGATAGGAGGTGAGTTGGTTTGTTGTTCTAGTGATTATAGAACACAGCATATTAATATGCAATCAAATAACTTGAAAAGGAGTGACGGGGATACACAATATTCATAGTGTTTTATGTATTTTTCTAGATGGTGTGGCCCATGTCAATACATGTGCCTGAAAAATGGGTTGTTTTGTCCTGAAGAAGGTTGCCATACAAAGAGAGCATTAATGTGGATGCTCGCTGAGAGCAACTGAAACACGTGTCGACGTGAGAACTGTGGGAATAACAGAACACAGACTTGTGTAATACCCCTAATTGGTGGGGATGTGTTTCACAATGAATTGTAAACATATGTAGAGATAACAGATGTTTTTACTGTTTTTTATATACAGACCATTTTTCCAAAGTATGAAGTGTAGAATGAGAGACTGATGAAGAAAGTATGAATGTGAATGAATGAATTAAGAGTATGGGCCACAGAATTATATGAAATGTTGAATATATATATTTTTTGATATAGCATCTTGTGCATAATTAAAGAAAATAAACTTGGGAATTGTAAACCAATCTAAAACCACTTGTGTACTCCGTCACCTTTGCATTTGGTCTACTAGTTCAAATCCTGTGATATTTTTGTTAGATTGACCTGTAGAACTAGGGACTTTAAAACAGGTACCCCTTCTCTTTATTGCATTGTTAGTGCAGCCCGCGGCTGTAGGGGCAACTATTACTGGTGGGTGATTATCGAGCCCTATAATAATGGAAAACGTACATGTTATTTCGTTTACCGAGGAGCACTTCCGAAGGCTCATGGGAACACCAGCACTAGGGGCTGATGTGATTGCGGCAGTGCCCGCAGTAGAAGGAATAGATGACATTGAAAAAATTACACAAAAAATGAAAAAATTGACCAGAACCGAACTACATGGGAAATTTATGTTGCAATATCTACAAGCGGGGATTATCCCCGAGGGACTCCAAGTAAGAAACGTCCCGAGAATATTTGTTGACAACCCCAAGTTCCAGAAGAACTTCAGTGGGGTTGGCAACAAATGTTCTCGGGATTGGATTATCCTCATAATTGAAACAGCAGAGGAAGAAACTAAAAAACAGGGAGATGAATTAGCCGCTCTGGAAAAAGCCTTTTTAGAAAGTAAAACAATCAAAGATGCGAAAAAACAATTGGAAGATCTGGAAATAGAAATTGTCAAATTTAAGAAAATCAATCTTGATCGCAAAATCTTTAAATTTCAAAAAGATGTGGCTAGCTATTCGGAAGAAAAAACATATCCGTATTTGAAGGAAGGTTTCTTCACTACTCAGGTGGGAACAGCCAGCTATAGGAGAAATAATAAATTTGTTTCCTTCTCCAATACGTCTGGTTCATCAAGTGGCTCAGATCCGTCACTGAATCATCAAGAATCCACGAATATAGGAGGAAGAGGTCAACAACAGAGGGGTTTTTACCGAGGCAATCAGAGAGGACGCCCCAGACAGAGTCAGGGACGATACAATCAGGGACCAGGGATGAGAACCCGGCAATGGTATCAGAACCACTAGAGAATCAAGACAAAATACCTATCATAAACTTATCCACGATTGTTCTGAATGCCAACGAATTGAAAATTCTGTCAAAAGGTTTATCTTTTGTTCCTACCACAAAGGCTGACCTTTTTACTACTGAATTAGAGCTTCATCGTTTTTTCCGGAATATACGACTTAAGCATTATTTCGAGATTTTCTTACCGAATTCAGACCGGACCCGATCAGGAGTGTCTGGAGAGAACGAAGACACACCTAATAGAACGGGTCTCAAGAATAAGTCCACCTTTAATCCTCCCCCTTATGCATGCCCGCCCGAGATTTTGGCGTTTGAACATAAGGTTATAAAAGAAGTGAAGGAAGCCATAAAAAAGAAAAATTTTCAACCGGACAATCTGACTAGAGCTGAAAGAAACAGCTTGAAAAAACTTTGTGACACAGATGGCATTACCATCAAGCCCGCAGATAAGGGAGGCGGGATAGTGATTATGGAAACCAGCAATTACGAAAAAGAATGCCTAAGACTCCTGGGAGACATAGACTCTTATAAAACCCTCGGACAAGATCCCACCTCGAGATTGAAAGAAGAAATAAAAAGCCTCACCGACCATGCTATGAGAGAAGAATGGATCAGTGAGGGAGAAAGAGGTTTTCTGAATAAAAGTCACCCGAAAACGGCAGCCTTTTACATACTGCCGAAAATCCATAAGGATAAAATGAATCCCCCTGGAAGACCTATTGTTTCTGCCATAAATTCACTACTGGAGCCACTGTCAGTGTACGTGGAAGTTTTTCTTAAGCCATTTGTCGAAAAGATGCCTAGCTATGTCAAGGACTCCACGAGCATGATTAAAATCATACAAGAAATTGAGTGCTCCCCGGGATTGATCCTCGCAACAATGGATGTAGAATCGTTGTATACATCTATTCCGCAACTTGAATGCCTGGAGGTCTTGGGTAAATTTTTGAACACCCGCACAATACCTCAGGAACCACCTACACCTTTTATACTTGAATGCGCTAGATTAGCGATGACCGAAAATTTCTTTTTACACAAGCAACAGTTGTACAAACAATGCAAGGGCGTCAGCATGGGGGCCACTTTTGCCCCAGATGTGGCGAATCTGTATATGGCAGATTTTGAGGACAAGTTTATATCAGGACATTTAAATGCACTGCAAACTATCCCAGATCTATGCCAACACCTGAAAGGGTGGCATAGATATATCGATGACATTTTTCTAACATGGACAGGTAATGCAGAATCCCTAGAACTATTTCATCAATGGTTAAATAGGCAAGATACCCATATCAGGTTTACTATGGAATCAAGTACTGTAGAGGTAAGTTTTCTTGATCTAATTATCAGAAAAGCAGGAGCAAAATTGGAGACAACACTTTATAGAAAGCCAACAGACCGCAATACCTTGCTTCATTACACCAGCTTTCATCCTGCAAGCCAGCGATATAATTTACCATATGGGCAATTTTTAAGAATACGGCGCAACTGCAGCACCAGTCAAGAATTCATGGAACATTCCAAACAGCTACAAGCCAGACTGGTGGAGAGGGGCTATCCCACACGACTGGTCAGAAACAATCTGAAAAGGGCAAAAAATACCAATAGGGATATATGTTTAACCCATCAGCCTAAGGTAAAAAAAGAACGACTGGTCTGTGTTACCACCTATAGCCCAATAAGTAATCAGATTAAAAAGATAGTCAACCACAATTGGGACCTTGTGAAACAGGATGGGTCTCTACATCAGAGACCAATGTTTGCCTTTAAAAGAAATCAAAATCTGAGGCAGAAACTAGTACATACATATGTGGAACCAAAACACAATCACACGATACTCAGTCAATGGGGGTTGCCCCCCGTGATCGGTCACCACAAATGCGGAGGATGCGTAGCCTGCCCACTGGCAGAGGTGAGAACCGACTTCGAGTACAGACAAATTAAATGGCAACTAAAAATGCATACTAATTGCAAAACCAAGAATGCAATCTATGTAATAAGATGCCCGTGCGATCTTTTGTATATAGGAAAGACCACTAGGGAAGTACGGCAACGCATCTCAGAACACAGATCCTGTATAAGGAATAAAGTGGCGGATAAGCCGCTTGTGGAACATTTTGGGAGATACGGTCACAAAGATACAGACCTAACGTGGTTTGTCTTACAAGTAATAAAACCCTCAAGAAGAGGTGGCGATATGGGCACTCTCCTACATCAGAAGGAACAACGTTGGATATACACTTTAGATACAGTGAAACGAGGCCTAAACCTGTCAGTGGAATGGAATCATCTGATTGCCCATATGTAAAATTAGCTTTGTTCCCTGCAACATTTTACTTTGCAGCGAATTAGAATTTTACACCCAGAGACGTTACCAAAACAACTGATAACATCCATCATTTTTTTAATGAATACGCCTACCAACGCATGGTATAGTAGTGTATGCGGTATTTACACAAAAAGAAAAAAAGACGTGCGATAATGTATATTCTCCTGAATAGGAGTTTTACTCTGCGTCCTTACAACAAATGGGGTAATGTAAATCCTTTAGTAACAGACTTTGGATTAGTCTGTCTTTTATTTCTATCGATACAGAAATATTGCCTTTAGAAGTTTAACCAAATGTGATGATGAGATCACACACAAAACAAAATAAAAAAGACAAAATAAAAAATCAAGACATGACATAAGAGCGCGCAAATTGAGGAGACGTCCCTCGGTGCACGCGTAAACTTTTCAAGTCCGCTTTCTATGAACATGAACACGAGGATTCGTGTGGATGGCACTCACGACCCCGCTGGCTGCTGTATGCGTCATTGTGGTGCAGGCAGGAAAGAAAATCTGTGACGGCGAGAATCGGGTAAGTATACCCCATCAGAGTGACAGTATAAATGAATCCCCTGTGACATACGAGATGATGCCGCTGGCATAAGTATAAATGGGAGGCAGCTGCTTTGTAAATAACTAACATGGGCAAAAACGCGTGTTCTCGTTAGATCGATCCATGTCTCTCTAACCATAAGAGACTTATATGTGTTAGGATTAGTACTAGTCATTGGTCACCCGAACAAATGAGTTTAGATTAATGTCTTATTAAAAAAGCGGACAAATATTGATTCTACTCCCTCTGTGTTGACAATTCAAAAGAGATAAGAAAAGTGTATGAGCATGGAGTAATATAACTCCACATCTAATAATATCTAGCTTAAGTGCAATATATAAAACCAACCAATGGTGTTTATATATTATTGTTTATATATTATTTTTAGATTTATGAACCAGAAGAAAAGGCGTTGACAGACGGATAGCTTTGGAATTATAAGCCTCCGCCTCAGACATTTCATCCATAGAACACCCCGTCTTGGATGAACCCACCTGGGAAGCTGTGGCTGTTGCTACCTTGAGTGAGTGACTTAGCCTTCAACTTGGGTCTCTTCCACCCGTAGTGATCTGTAAAGTTATAAATAAAATATTGGCTTTTGCGATCAAGTGAAACGGAGACAGCTTTTTGGTAATGGATACAATCTTTTACCCCATAGACGAGAGGACTATTGGCCTCCAGATTCCACTGTTCCTCCTGACCCCATCAGGATAGGAGGTGAGTTGGTTTGTTGTTCTAGTGATTATAGAACACAGCATATTAATATGCAATCAAATAACTTGAAAAAGAGTGACGGGGATACACAATATTCATAGTGTTTTATGTATTTTTCTAGATGGTGTGGCCCATGTCAATACATGTGCCTGAAAAATGGGTTGTTTTGTCCTGAAGAAGGTTGCCATACAAAGAGAGCATTAATGTGGATGCTCGCTGAGAGCAACTGAAACACGTGTCGACGTGAGAACTGTGGGAATAACAGAACACAGACTTGTGTAATACCCCTAATTGGTGGGGATGTGTTTCACAATGAATTGTAAACATATGTAGAGATAACAGATGTTTTTACTGTTTTTTATATACAGACCATTTTTCCAAAGTATGAAGTGTAGAATGAGAGACTGATGAAGAAAGTATGAATGTGAATGAATGAATTAAGAGTATGGGCCACAGAATTATATGAAATGTTGAATATATATATTTTTTGATATAGCATCTTGTGCATAATTAAAGAAAATAAACTTGGGAATTGTAAACCAATCTATAACCACTTGTGTACTCCGTCACCTTTGCATTTGGTCTACTAGTTCAAATCCTGTGATATTTCTGTTAGAAAGGTGGCAGGATTTAGTTTTACACATCAAAATATGAATGTTGGGACTGGACAGGATGATTTCATATGCAGACGCATGATGCATGGTCGGTGTTGATTTGGACCGCTCCAAAATGGCAAACACTGCACGCTCCACGTATAGTGTGACAGAGCAACCCATAACTATTGTGGAGCTTGTCTCAATTGCAAATGCAGCTGCAGAAATTGCTTGTGTGCATGGGAACTGGCCCTGCATTACAGAATCTAGCAGTCCGCTGTAGTAGGCCAATGGCTTATGGCCCATCATGCTCTTTTGTGTCAGTACCGCAGTCATCTATTGGCTATTTGAATGGGAAAAGAGATAGAACTCAGGGGTGGCCAGCACTGGAGCCGTGGAAATCACTTCCTTTAGAGAGTTAAAATTGGTGAGCATGTCCTGCATCCATGCAATCTTATGGTAATTTTTTTGGGCTCCTTTAAGGCCAGCTAGTAGCTGCCTGGTGTACGCCACATAATCTAGAATCCATGCCCTACAGTTATTATACAAGCCTACAATTCTTTGCTTCTCTGAAATTTTCGGGCTGTGGAGTGCTGTGCACTGAAGCTGCACAATCAGGTATAATTTTCTTCCCATGAACTGATATCAGCTGAACCAAATAGAGCACTTCTTGGAGACAATATTGCAGCTTTGCCTTATAGCTGCAGGAGGGTGATGGAACCCTTCCTGCACTGTCGCTACACACCAGGAAATTGTCAACATATTGAATGATGGTACTGGGCACTTGGATATTCCCTAAGTAAATGCTGGGGGACTCGCATACCCCTGAGGCAATCCTGTGTGCTCGAAACGCATTCCACCATGCCTAAACGCAGTGAGGTACTGCAGATTGGGGTGCATGGGTATGGCGAAGAAGGCGTTTTTAAGATTTATCACAGTGAAGTGGGCCATCTCCTTAGGGATGCTGCATAGTATCGTTGCAGGGTTTGGAACTATAGGGAATTCCACCAGGACAATGTGATTTAGAGGACGAAGGTCCTGGATCATCCTCCAGCCCCCCCCCCTTTTTGCCTTCGTTATTGGATAGATCGCCATGCTACATCGGGAGGTAGAAGGCACTATTTTTCCCTGATTCAGGAGTGCCACAATGGTATCCCGTATGCCCTGCTCCTCCTCTTTGATCAGCAGGGACTGCTTACCTCGTGGCAACACTGCGCCTGGCTTCGGTGTTATTCTAGCCAGCACCACCCCTGCAAAAGCCCTACATCGTCGGTGCTAGTTGTCCATAACCTTTCTGGTACTTGTTCAAAGCCTCTCAGTAAATGGGAGCGAGGTGACAAGGGCCATCAAGGAACATTGTACTTTCTGGTATTGTACCATAATGTCACATGGGATACAAATGGCTAACAATTTCTTCATGATGTATTTCATAGGGTATGGAGGTGAACCTCGGTGGCTGTGGTAGTCTTGGGGCAGATTGATTGTATGTGTTATACCCCACCCCTTGCCTGCTTCTATACTCTTGCAAATTGTCCCCATTTCCCACAGCTCCAGCACTGAGATGGTCCCATCCCACCGAACCCCCTTTCCCTCCTCTGCTCCCTTCAAACTCTCCTATCCCCTGCTGCTGAACTCCTTGGTGCCACGCAGGATAATGATGCGGGGGTCCGCCACCCCACTGCCCTGGTCCTCCACCAGGCCAAAACACTGCTATCCTTACATCTGGGCAAGCTGCAGCATGCTCTGCTGAATTTGCCTCAGTGTTCACTGTCGCCTACTGTACTAGTTTCGTTTCCTCTGCCTGCAACATTTGAGCCGTTTCCTTTTCTTGTTCTTTAATCCTTTTGCAATGGTGTATTATCATAATCTGAATCTCTGCCCACACCTTCGCCTCTATGCCCACTATCTTGTCAAGTGCTTTCTGAACTTCCTTGGGCAATCTCATTTTAATAACAAAGTAAAAAAGAGGAACTGATCGGTCCCATTGGCCACCCGTCTCCACTTGCCACATCTCCTGCACTTTTAAATGTATTGAGCGACATTTTCATAGTCCCCATAGTCTACTGCATTATGGACTGTAAATTAGGTGTATTGGGGAACGCCCGTCGCAGTGCGTCCCACACTTGTGCCCTGATATTGTTTAAAGGTGCCCCATCATGCGCATCATCTGGTTTCACTCCAGGGTACCCTGCCTTGACCCACACGTACCCGGCCTGGTCCACCACAATAGCAACATGTAGGCTTTTCATCTCTCCTACTGTCAAAGGAACTCAACTGTCTGTTTCTCAAAGGCGTATATCCACTTCCCAGCCCCGGCAGTAAGGGGCAGGAGCGCCTTGATCAAAAAGTTTTTATCCATCTGCGCCCACGGCACATAATACGTCCTCCCAGGTCCTTTGTCTATTACCAGCATTTGCTTGCCTAGTGCTCACCCCGCTCGCCACTTCCCTTTTTCCTTGCCACTGCTACTCGCCCAAACCTGCTCCTCAATCGCTCGCCCCACAAACGTTCTACCCATGGCATAATATCTGGATCCCTTGTGCCTCACCTCCCTCGTCCTTGAATTTTTCCACACTGTTCTAGTCTCCTTCCTGTCCGCCTTGGTGTGTCTCCCTGTCTGACCTCACTGTCCCATTGCCTGCACTTTTCCACCCTCGATCTCTACTCCTGTGCTCGTCGACACTCACATCCCTAACCAAAATGTCTGCAGCCCTCCACTCATCCAACCCACACCCTGGTTTGCTCTACTCTTCTTTTACTGCCCTGAACCGGGCCAACTCTGCTTGCGTTGCCTCTAATGCCTCCTCTAACTCTTTCTGTAATTTGGTCTCTCGCTGTTTGGGGTTGGTCAACATGGGGGTGGAGCAGTGGCAGGTGGGGGCACATATGCTGGGTTGGTGTATCCTGTGATTGGGCGGGCGGTGAGTTGATAGAGCCCTTCTCTAGGTGCGGGCTGAGGCACTTCCTCTGGCCCTGTTGTGGTTACTATATTTGAGGGGGCACTATCTTCTCATCTGGGCACATACCCGATGGTATCCTCTACATCCTCCACCATTTTCCACAGGTCTAAAAACTCTTTTTGCTTCTGCAGTTGTTTACCCTTATACTTAGCGGTTAAAAACGTGCTCATGTGCTCTAATGTCTCTCGGTTATTAGAACCATGCTCTGGCCAGGGGCGGGGCATTCCCCGTTGGGTCTCTAACAACCACTGCTTGTGGTACTTCTCTATCTTGTCCTTGTGCAATGGCAACACACTATATATATATATTCCAGCAGTCATTCCCCCCATGTCAACAATGGTATTTTCAAGAGAAGCTTCTAGTTGTACATCACACAGTGTTATTGCAACTGTCACTACCAGTTCTCCATTCCCAACTCCCGTCGCCCGCTGCACATGCCCGCCTCCCCTTTTCACTCACTCCCACCCTTCTCACACTGTAAACACACTATTTTCACTGGCCCTCCCTTGGCCTCCACCGAGTTCACAATAATAGCTCAATACACTAAAACAATAAACTAAAATAATAAGCTAAACAAAAACCACTACTTTTCCTCTTTCCCCCAGCCGCAATATATTGGGCACAGGAAGCCGAGCCCTCATTACATGAAGCTCCTGCCTTTGTATTCTCCTTATCACAGTAATAAATGGCACCACCTCCTGCCCTTAGTCAGAGAGGATCCCACACTCCATTATCCCTTCCTGTAATCTACTTAATAATAAAATAATCTAAAAACTGCCACATGGCCTTTTTACACTGTTCTGTTACCCACACATACACTTCACGTCCCCACTCACTCTTACCCCTTTTGTATTTGCTCGCAAGAGGTGTACCTACATTTGCATGTTCACCCGAGCTCCTGCGTCACGGGGTCGCAACAATGGCCTGCACTCTCCTAGGAACCGGGCCCGGTCGAAAGAGCAGACAGGAATTCTGTAAAAACGGCTCCTGTACACCACTGTGGGTTGCGCGCTTGGGACTGGTCGCTGTAAGGAAGGCATGGTATCAAAGTAAGAGACAAGTGATCACAGTTCAAGGGTGTTATTGAACTTTATCACAGGTGTGAAAAACACCTATCCAAACCTAAATCTAAGATGGGAGCAAGCTACGACCATCAAATAATAATAATACAGTACTGGTGTTTAGTGAAATAAACAGAGCCTATACTAAAACAAACTATTGCCAATCCTTACCGCTACGCTACAAAATAGAGTGGGATAATGTTCACAAAAAGAAAGAAGTCTTAACAAAATGATAAATCAGGATGTTTAGGCCGTTGGCCTCCCTTCCCCACGTTTTTAGCACGGGACAAGGCGGCTCACTCGAGCACAGCACACACCTGGGCTTCTCTAGCACAAGGTCACAGTTCCTTTCACCAACATCAGGGCCTTCTGTGCCCAAGTCTCTTTTGTGCAAACTCTCTTGCCCCAGAGGTCCTGATGTACCATGAACAACAAAGAAAAGTTCCTCTTTCCAATATTCACGGCAGGCTATTTACTCATCACCCTAGATTCCCCCTCAGCCGGGCTCCGATCCTTCTTTCACCGTTAGCCTCCCTCAGTTGGGTTCAGACCAACTTCAATTTGTAGGCATCCCTCAGTTGGGTTCACATTTGCCACAACAATTTTCTCTGGTGTGTCACTGTTTACCCAGGATCCCTGTCTTCCGGGCTCAGACCCCTTTTCTACAATTAGTCACCCTCAGCCAGGCTCAGACCAATTTCAGTTTACAGACAATCAAAGATTTTTGAATGTGCACTGGATTCAACGTAACACGCTGCAGGACCACTTTGATTTCACAGTTCAATAATTCTTCCCCGCTCGTGGGGGGGTTACCAAACAGAGACCTTCGAGTGAGCATTCACGTGGCACCGGACCACTCTGTATCTGGTACCCATCTGTCTCACCCTTCGGTGTCCCACTCCCACAAGACCCCCCTGTTAGGGAGAATTCTCATTCTATGGCTAATTTCCCTTACCTATAGAGTCGCTCAGCAGCTTTGCTGGATTTGAAGGGTTAGTTTTTTCTCCTCAAGAGTGAGACCCTTTTTCCCACTATCAGGCATATTTGCTATGTGTGTTCTAGGCTATTTTTTGTGTTTAATGTCTATGGGGTTTATCTCACCCTCATAGGAACCATCTTTATCCACATGTGTTACACAGCACCCTCCGTGCAGTGACACAGGGGTGTCATAACGACCCCCAAACAGACTCCATACCCTGGGACTGACTACTGTCTCCCAGGGCATGCAAAGTCCCCATTGACTTTAGTAGAAACTCTTTTAAACAAAACCAATACAACCCATCTTACTATGGAGGTACTGAAAAGGGTTAATAGTTTTTCCCCTTACGTTCATTTTCGAGAGGGTACCGTACAGTCCCTCTCTCAAAGGTTTCTGGCTGGTGGCAGTGGTAACTACCAAAAATATTTGACCGCAAATATTTTCCTATGTGATTTTCCCATTGTTCGAGGCTACCACATTCACTGACGGCCTCTAACATACCGCTGGTTTATTTTTATATAAACTTTACTCCAGTAGGTTTTATTTTTCCAGAACTTTTATATAAATTCTTTCTCTAAGATCCTAACCCAGGTCGGGGATCCTTGTGCATCCTTTTGGTGGGCTTCTGTCAAGAAGCCCTCCTTTCGGCGCCACTGAGTCTGGGGTGGACCCATTGTGTGGGAAGGGGAGTAGGACCCCTGGACAGGGTTGCCTCAGCAACCCATGTTGCACTCTGCCCTGATAGGCTGGAGGGTCTCCCACCAGGATGACCACTCCACTGTGTGAGTGACAGCTAGGCTGTATGAATGGGGATCTTTTTGCAAAAAAGCAGGGTCCTGAGGACTGAAAGAGAAAGACGTTGCCACTGGAACTAAGGAGGCAAAGAGGAGAGAAGCCAAAGACACCTGCATCAACTGAAGCACCGGTGAAGCCCTGCTGCAGCGTCTCACCACTTTTCTCCACACGACGAGAGAAGATCTTCATCTGCAAGAGCCTTCTTCCCTTGAGCTGGTGGGGCCAACCAGTTTGCCAATCGCCTTACCGGACCTGCCTTGGTCGAATCACCAGTGCCCTGCACTAGGAGACCGGATAGCCAGGCACCCGTCCACCCGGACAGCGATTAAAAGGAGCGTACCTTTTATTTTGTTTGGCAGCACTGCGGCTGGTTTCATCCCTGGGCAGTGCAGTAACTCTAACCTTCCTCCACAACGAGAGCCTCTCTTCCTCTGCTGGATCTCCCGAACTGCAGGAACTGCCAGGTGATCCTCACGCACTGGTCCACCCCCAGGAACTGCATCCAATACGATGGACGAATCCTGGCCACCTGGATGGCATATCGCCGGCAACTAGAGAGTGAGACACCTTCACATTTCTCACAGACCCTTCCTCCATGCAATGTAGCTGCATCTGTTTCGCAGGGGAACCGGGAAAGGAAATCTACATTCCCTTGGTCTTTACCTTTTCGGTGTTCCACAGTGAAACAGTAGGGCTGCAGGTCTAAGAACCATTGCGTGACACGAGGGCTGGAATCTTTCCATTGGCTAATCCACACTAGTGGAGAATGGTCCGTGGCGAGTGTGAACTTTCTTCCCAGTGGTAGTATCTAAGGTGGATAATGGCCCACTGCGGCCCTGGCTTCATTGCAAAAAACTAGGCCTCGATTTCAATATGGCTACTACAAGATGGCGCTGATCACCCATGTATATTGTTGGCAAGGGGCAGCCCCGTCCCACCCACCTAAGAGCTTTAGAGTGAGGCGAGCTGCATTCAAAGCACTATGATGGGCCAGGGAGGAGGAGGGATGGTGGAAAGACCACCTCCCAATGCAAAGGACCCCACTTCAATATAATCAAATATAATCAGACCACAAAGTGTAGCGCAGGGCGTGAGCAGCATTGCTATTTTGCGTAGATATTAATAATTACAGGTAGAAGGGAAGGCATGTACAGCGAAGAACACGTTACTCTTACCTGGTAACATTCTTTCGATGGGATGGTCCAACAACGTATTCCATATCTATGACAGTAGTCACCACAGCTGTGCTGCTTCGGAAAATCTTTCGGCGTCTGCATCCTGCTTCGATGATGTTGATACGCCGTCCTCGAGGGCCTCCGTCGGGCCGACGTCACCGGATGTTATAAGTAGGACGCACAACGCCCGTAGCCTCAGTTGTAGTTTTTTCCCCAGAACGTGTGGCACCAATCTACTGCCAGTATGAACACAGAAAGCCTTGCGGAAAAGTAAGCTGCAATCGCATAAGAAATTCTGTAGCGGGGTAGGCAGGGAGGGAGCGATATGGAATACGTCGGACCATCCCATCGAAAGAACGTTACCAGGTAAGAGAGTAACTTGTTCTTCAAGGGGATTGGGTCCTCCGACGTATTCCATATCTATGACAGACTCCCAAAGCAGTACCAACGTAAGGAGGTGGGAAAAGAATTTAGAATAAACAAATTTAGAATGTCCAATCAAATTGCAGAGTAAAGGACTGCCTTACCAAAGGCCAGATCCTGCCCATGGGAAGAATCTAGGGAGTAATGACGTACAAAAAGTATGAACCAAAGCCCAAGTGGCTGCTTCACAGATGTTACGAATAGGAACACTCCTCTGCAGAGGGCAGCCATACCCTAGTCGAATGGGCCCGTAAGCCTACCGGAAGGTCCTTACCCGCCAGGCGGTAACACTCAGAAATTGCCAAGATAATCCATCTAGACAAAGTCTGCTTAGTCACAGCTTGTCCCAAACGCCTTCCAGCATAACCAATAAAGAGCTGATCGTCCACTCTGACCCGGGACATGCGTGAAATGTAGAAACTTAAAGCTCACCTAGGATCCAGCCTATGGAGCCGCACCTCTTCCTTACCGGGATATGGAGGAGGATAAAGTTCCGGAAGAATAACCTTCTGGCTTAAATGAAATTCCGACACCACCTTCGGAAGAAAGGAAGGACGAACTCGAAGGACAACCCTGTCCTTATGAAACACAGTGAAGGGTGGCTTAACTGAAAGTGCATGTAAGTCACTCACTCTGCGAGCGGAAGTGACCGCAACTAAAAATACAGTTTTAAGGGTTAACAGTCTCAAAGAACAAGGTTCAAATCCTAACCGGGCACCTGGAAAGGTGACGGAGGGAAAACATTAGTGAGCCCTTTCAGAAACTGAGAAATTAAAGGAATTTTAAAATAAGAACACTCCTCAGACGAGCGCTTAAAAATGGACAGCGCCGCCAGGTAACCTTTAACGGTACCCACTTGCAAGCCCCTGTGGGCTAAAGAAAGCAAAAAAGACAGAACCACAGGAATGCCACATGAAAAAGGATCCACATTCTGAACCCTGCACCAGTCGCAGAACTCTCTCCAACGGCAAAGGTACAAGGACTTTATTGCCGGCCGTCTGGCCGAAAGCAACACCTCCATCACGTTGTCAGGGCAGTCCCAATCCTTATACCTCAACCTTTCAGAAGCCAAGCGTGAATGTTGAGGGAACTGACCTCTGGATGGAGAACCTGACACCCCCCTCCCGTGAGAGCAGATCGTCTCGGTAGGGGAGACGACGTGGAGGGCAGATGGACAAGTCGAGAAGGTCTGGGTACCACGTCCTCCGGGCCCATGCCGAAGCAATGAGGATCATCCGGGAACCAAACCTCTGTAGCCTCCGCAGCACTTGCGAGATGACAGGGACTGGAGGAAACACATACAGCAGTGGGAAGGACCAATCCACTACAAATGCGTCTCCTAAGGGCTCCTCTTGGAGGAAATTCCCACGAGCAGAACCTTTCGCACTTCCGGTTGACACTGGAGGCGAAGAGATCCACTTGAGGGTTCCCCCAAAGGGTGAAGATTTCCAGGATAATCTCCTGAGCCAACTCCCACTCGTGAGAAATCGCGCTCTGCCTGCTCAGAGCGTCCGCCGTCTTGTTTTCATCTCCGGCCAGATGAACTGCAGAGATCGAAATTTCCCGCTGGATGGCCGAGAACCAGAGCTGCATCGCCTCCCTGCACAGTGGAAGTGACCCAGCCCCCACCCCTTTTGTTGAGGTAGTGCATGGCCAATGTGTTGTCTGTCAGAATCAGGACATTCTTTCCTTGCACAGTCGGCAGAAAAGCCTTCAGGGCAAGCCTGACGGACCTCAGCGCCAACAGATTGATATGGAGTCTGGACTCCGACGGAGGCCAACGACCGCCGACTGTCAGCTCGCTGGCATGAGGTCCCCATCCTGAGCGGCACCGAACCAGGGATTCCACATCCTGCCAGAGGACTGTGACCACTGGAGCTTGAGAGGTCATTGCAAAGATCTCACCCGCAACTTGGCCTCTGGCACCAGAAGAATGCAGGATGCCATGAGGCCGAGCAACCTCAAGAACTCGAACGCTGGGAGACTCTTGGCATGCTGAAACTTGTGCACCATCTGCTGAATGTGTTGAGCCCTCGCTTGGGGAGGAAAACACTGCCCCGGGGACATGTCGAGCACTGCTCCGATGTACTGGAGCCGCTGTGCTGGCATCAAGTGGGACTTCTTTAAATTGAGGGAGAAGCCCAGCTTGTGAAGGGAGTGGCAGGTGACGGACAGATGATCCAGGACTTGCTCGGGAGAGCGCACCCTGATCAACCAATCGTCCAGGTAGGGGTAGACGTCAATCCACCCTTTCCTGAGATAAGCTGCCACCACCACCATGAACTTGGTGAAAACCCTCAGGGCGGAGGGTCAATCCGAACGACAGGACCCGAAAATGAAAGTGCGAGTAGCCAACTGCGAACCTCAGGTAATTCTTGTGCTTGGGATGGATTGGCACATGAAAATAAGCTTCCTTGAGGTCGAGAGACACCAACCAGTCCTGAAGTTGAAGGGCCTGGAGGACTTGAGAAAGAGTAACCATCTTGAACTTGTCCTTCCTGAGGAGCTTGGTCAACCCGCGCAAGTCCATGATGGGTCTCAATCCCCAGTCTTTCTTCGAAATCAAAAAATAAGGGGAATACCATCCCTTTGTTCCTCTCCTCTACAGGCACCAGTTCTATGGCGACTTTCTCCAGCAGGGATTGAATTTCCTGCGCAAGGAGTGGATCCGGACTCTTCAAAGAGAGATTCCCTGGTGGATTGTCATGAGGCCTCTGCCAGAAAGGAAGACAGTAGCCGTGGGCAATGATCTCCAGAACCCACACATCTGAAGTAATGGCACGCCATTCTACAAGATGCTGCGCCAGCTTTCACCAACCGGAGAAGCATGGGCCTCATGACTGAGCTGAAGCGGCTGCGGCAGTGCCTGAGGGCAAAGAGGCAACTGCTTGTGCGGCCTTGGCACCTCGAGTACCTTGTTTTACACCTCTGGCAGTCCTACGACTGCTCCTTTGACTTGCAGCTCCTCTCGATTTACTAAAGGACGAGTAATATTGAAAGGAACCTCCCCTCCATTGCTGTCCCCTAGGACGAAAAGGCAGAGGTTGGCGAACTGCAGCACCCAACGACTTCGCTGCAGCTTTGGAGGTCTGCAACCTCTCAAGACTCATCAGCCTTGCTGCCAAAAAGATGTTCACCGACAAAGGGCATGTTGAGGACACAGGCTTGCACATCAGGAGCATAACCCGACTTCCGCAACCACGCAAACCTGCATATTACACTGCTCGCCGCCATGGACCAGCTGACGCAATCAACCATGTCCAGACCCGACTGAACGGATTCACACATGGCATCCTTGTCATCCTGCACAATAGCAAGGAAACCATCCCGTTCCTCCCCTTCGGGACTATGATCAGCCGCTAAGGAAATACAGTTCCACAGAGTGTGCGTGAAACGAGACAAGGCACAAACGGAGTTGGCCACCTGAAGCGCCATACCCCCAGAAGACAATACCTTCTTCACCCAGCCGTCAAAATGTTTGTCGTCCCTATCAGGAGGGATGGTAGGGTACGACGCCTGCTTTGCTTGGGCCATAGCCGCCCGCACCACCAAACTCTCCGGAGTAGGGTGCGTGGTCAAGTAGCAGGGGTCGCCACTGGCTGGGCGATATTTCTTCGGCAAGGACTTGCTCACTGCCGGGAGATTCTCCGGAGAAGTCCAAGCCACAGCCACCCTTCTCTGCAAGGCCATATGGAATGGCAGCACCGGGTCAGTTGGAGGACCTTGGTCCAGGATATCAGTCAGGTCATCCTGCTGAAAATCCCCGGGGGGGGGCAGACCACCCCAGGTAATCTGTGACCCTCGACATGTGATGCCAGTATGAGGATTCGGCATGCGTGCCAGGCTCCGGCCTACTAAACTCCACCTCCGGAGAGGTGTCTAGACCACTGGCGTCGTGCAGCGACTGACGCAGGTCCTCAAGTTGACTATGACCAGAAACAATGTCATCAGGAACCCCTGCAGGAACTTCACCTTCCTCAGACCCTTCATCCACCTCAGAAATTTAATCCAGAGGCTGGAAAGAGGGAACTGAAAAAGGAAGAAAGACATGTTTTGCCTTAGCCAGAGCCTTTCTGGGGGGTTCCCCCGTACCACGAGGCATCCACGACAAAGCCGCCTCGAAAGGCGTCGATGGAATCTGCGTCGATGTCGAGCGCAGTGCTGACAGCTTCGACAGCGTCGACACCGGCCTCGAGGGCAGAGCCCTGAGCGTGTCTCTCAACAGCCTGGGTGCCGATGGCATTGACGACTTCCTCGGAGGCGGGGACTCCAGAGAGTCCGTCGACGACCTCTTTGCCGCCAGCGAAGTTTTCCTCGAAGACTTCACAGATTCTCGGGGTCTCGAGGGCATCGAGGACCAGGACCTGGAACGGGCATGCCTAGATCGACCATCCTCGTCTCACCGGGACCTCGAAGGCGCCAGCGACGACTGCTCGTGCCCGAAGGCGGACGAGCGGTGTCTCTAGCACGGCCACGACCAGCGTCCTCAGACGGCATGGACGGACCGGAGCCCTGCGATTGAAAAATCGCCAACATCTCCTTTTCGGAAGGAATCCCATTCCTCAGGAGTGGAATGCTTGTTGGGACAAGCAATCCACCGACGGGCGGAGTCCTCAGAAGAGGACGGGGAAGGCGACCTGTGATGGCGCTTCCTGGAGTGCCTAGACGAGGCAGAGGAATGACGGAACCGACTCACAGAACGAGAACCCCCGGACTCACGACAACGATGCGGAGAGTCGCCCCTCAAAAGACCAGTGGAATGCGACTCCCGGGGCTTTGCTACCTTACCGACCGACAGCTTCTTACGCTCCTGCAAGGCCTTCGATGTGAGCGATTGGCAGTCGACACAGTCGTCCGTATCATGGTCCTCTCAGAGGCACCAGAGGCAAGCGTTGTGTGTATCCGTTAGCGACATCTTGGACCCGCACCCCGACACTTCTTAAACCCAGACCGCGGGGTGGAAGAAGCTGAAGACGACATGCGTACAAGTAGCAACGAAGAAACAGTTTCGAGGAACCGAAAGAACCGAACAGGATTCAGTAGAATCGAGGCGCGCTGAGATCTCCGAAGCGAACACGTTTGCGGAAAAAACGAAACTGAGGCTACGGGGGGCGTGCGTCCTACTTATAACATATGGTGATGTCGGCTCGACGGAGGCCCTGGAGGACGGCGTATCGATGCAGAAAGATTTTCCGAAGCATCACAGCTGTGGTGATTACTGTCATAGATATGGAATACATCGGAGGACCCAATCCCCTCGAATGTGGCATTCTATGCACTAGGCCCAAATTGCGAGACAAGGCGAAATCTCCAGCCATGCCCGAGCCCCCATGAGGACAGCCCACACCCCAAACCGCCACAACGCCTATTCATGGTATAACAGTGTTGCAAAGATTTTTTTTTTACTCAATGAGAAATGTGCCCTACAAGGCAGTGATCACAGACCTGTGCCTGGTGTGCATGTTAGCTCACACTGGCCAAAGTATGACCCGATCGATTCCCCAGGCGACCATGAGTTATAGCCAATATAACTGACTAAACCTCAAGATCCCTAAATTCCATGGCACCAGGTGCCCTTTGACCACCAACTTCAAAGTAAAAAGTTCTGAAATTGATGGAGCTTTGCTTAAGGGAATTCGAGCATGTGTGGAATGCGTTACAGAGGGCTTTCCCGAATACCCGCTGATGCAGTGTATGATGGTTGAGTAGGATCCGGCGAAATGCATTCTCAAATTGCAAGAAATGTGGAGAGCTGAAATGGGAGGAACGTGGGATCGTTCAATATCGTCGTTCTATTTTATTCATCAGTTTTATCAGTATAATAGTGCATCATTGCAAAAGGATCAAGGAGCGGGAGAGGGAAACAGTGCAAAGGCGCCAGGTGAAAGAAGCAAAGTTGGTAGAAAAGAAATTGGCAACGGGTGTTGTTCAGGCACCTGTGTTGACACCCATACAGGTGGAGGGGGCAGAGGGCACCCAACATATTGTGAGTGCCACTATTGCTGCGCTCTGGGCTGGGATTCACAAAAGGGTCAAGGATATCAGAACCAAGTGTACCCACAGGGGCAACACCAAACATAATCAGGAGCCTCAAGCAGCAGACATGCAAGTGCGGCATCTGCCACAGCAGCAGTAGGGTAGTACTGCCCCAGTGAGCAGGTTAACGAGTGGGGCTATCACTCCTTTTGGAGGAGCAGCAGTTATGGGGGGTAACCCCTTCTTGTTCCCTGAAAGAAACACATAGCCTGATTAGGACAGCCCAGAGAGAGAACTTGCATGTCCGGTCTTGTCAACAACCATCCACCCTGAAGAGGAACCTTTGGTGGGGGCGGAGATAGGAAACAAACAGTTCATTTTTATGGTGGACTCGGATGCAACTAAATCATGCATCGTGGAGGGAAATTTTCCCTGATCAGGAAAATATCTTGACGCACAGGGATTCTCTGGGGCTATTTCCAAGGTTCCATACACTGAGGTGCTGTACGTAAAGATGGGAGGGAAGTTAGTCAGGGCACCCTTACTATATTCTGAAAGTTCCCCTGTTAATGTAATGGGTAGGGACCTGCTAAGCAAATTAAACATGAGAATATCATTCAAAGATCGCAGTATAGTTTGCTCCACGCCTGGGATGTGCGCTATAAGAGCGATGTTGATAATACACATAATGACAAGGGAGATGGTGGTCCGCGGGACTCCCGTGGACCCTGACATGTTCATTCAGAGTATTACTGTGCTTGTGGAGGCGATGCCTCAGATTGCTAAACAGTGTTGGTGAGTGGCCACAGATTTCATCTTTCGTCTAGCTGAGTCACCTGAGGTGGTGGCGGGAACAATATTGTCATTGGATCTACAGGGATTGTTGGTCTCTGACAAGAGGGTTGTCGTGTATGGAATTGACGGGGACAGGTGCGACTGGCGCACAGTGCTCTGTATAGCTCCGAAAGTACAATTAAAGAAAGCAACGGATGACGGGTTGTTTGAGAACAATGATAAAGATGTGGAAATAATATTGGAGATTTGTATCCCCTGTGACTTAATGGTAAAATACTGGAGGGTGCAGTGCCCTTTGATGGCAGTACTAACACCATCTCTATTTCTTGACAAAGACTTATGTGTGCCTTCACAGTTGTGGACTACAAATCCACACAATGTAGGACTACTGAAAGGCGTGACAATTGTGTGTATAACACTGAAGCCAGGTGAGGTGCTGCCCAGGGTAAAACAATATCCATTGTCAAGGGAGGTGGAGGAGGGTATTAGAAAGACAATACAGGCTCTATTGGACCAGGGGATCATTGTGCCGGCAATGTCTCAGTGTAACACGACAATATACCCTGTTAAGAAATCAACAGGGGAAATTGGAGAATGATCCAGGACTTACGCCCGCTCAATGATGTGGTACAGAAAGAATTTCCAGTTGTCCCGAATCCTGCGACAATTTTATGCAGCCTTCCCAAAGAGGCCACATACTTCACTGTAGTGGACTTGAAAAATGCATTCTTCTCGATTCCACTCCATCCTGAGACGAGGTACCTCACAGCATTTACACAGGGTCAGGTGCAGTTCGAACATACTAGGTTACCTTAGGGGTACTGCGAGAGCCCAAGCATATTTAACAGAATACTGCATGCTGATTTAGGGAATATTTAGGTGCCCAGCACGATTATTCAGTACATAGACGATCCGTTAGCGTGCAGTGATAGTGAACAGCAATGCCGAAGGGATCCTATTGCACTGTAACAATTGCTGGCCTATAAGGGATACAAGGTTGACAAGGCTAGGTTGCAATACTGCCAACAGGAGGTTCTCTATCTGGGACAGTTCATATCAGCAAATGGTAAAAGTATACTACCAGATAGGGCAGTGTTAGTGCGTGCCACCCTCAGGCCTGCCTCAGTTAAAGAAATGCAGATGTTTCTGAGCCTGTGCAACTACCGTAGAGAATGCATCTTCGATTACGCAGCATTTACGAGCCCACTTTTGCAAACCCTTAGGGAAGCACAAAAAAACCCAAGGATAATAAGTTACAGTGGACGGCAGAATCGATCAAACAGTTTGACGATTTAAAAGAAATCATTAGTTCGGCACCCATACATGCCACCCCAGACGGCACACAGGAATTTTACTTATTCTCACATTCAGATGACCAGCTTTTGACAGCAGTTCTGACTCAAAAGAGCACTGTGGGCCATAAGCCATTGGCCTATTATAGCGGTACTCTGGATGCACTGATGCAAGGGCAGTTTGTGTGCGAACAAGCTTTATTAGCTGCTGCTTTCGTAATAGAGAAAAGTTCTACAATTGTAATGGGGTGCTCAGTTACGTTGGGTGTGGAACACCGTTTGCCATTTTAGAAAGGACAAGATCTACCCTGACTACACAAAGATCTTCAGCGTATGAGATGATCATTTCCAAATCCCATATTCATGTGGTTCGATGCAAAACAGTGAACCCTGCCACCTTCTTAACAGCCATGCTTACTACAGAGGACTTAACGGTGTACGACTGTGCCACGTACGAGGGGGAGGAGGACGATATCCCCAAAGCAAGGGACTGCGCATTATCAGAGGGTGAGATACTTTTTGTTGATCGGCCATCCATAATTGATCAGGAGGATGGGCAAAGACATACAGGGGCAGCAGTGGTACGACTTGAGGAAGGGGAGTATGAGACAGTGGTCTTGAAAAAATTGCCCATGCAGTATTCTGCACAGGCGGCACAACTCAGTGCTCATCGAGAGCGTCTAAACGGTGCCATGTCACAATATATTCAGACTCAGCATACGCCACAACTGTGCACGCTGCTCCATCCCGCTGGAGGAGGGGGTTTCTGAGGGCGGATGGATCTCCAGTGCAGCATGCAGCGCTGCTAGTAATACTGATAGAAGCATTATCCAAGCCATCTGTTGTGGCGGTCGTCAAATGCGCCGCCCACACTAACGGGACAGACGAAATATCGATGGAGAACGCAGCTGCCTATGCAGCAACCATAATGGCGGCATATCTGCCAAATTAAATGCCTGATGAATATGTTGTGACTGCCCCACCAGCACGAGAGTATCCAGCACCTTACGCAGCATTGGCCATCTACCAGATTATCGAGTTACAAGGAAGGGTACCTGAAAGGGAGAAAGAGTTGTGGTTACAGAGAGGTTGCGAGCAATCCCACACAGATTTGTTATGGAGGCAAGAGTGTGCTGGGAAGACAGTAATTTCCCGGGAACACCTCATAGTACCTTTTGAACAGTTACATTACCCATCCCACAGTTCAAAGCAGCACATAGTAGCAGATATACAGGAAGATTGGTTTTTACCAAATATTCAGGAGAGTATCACAGAAATGGTCGTACATTGCACCACATGTCAAAGTTTCAGTACAGGGATGACACTATGGATGTTACGGGGCACCTTTCCCCACCTTACTGGGGCGTTCCGTGAACTACACATAGATTACACTGACATGGGTGAGCGTTGTAATGGCTCGAGGTATCTCATTGAAGTGGTTTGCTCTTTCTTAAGATGGGTGGAAGCAGGGCCGCGCGCACATCTGGATGCCAAATGTGCTAATAGATTTTTTTGCATGGGAGGTTTTCTTTCAGTGGGGTGTGCGTAAAGTTTTAAGGTCATACAACGGCGCACATTTTTTCAATGCACTACTCAAGCATATCACAGCACTACCCGACATTAGGCACTGTATGTGTTCAATTTACCACCCACAGGCAACAACGTTTTGGAGAGGATCAATGGGCTTCTACCGACTGGGTGCACTGTTTGGCCCTGGCCCTCTTTACTTTAGGTACAAAGCCCTGCAAAGACCACCATCTGTCACCTCACTGAGTAGTCACTGGTCGGCGTATGCACACCCCCATATCCCCTGTAAGAAGAGCTTCAGACGCACATAGGGCAGCAGCGGTGCTAGCTGATTCAAATTTTATTTGACCACAACAACTAGGGCAATTAAATGTGTCTCCCCACAGATTGCACCTCCCAGGATTGAGACACCAGACATAGCAACCATGATGGCGACAGATCCCGAGCGCATGGCCACACAACCGCTGCTGCCTGGCGATTTTGTATATGTTCGTAATTTCATGCACAGTTGGAAAAACCCTCTGTTCCATGGGCCCTAAGAGGTGGTGTTTTGCACTCCCCTCGCGGTGAAAGTAAAGGGCTTACGCTATTGGGTCCACCACTCCGACGTCCGTAGAGCACCTCCAGATTTTAAGTTGGCACAACAATTATCTTAAAAAGGAGGGGTAGCAATACCTGTACCCCATCTACTTCACTGGCCTGTCCAGGCACAATATGTGTGCAGTTGCACATTCCATTGGCGGGTCAAAGCTCAGCTGCTAGCTCAATATCTTTCTTTTTTCAGGAGGTCTATCTTTCTCTCTCCCTCTCTTTTTCTCTTTCTCTGTGTAAAAAGTATGTTGTGTACATCTCTCCTTTTCTTTGTCTTGTGCATCTGTGTTTTCATTTCAGGAGAGAAGAAGATGGACATGACTAATGTAAATCATTTGTAAAGCAGGGAGCTGAGGTGTAGATGCACGAATGAGAAAATATGGACTTATGTTTATTATTGTGGGTTGATCATTATCGCAGGTCTCTGTGTGACATTGATGGTACTATTGGGACTGTATTGGGGGAGGATATTATAGGGGGATGCCCTATAAAGGGGGGAATGGGATTTTATATTATACAAATTGGACAGTATATATAAATGTTAATATTAGCTGAGTTACATATATTAGTAATAGTGTGAATACTAACAATAATAATGGAAATGAATATAGGAGTAACAATAGTGCTGATACAAGCGTTAGTGGTGAATATAACAGGTACAGCATGACAGTGGGGGAAATAGTGATAAGGTTGCTCTCAGCGAGTAGGAGATTGTCTACGAAAATCGAAACAATATAATGTTATTTTTGAAAGCACTGTTAAAGCTGCAATCCCTGAGAGCATGTATAGAATAATGAAAAGAGAAGTACGAAGAAAGTATGATACGTATCAAGGTCTGGGTTTAGATGTGATGGAGGATATCCGTCATCCCGAGTTTACCAACTCATGGTATTCCGACATGAGTGGTGTGGGAAGAAACGCTGTGAATGGAAGCTGTTATGCATGTTCACTCATTCCGCACCTGTCAGAGGCTCCCAAGGTTTTAGTACCGGAAGCAGTCCCAATTATAGAGGCACAATGCCTAGTTCATCTTGTGCAGGGCAGAATAAAAGGAACGTTCCAAGCACATAGTGTGCAACTGCAAATGGTGGGTCCAGATCTTGTACAGTGCAGCAGTGATTCAAAAAACATCAAGTGTGTGGAGCTATCTTAAATGATGGTGAAAGGGCGTAAACATGACAACAACAACTGGCAGGACACCACACTACCTTGCTTGGCAGAAGGACTGGTAACATACAGCAAGGAAAGGATAGCACGGGTGGACAGTTTCTGTGCACAAATCTGGACAGAGCATATCACAAAGCTGACATGGATTGCAACAATGGAAAAGCCAGTGCAAGTGCACAAGGAAGAGGAATATAGACTGTTTCAGAGGCAAGGGTACAGTCTTTGTCGGTTCATACAAACGTTGCAATAAGAATCTCCTGGTCATAGACATGAAGAAGGGAACAGCTGCGATGATGGATTACTACTAGGTCTGTGGCCAACAAGCTTACCTGCATCACCCACCATCATAGAGTGGCTGCTGTTCACTGGCCACATTGCACTCAGCACTATTAGTAATTCCAGAACACCACCTGAAGGGGGAGCACTGCCTGCCGAGGAGCAAACTAGTCTCCCCACATTCAAAAATGAAGATAAGGGACTGTTGCCCACACAAGAGCTCTGCATCCCGTCAGGAAAAGGACAGTTTCAACAACTAAAGAGGACGAAAAGATCGAATTACATATCCAAAGATTCTTCTGCATTGCTTGCTGAAACACCAGAAGAATACAGGCTCTTCAGCTCAGCAGAATCCTTTTTTGCATCTTTACTTTTGCCGGGAGTGCAGGCCGCAGCAAATGCCAAATGATTGTAGATTGTGTGATGGGAGTTGGTCCAGCTCGCGAACGATACAGAGAACGTGTTTAATGTGATCAAGGTTGAGTTGAGTGCATTGAGACTTATGACGATGCAAAACCGAAATGTGTTGGACATGTTAACAGCAATGGAAGGAGGGGTTTGCCAAAAGTCTGGCGATTCCGGCTGCACTTTTTCATCTCCAGAGGACGCAGAGAACGCATCATTATCTCACATCATCACAGCTGTCTATGGCCTGTGTGTTCACATGAAGAATGAAGGAGGAGTACAATACAGTGATTGGCTTACTTTGGCATTCAGTTGGGTCCCGTCGTGGCTCGGAGCGGTCATGAAGATGTTGATGCCCATCATCTTGTTCATCCTTGTTAGTTTCTGCACCTGTCAACTGGGCCTTCGATGTCATGCCAATGTGGCACCTAACAGCCCAAGAATTATGGTATCAATTGGGGTTTCAAAAGCACTTTGTGAGACAAAAGAGATTGAAGTACAGACCGATATCCCACAAAGTGGCCCTAAGTATGAAATACACCCCATCCCATATGGAGATGAAGTTGACCATCTATGCCACACTATCATTTCTCCACCCCCTGATCTAGAAAATGACACAGGTTTGGGTGGACCTGACGGGTGTGGTTTATAGTCATAATATCGACTGAAAAAATGTCGAAAGTGATTTTTTTTAATACGTTTTATAATCGAAATGGGGGTTCCGCCCCAACCCCCCTTTTTTAATTACATTTTTGTTTTTACCTTTTTTACATCCCGAACCCCCCAAAAAAATATATAAATAAAATAAAGAATTCGAATTTTTTTTTTTAAATATTTTTTTTTTTAAATTTATTGTACTTCGACGTTTTATTTTCTAGATTATGACTGACCACCGTCGGGGGTTGGGGGGAGGCATCTATATGACTTGCTCACCTGAAGAGTATGCGCATAGGGGGAGAGTTTGCGGTCAGTGTGTAGGGCCTGAGTGCCAATAATAGGAACTCAGCCATATGTGGAAGCAGAGAGGAGGGAGCCTGAGTGCAGAGGTATCCTAGAGTGGGTTTCTGTAGAAGTAATAAAAGGGGGGACTGCTGGGAAAGGTGCAGCCCTGTCCCACCCCCCTAAGCGCTTTAGGTGAGGTGAGATGCATTCGAAGCACTAGGATGGGCCAGGGGGGATGGTGGAAGGACCACCTCACAATACAACGGACCCCACTTCAATATAATCAAATATAATCAGCCCACATAGTGTAGCACAGGGCGTGAGCAGCATTGCTATTCTGCGTAGATATTGGTAATTATAGGTAGTAGGGAAGGCCTGCGCGGCGAATGCAGCACTCCATGCACTAGGCCCACTTGCGAGACGAGGGAAATCTCCAGCCATGCCCGAGCTCCCATGAGGAGAGCCCACACCCCCAACTGCCACACCACCTATTCATTGTTCTAACAGCGTTGCAAAGATGTGTTTTTACTCAAAGAGGCATGTGCCCTACAAAGCTGTAATCACAGACCGGCGCCTGGTGTGCATGTTAACTCACACTGGCAAAAGCATGACCCGGCCCATTGTCAGGAGACCACAAGTTATAGCCCATATAACTGACTAAACCTTAAGATCCTTGAATTCCATGGCACCCGGTGCCCTTTGACCACCAACCAAGTCCTGAAATGTTCAAAGTGGATGGACAGGGCACATCGTTGAGTGACAATCGTGTGATTTGTATTGCGAGGTGCTGGCAGGGATAAATTATAGTTCCAAACGATGGTGGAGATCTTGGAGCCGGATGGCACGGAAGGGAGTGCGTGAAATGTGTGTGTGAAGGTTAGAGTGTCACAGAACCTCCTTTGTGCCCGTCTTAAGGCCTGTCAGGTGCACAGTAAAGTGATTAAGTAGCATTATATCAGGAGTGTAGTTAATCTGTTCTTTGACCTTTGATGTGAGAAGATGATGATCACTGCAGCACCTACGTGATGGAAGACGGACGGACTGGGCTGGGACCAATGACCTGGCATCTCTTATGGAGCAGGCAGATCATGTATAGGTGCACACAAACCAGCTGTGCAGGTTTTTGACAATGTTTTCCGTTATAAGATTCTGCTTATACTACTTTTCGGCAGAACATTCTTAACAACAGAGTTTTTTGCCGTTGCTCTCATCTGTGTGCGAGATTAAAACTTGTTATCCTTACAAGATCTACTTGGGCCTTTCTTCCCTAGCGGGTTTTATTCTCTCTGGTGTGAGCGTTTCAGGGCGTGCCTTCAATACTAGGGCAAAAACATGCACCACCCTCCCTGCACTCTGGCCCTTAGCGACACCCCACTCCCCATGTAACCTCCTATAGTCTCCACTGCACATTCCCAGGCCTATGTTTCATCCGGAAGCGCTGGGGGGCCTGGGACGATCGTCCCCCTTTCCCAACATCAGTGCCATTATACAGTGGCTAGCAGCAAGCAGCAAGCATGGTAGGATTCCACTCTAATCATATTTTGTTTTGAACATGGAGTGCTCCGGGCCCTGTGCTGAAGTCATAGGCCCTCATTACGACCCTGGCGGAAAGGGAAAAACGATGGCGGAAATGCAATACCGCCATCGAATAGCGCTCGGTGCGACTATGACCCGTCACCGCAAAGTACGAAGCCATTAGCGACACCGTAGTGAACGCCAACGCTAACTGCACTAAGCACGCGCGCGCGCGCCATGCCAAACCGCAAACACCACCATGGTGCAACGGTACGCCAATTCCGACCCTAGCGGACATGTACCTAACGCCATCAGGCATGGCGGAATGGACCATTCCGCCATGGCGAGAAGTCCGGCATCGCGAATCAACCGTAAACGGCCCCACTGAGTGCCTGTACACCGCTCCCTGCCCACAAAGTACAACTCCCTGTAGGTGCAATGAAGTCACAATGCAACCATTGAAATGTACAAAGCACCCATGCATGCCAACGAACAAAAGAAACACAACAGGGGCCAATGGGAGCTGCAGGGCACAGATGGCACGAATACAGAAGCCATCCCAATGGACATGACCACAGTCCCCCCCCCCGAAACGCACGCAAACACAGGCACCTGTGACCAGCAACATTCCGAAAATAACAACATTCCACCAGTCCACCTGGCTGACCGCCATCTGTCACACAAAACCCAATCCCCCGCCCCTGAGCATGACAACATCCAAACTGTCATATAGGCAGCCCCCATCCCTGACCTCACGGGCTCAGTAGGCAAACGCGCCCAGCACAGTACCACGCAACTAAACCCCGAAGCAGGAACCCAATGCAGAACTCCTCACAATACATCGCCCCACATATAGGCACATGCCACATCACTTGCAAAGAAAAACGCTACACGGCCCAAATCAGAATAGAAATTTAATGCACAACAAAATCACCAAGCCCATACAGCCATCAGGCCATGAACTCCAAAACACATTTCACCATTGTGGGCTGCATCCGCAAGAAAAGACCGGCCACTACTTGTGTGACGCCCTGTCCCATCATGGTACACAGAGCCACAATCACGTACGAAAAGGCAAAAAGGAAGCGCACACAACCGCAGGGCCGTCCCAATGGGGAGGCACTAGTCCAGCTGAAAGGCCGAAATGTTGCTCCGAGCCACCAGTACTGCGTAAGGGCATGTGGGCCACTGGCGATCGTCCCATAAGATCGTAATGCTGCTCCACCGATTAACACGAAGCAGCAGGTGTCGGGAGTAAAATCCATCTGCAGGAGTGGCATACAGATGGCAGTGGCAAAAGGGGAGGCGATACCTGTCAACCAAAAGAAAAGAACAAGAACAGAATGGCCATCAGAACTACATTCGAACAACTCACTTCAATGAGCACACGAAATCCACAGCCATATGCATGCCAGCCCACTCCAAAGGATCATCAACACCCCAAAGCCACTTGCGACTCATAACCATCTATACCTAGGTGTAAACACCATCACGAACGAGTGTACCTGTGCATGCGTCTGCCAAAACAGAATCCATCAGATGGGAATGTTAACGTGCATGGACACAAGTGTCTGAGGGCGCGTCGAGACAGGGAGGGCTCAACAAGGCCAGATAGACGATGGTCCCACTATGGCAGCCCTGCATCACATAGCGTAGGGGAGGCGGATAGATCCCAAGAAGCCCTGTACATGGCAAACTCTGCACCAAATCACCTGCCCATGCATCCATTCATCATTCCCTCATCCCGGGATCAAAACGCCTGAATTATTACTCACATGACATTAGAAACGTCCATTGAGTCTGTGCGTAATGCAGCCTGCTACATCCACAGTGCCCCAGCCCGTAAATCCAGTGTTGTGAAGTAACATGTATTTGGGAATGGCCGGCCTCATCGCCCACGTAGCTATTGCGCATCCCAAACTATTCATATCAATCATTGCTCCCTCGCCATGGGCCCTGTCTCAAGGACATAGAACAATAGAACGTTACATTTGCAGTCAGACCTGTGGGCATCTCCTCGCCGCTAGCTGGAAACCGAAAGCGCCGCCCTTCGAATTCCTCATTTGCAACATCACGTCGAAAAGGCATCTGTGGCCGTTTGAAATCACTAATTATTCCATCGAGTGCGGCTGTGTGTGAAAATGGCAACTGCCTTCACCCACAAATGGGACGCCCCGCCCGTCGTTGCAACTCGGTACAGTGATGCATGAGGGCCCACCGTTACTCGAGTACTACGTTCCACTGACCCTTCACAAGTCCGTTCGCGACTGCACAGATAGTATGGGAAACAATGGGACCACAGCAGAATGAACATATCAACCAATCTTACACGCCCATCGGGTACAAATACATGATTGCAATAGCAAGATACCATTACCCGAATTGCAGCGTAGTGCGCGGGACGTGCTCGGCCAAAGGGGAGAGCCGTTTGCACAGGTGGAATCAATCACCACAGGTGGAGGCCATACAGCCTGAAAACACATAAATTGCACAGCCAGTCTCCTCCCACAACCACAGCGAAATGCTACCGGCAGGACTCGCGATGTTGGCCCTGGGGGACCTGATAGCACTGCAAGTGCTCCGACTCCAAGAAGAAGACGAACAACAACTACAACCAGCCGCACGGAGGAGACGCAGGAGGAGGAGGAGGCCGAGGCAGGGCCAGCAAGGCCCAGCAGCACAGCCACTACCACCACGCAGGCAGCCCGCAATCCCACGCCTCCGAGCACATCCGTTCAACCTCACTGATGAGCAGATCCACACCCTCTACCGTCTGGACCGGGACACCATAGCCGCCATTGTGGACATGACACAGGCTGACCTAGTCAGCATGATAGATAGCCCAACCGCAATCCCACCCCTACTGAAGGTGGTGTCTGTACTCCACTTCCTGGCCACAGGCACCTACCAGCACACAGTCGGACAGTTGCATGGCATATCACAGCCACTGTTTTCACGGACACTATTCCAAGTGCTCGATGCCCTCCTGCAGCACGCAGACGACTACATCTCCCTACCACGCTCGGAGCAGGAAATTACGAACACAAAAGTGGGATTCCATGCACTTGCCGGCATACCGGGTTGCATTGGTGCCATCGACTGCACCCATGTTGAATTGGTCGTCCCACATGCCATGGAGGCCCAGTACCGCAACCGAAAACAATTTCATTCCCTGAATGTACAAATGGTGTGTGACTCCAACAGGATCATTACGCATTGTTGTGCCCGATTCCCTGGATCAACCCATGATTCCATGGTCTTGAGGAACTCTACCATACCACGCTACATGGAGCGACACGCAGGGTACAGATCCTGGCTACTCGGTGAGTCTCATCTCATGCATGATGATGTGGGGTATGTGATTTGGCAATGTACTGGCAGGAAGGGGGGGGGGTGTGCGTACGTATCAATGGCATTCCACATCCTACGTTTATCGTCCACATACAGGTGATGCTGGATATCCACTGAAGAGATGGCTCCTCACACCAGTCCGGAACCCACGGGACCTGCATGAGGAGGACTACAACCATGCCCACTCACGTACCCGTGTAGTCATAGAACAGGCATTCGGCCTACTGAAGACTCGTTTCCGCTGCCTCAGCAGGTCTGGCGGGGCACTCCTGTACCGCCATGAGAAGGTTGCAAAGATGGTCATGGCATGTGTCATGCTCCACAACATGTGCGTACGTAGAAATGTGCCCATGCCCCCTGACGCTGAACTGCAAGCACCGGATGATGGTCATGATGAGGGTGGGGATGTGGCAGCACCTCAAGGAGTCTGCGAGGCACCGGAGGGCCGTGACATCCGTCAGCATCTCATTGATGTATGCTTCTAGCACTCACGCCTGGGGGCTGATACATGGACACGGGACTCGTGGCACTGCGTGTGTCTGGGACATGCACAATATGGACTGTACGCCTATGATGGCCTAGTACACAAAGATCAATGTCCACACATCTCATTGGGTGATCGTGCACTTTTTATGGCATATGTGATATCATGTTGAACACCCTATCGACCCGCCACCCAAGTGAGCCCAACACACCCCCTCCACCCTCCTACCTCCCACCCGAACACCAGTGTCCAAAGATGCTCATTGTCAGTGGCCTGTCGCTATTGCAAGCCCCCTCTGCGGGTATCAGGGGCACCCCTGCCTGTGGAGCGCAGGTTCCTCCCTGATCTACGTTGGGGGCTGCCCTGGACGGAACTTGCAACGGATGATGTGTCTGCCTGCTCACGTCCATGCATGTCCCTAAGGGTTTGCGAGAGCTCAGTGAGCACACGGCGCACTGCGGCAAGTTCGGCACATACGTCTTTGGACGTCGCATGCTGTTCCCCCCTCAGGCTCTCGGTGCTTCTCTCCATTTGGACTCTCAGGCTCTCGGTGCTACTCTCAATTTGTGCCCTTAGCGTCTCTGTACATCTCTCCATTTCTGCCCTAAGTGTCTCTGTTGATGTTTCTATGTCTGCCTTGGTGCCCCCACATTCATCGGCATGGTCCTTGAGGAGTGTGGCCATTTGCTGCTGTTGGACGATTAACTTGTCGAGGGACTGTTGCCTCTGCTGGGCCATGGCCATTTGCGGGGGTGTCACAGAGGGGCTGTTGTCCTCATGTTGCCTTGCCACAGGGCTTGGGGGGGATGGCCAGTCGTCGTCTTGTGGCTGCCCCTGCGTGGTATCCTCATGTTGTACGGGATGGGACAGACAGGGGGATTGGGACAGGTCATGGATGGATCTGACCTCGACATCCCCGTCTTCTGTGTCCGAGCATGCTGCCATCAATGGGGTGTCACCTATGGTGCTGCTGCCACCAGAGGCAGTGCCTTCTGTGGCATCCATTGGGGGGACCTGTGGTGGTGGTGTTGTGGCCATGCTGGCTGCTGGGGTGCCTGTTGATGTTCCCTCCTCTGTGCTACCACCTGATTTGTGCTGCTGCCGTGTCTTGATGCGTGCAGCTGAGGTGGAGGGTCTCTGGCCGTTGGTCTTGGCCCTCTTTGCAGGTGTGCTGGTAGGGGTGTCCTGTGGCTCGTCGTTTGGATCGGACCCTGTGGTGGAGTAAAGGAGGGCGAGGGTTATTGATGGGTCTGTGGGAATTGGAATGGCATTGTATCACATGCTTTGGGGTGGTACCTGAGGGTGATTTGGGTCGGGTCCTTGGAGGTGCTTTGATTTGTGTGTGGAGTGAGGGTGCAGTTGTTTGGCAGCCTGCAGTTTGGGTGTGCCTGCTGCACGTGTAGTGCGTGTATTAGGGGTTTTTAATTATTTATGTATTTATTGTGGGTTTTAACGTGCGCTATCAGGCCGATGTGTGTGGACCTTATCCTGGACATGTGTTTCTGTTGCACTATGTGGACGCATGGTGCTTCACATGGATGGACTGTGTGGCTTGTTATATCTGGCCCACCTACCTGAATCTTCGGATGTCTGCACTCCTTTCTCCATCCCTCCGACTCCCTCAATGCTCTCCATTCCGATGGTGGAGGCACAGATTTCTTCCCAGGGGGTCAACTTGTTGGGTGATTCAGGACCTCCCCCGGTGGCTGTGGCAATGTTGCGGTTGGCAGAGAGTATGCTGCGGACGCGTATCCGCAGGTCGTCCCATCGCTTGCGGCATTGCTGTGGGGTGCGGGGTGCGGTCCCCACCGCACTTACCCGCTGTGCCACCAGAGCCCATATGGCCTTCTTGTTTGCAAGTGCCGTCCTGGTCATTTGCGTGGAGAAGACCACGGCAGCATTCTCCTGGAGGGTCTCTGTTAGCACGGTGAGTTCCTCACGGGAGAAGTGGACCTGCCGCTTGCGGTCGCACGCTTTCTTCGCTGCTTTTCCCATTTTTCTTGGTTTCGCTAGGGTGGTTGACGGGGTGGGGTGTGTCTCAGGGTAGTGTTTTTAGTGGTTGTGTGGTTTTAGTGTATTTATAGGTGTACGCCGGGATGTTTCCCGTTCCGGGCCCGTGTTTTAACTTCCGTTTCCGTATATTTCCGGCCACCGTACTTTGCGGTAGGCGCACTCTGCGGTGACCGCTAGGAGGGGTGGCGGTATTGCACCTGGGGCCCCGTACGGCGGCGGTGTGGGCCGTTTTGGGGTCTTTTCCGCCATCGCGGACTTAGCACTTCCGCCATGCCGTGGTGCTCGTGCCCGATGGGTCGGAATGGGCCGCACTTTGCTCCTTCGTGCAATGGCGGAAACGCTATTTACGCTGTGGCGCTCCGGTCAGTCGATTTCCGCAAGGGTCGTAATGAGGGCCATAGTCTTCCATTAGGAGGTCGGCAAGAGTGTCTGAGGTCTGGCCCACTGACTCTTCGCCTGCGTAAATATCATAATTTACAATGCCCCCTGATTGACAGGAGACAAGAGTCAGTAAATAGGTGAGGGTGCAAGGCTGAGGCTGGCCATCCACATCCTCGTGCGGTGTGGGATGCAACAGCAGAGACAATACCAGCAATGCGCAGGACTGTTTTGAAAACGTAGTGTGTGCATGTATATATGTATGCGTACCTGTATGCCTGTGAACGGTTGTGATGTGTGTGTTCATGAGAATGAGTGCAGTCTATGAGCCAGCACAAGTGTATGTGTGCATGTGAATGATCGCTGTGTGTGTGTCTCTTTGTGAAGGTGCAGTGATAAGGGGGCAAGCTGAAAAAAAGAACAAGCTGCCAAAAGGTGCCGGCAGCAGAACTTGAACAGAATGGTCATATTTTCCTTACAGTGATATTAATGCATTAGGCGATTGTGAGTGTCATTACATAGGGCAATTAAATGTGCATCTTGCTTGCATGTATGTGTGCCGCCAGCACAGACATGACTTACAACACACTACTGGTATTACAGGCCAAGTCAACATCAGTTCTAATTAGATGGGGGCTACTTGTATATATTGGTGTAGCCAGGAAGGGCATATCTTCTTTACAAGTTTTGCAGGAATTGGAGATTTTTCCGCAGCATTTTTCATTGAAGTAGATTGCATCGAGTTATTTCCAACATATTTTGCCGAAAATATATGTGGGGGTGGGTTTTGGTTAATAATAAATGTAAGGAGGTTGCAGGGGGAAGCCCCGCATACATTGTTGGCAAAATAAGCCATTAAAAAATGCGATTAAATCTACTTCGGCAAATAAAACTTGACAAAATGATATAGAATTGGTAAAGCCAGTATGAGTTCTCTTACATTGGAATACTGACATATAAGGCTGCAGCAAGCATGGACATGTCTTGTTACAGCACATCGCTGGTGTTTTATGTAAATCCAGCGTGGGTTTGTAATTACTTGGGGCTGCTTGCATGTATGGGCACAGCCAGCATGGAATGCTTTTCTTACAGAGACATTAGTGCATTATAGGGAAAGCCAAGGCGAGTGTTCTTACTTGCGGTAAGTGGCATATATTGGTACAGCCAACATGGACTAATCTTACAGTGGCATTACTAATATTATTGGGCAGTCCGCATGAAAATGCCTTCGTTCATTGTCAGAATACTATTGTATATTGTGGGCAAAGACATCATGGAAATGCTACTTCATACCTTCAGTGATCTGGCATCTGTTCAATTTGTTCATGTGTTACCCTACAAAGCAATTGTGAATTATTTGAAATTGTATACATTTTATTTTTTTTTACAGAAACTGTGCTGTAAAATGCACCATATCAACCCATTATTAAAAAAAAATATTTACAGGTGGGAGGGACAGGGTGCGGGGGAGGGAATCTAGAGACCCAGTTGGTTGGCTTGGGTTCCCTCACTAAGCTTGGTCACAGACACGCAATTGTCTAAAATGTGTACGCCCTCCCAAAATAAAAAATCTCACCAGCCACCACTGAGACGGCAAGGAGGAGAGGCAGTTGGGCATGGTGAACCAGAGACCGAAGTTCATTAGGAATGAGGCAGGGAGCCACAGAAGACACCCCATAGACAGTGTAGGTAGGGTAGCCTCCCGTCTCACTATCGCTCCCGAAATGAGTTTAAGACTAGCTCCAGTGCGATCCCCTGGCTAGAGAACGTTCAACTAGCTCCAGTGCAGGGTTGGGATGCAGGAAGAGGGTGCTTCCACACTATAACCTGGCTACAGAAGAACATTGCCAAGGAAGTTGGGACTCTTCTGAAAGCCTGAGACCACAAGGGAGGGACCCCAAGAAGTAAGGAGAGAAATCATGAGGTTTTTTAAAATTTATTTAATTTATCTAGCGCACCTAATCCTCAGGCATCTGGGTGCTTGAACTTAATATGGTTACAAGTGATACTTAGTTTTACAGCTTTACTGGTTTTAATTTGGAATTCTTTATGTTTTGATCAACCTGCACCTTGTTACTAAATCTATTGTTGCATTAAGAAGCTGGAAAAGACCAAGACCCAGGCTTAAGAAGAACTTAACAACTTTTACTTTGAACACTTTAAAACCTCCTCAAGAGAGTTAACTTTGGGCTTAGTCGAAGAATCATTATCCAGACAGAATGAGATATGGTTGGCACTTTCTTCGGCCTGTGGAAGTTCATTTGGTTTTCCCTGCAAGATAGCCCTACTAAGGAAATGTGAACACAATTTGTTTGCATCTGGCCTGTGTCTATCCAGTCCCATGTGATTTTAACGAATCACAAAACATCGAATGAATTTTTAACGAACCAAAAACACCTAAAAATAAAAGTACACATTTCTTTTCTATGTTTTTGGGGGGTGCCCCCCCAAATCTCTGTTTTTTTTATTCATACTTTCCCCCACACCTCCAAAATTAATATCCCCATTCCCAACTACATATATACAGTTTTAACAAATGTGTTATTTTTTTTTTTAGATGTTTTCGGTTCATTAAAAATAAAATGTGCTATTTTTCATTCATTAAAATTACTGCATATCTGTCTATCCCACTAAGCTTTTGTGACATGAGATATTCATTTAACTTTATTATGCTGCTTCCTCTACAAACCCTGTATGTCTGATTATTTTAATATATTCTAAGCATGACAATCTACGAAAGATTCAATAATGGATAAGAAAATAGTTGCTTCACTGTAACTAGTTCTACAGTGTTGCTTTCTTTTTGATTCACATGCACCTACCATCTTTGGGGCAGGTGGAGTAAGGGTACCGTTATGATACTCCATGTTAGACGTCTCAAGATGGCACCAAGAGAGGTGCTGTACCTCATTAGTAGGTCGATAGTGTATTCAATTTTACTTCCTGTTTATTATTATTGCAAATGCATAACAAGGATTCCCAGCCTGATTACTGGAAGTATTCTAAGCATGTGAATCTATGAAATATACCAATACTGAAGAACTATAGCTACAAGTAAGTGATTTTTGTTGCCTTTGCCTTGGAATTTCGATTTGTGGAGAAAGCTCTTGAAGCAGATTACACATTTTTTTATTTTAATTGTAACAATTAGTTTATATTTAAACTTCAATTACAATAAAACAGTTACAACTTTCACAGAAACACAAGAAGACAAACAGAAGAACAAGGACATTCTTGACATCAACAGAAAATGAATGTGGGAAAACATTTCCAAACTAAGATAGTTCATCTCTCAAATTACTTTCCAAAAACTCACATACTGCACATGTGAGAGAAACATTGTTTCCAGACAAAATCCAATACCACCATTTTTCCATATCTTCATCAACCGGAGCAAAGGGTCCAAGGTGGCGATTTCTTGAATGCGTTAATTTAAGACATTCTGTGATCAGATGTTTCACTGATTCAACTGATTGTTCACAGAACCTACAGAGATTATTATCGATGTTGGTGATTCTTCGCCTCCATTGGATCTCCTTAGTTGTGTATGCATTTAAACGTAGTCTCATGAATTGGTTACAATGTTTTCTAGAAGGACATTTTAGACGATATCTGGGCAGACGATCTAAACAGTTAGTCAGGGGCCCCAAATGAATCGACGAAGACAACAGATTTCTTTGTTCTAAGTTTTGTATCCAGTTCCATTTTCTTAGTTTCTGCTTAGCAATTTGGGGCATTACTATAAGTGTTTCCCACTTAATATCTGCATATTCAAGGATCTTTTTTAATTTGGTGCACCAATTTTGCAGAATACCACGATATTGTATTTGGCCTGCCGTTGAAAAAATTTGGTATGCCGGAGCTTGATCCTTTATCTTCTGTAGCATAGCCAATGATTTCCAGACAACTATGTTATACATAGATTCAATTCCCAATTCGTAGCTTATAGATATCATTGAGACGCCTTTTGATACCTTCAAGATACGTCTCCAAAACAAACCTTCAAGGGTTGTCCACAGATGATAATCTAGATTCCAGCCGGCCTCGGCTCCAAATGTAATCGACGGGATAACTTTTTGAATATAAAAGGTTAATACAGGTTTTAAGGCGAACTTCCCGTATTCAGCATGAAGCTTTGCCCCTTGCAGCGAAAAGTCACCATCCGTTGTTTGAGGTCAGACATCCAGTCATGTTCTCTGATCGAGGTGTTGAATAGGATGCCTAAATATCGCACAGTTGGAACCTGTTGAATCTGCACTTCTGCAAGTTTCCATTTGAAATTTTTAGTTCTACTTTTTGAAGTGTTTCCAATCGACATAATCTTTGTCTTCTCCCCGTTGATTTGCAGAGAGTTGTCACTTAGATACTTTTCTAGGGCCAATAGGAGTCTCTGAAGGCCAATTGGTGTTGAGTCCATTAAGACAATATCATCCGCGTATATTGTCAAGCTGATCCTGTGGCTGTTGATCTTTGGAGGAAAGCATCGTATCCGAGTGAACGCTTCGAAAACATCTGATTTGAATAGTTTAAATAGAAGGGCGGCCAGGGGGCATCCCTTTTTAACTCCCTTGTTGGTGCTTATTTCTTCAGTGAGATCACCTGCTTCGTTAATTCGCACTCTGATCAAAGTTTCTTTATGAAGGGCCATTATCGGCTGCAATAGCTCAAGCGGACACGACCAGATCTTCAATTTTTCCCACAATTTTGATCGGTCGAGTGAGTCAAACGCTTGTTTCATGTCTATGAATGCGATGAACAGATTTATGCCTTGCTGTAAGGCTTTGACTTTCAGCAGATTCAATATATTCAAGTTTACCTCTGTTCCGACACCCTTTGTGAAACCTGTCTGACGTATATCGAAGTGACCTGTGGAGATAGCCCACTTTGACAACTTCAGCTGTAAAAAAGACGCAAAAATCTTACCCACAATGTCCAAAAGGGCAATTGGACGGTAGTTTGCCGGATCATCACGGCTGCCTTTTTTGAAAATAGGAACTATGATGGCAGAGTTCCAGGATGCAGGGATCGACTTTGCGGTAGCTATCACTCGAAACAGATGTTCAATGAAAGTTGCCCAATGCTCATTTTTTGCTTTTAAAATGACGTTGGTAAGGCCATCAGGTCCAGCCGCTCGAGAGTTTTTTAAGTGTTTAATTGCTGTTAATATGTCCTCTCTCGATTCAATAACGTTCCAGGAATGGATGGCTACGGGCGTTTCATTTCTCTTCTGATTTGCATTAGTTCCAAAGACCTTGGCAAAGTGTTGTTCCCAACTGGCCTTAGAAATACCATGATGGATTTTTGCTCTCTGGAAAATAGCTTTATTATTTATGATATTCCATAGTTCTTTTGTCTGATGACAGATAAGCTTTAAAATGTGCTCACCTCTCTTGGTCTCTCATGGTTGTAAAAAATTTCAACCACTCATGGTTGTAAAACATTTCAACCAATTACGATACTTCGCCTTTAGCTGTAAGATTTGCGTAGATTTATTTGCGTCTGGGCCTTTTTAAAATTTTCTCATGTCACGTTGTAATTGTTTTTTTTTTGGGGACACCAATGCGCTAAATTCGTATTTCTTTATATATGTGCAGCTGTTTGGATGGTTGAACTTTGTTTGAAAGTCTGCCAAGAGAGCAGTATAATTTAATTTGTCGGTTGGCGTCACATCTTCTGAGGACATCATTTCATTTAATATCTTAATTTGATTGTTATTTATTTTTAGTCGGTTGCCTCTTTGATGTATTCCAACTGGCTGAGTGAATCGGTCGTCATTGGTTGACGAATGGGCCTTTAAAGTTAGTTCAAGCAGATTATGGTCGCCAAGTGTTCATTTCACGATCTTCAGCTGTACAATCTCATTTAACATGATATTTGATACCCAGAAGCAAATCAATGATTTTTTTACTGCCATCACGTTGCCATGTATAGTTCGGAGGACAGTCTCCATTTGTTTGACCGTTCAACATGTGACAGTTCCTGGCATTCAATGCCGACTGAAATTGATAGCCTCTACAGGTGGTGGGTGCTTGATACTTATGTTTTATCAAAATCTTGTGGTCATCAAACCATGAGAAATTTAAATCGCCACACACAATCACTTGAAGCTCAGACATCAGTTCCATGCTAACATCTATCAGTTTTGTTATCGATTGGATGAAGTGGCGTGAAGAGATCATCACTGTGTTCCAGTAAGTATTAATCAAAAGTATATACTTAAGTGTTGCACTAGGGCCGTATTTGTTTTGCAGAATTGTTCCCTGCACAAATAGATTTGGAGAAAAAGAGTGCATAATCTCCCATCCGGAGGCATTGTTTATCATAGTCAATAGTCCAGAGAACGGTCGACCAAACTGATTTTTCCCAGCCGGATTCAAAACAGTAGAATACCCATCTCTAGAGGGCACCTCTCGCAGCCATGTCTCCTGGAGACATACTGCAAGGTTATTTTCCAGTGAGACTTCAAAATTCTGGAACAGATGCCGGAAACCTCTAGTGTTCCATGATAGAATCACATTCGCATCTTCCTTTATAGTTTGCGAAAGCTAAGCTCTGTTGGAAAAATTTTGTGAAACAGATTTTGGGGAAGCTTTTTGATTACCAACTGTTCCATCCTTTATATTAAATTGTTTCCTTAGAGCTTCGCGTCTCTGTTCGTGAGTTTGCTCTCAGTCAGATGGCACCAATGTTGCACATTCTTCTCTTGGATGGTTCGCTTCTAATGTTAAATAAAAACCAATACGACAGCAGTTCGTCTTTTGCTGCAAGTAATGAATTTTCAACTGCCTGAGAGTTTATGTGCAAATAGACCATGTCCAGAGAGTCCTCAGTGATGTATTCTACAATGGCTATATCATTGGAAGTTATCGTTCTTAGAGACGGAAAATTATGTAGCAACCGCATCACATTTTTGCGTTTTAAATTAACTTCATTTGCGTCCGAGAAGATATTCTCAAGTCTAATTCTCCAGAGTTTGTGTTCCTGTGCCGATTTCGAGGGCATGATTTCTTTTGAATTGGTTAGCTTTTGCTTTTTCCATTGAGCTGCCGTCATCTTAGGATTTAGCTTTGTTGAGATCCGTTTTGTTTGTTGAGCTCTGTCTTCAAAAATCATGTTGTGGCTTTGTGTGCCCTCGCGTCAGGGATGAAAGTTTGCACTCATTGCTGGCTTAGTTGGATCACCAACTTTGGCTTTTTGTGCTTGATGAATTTTTCTCGGGCCTCGAGTGATCTTTATGACGGGACGAGAGCTTTCGTCCATCTGAACTGGTTGCTTCAGTTCATCTGATTCAACTGAGTATGTGGAAAGATCGCAAAATCAGTAACGCTTTGGTCAGTCATATTTGGGCCAGAATCAGATTCAATTCTTCGTCTTATTTGGATTTGGAATTTCCACCACATTTGCTTTTGGAACTTCTTTCAACGTTGTATTTCTTGATGTAACACTTTCTGGCTCCTCCTGTTGAGCATTCAATGCATTACGCGAAAAGAGACCAAGCTTTTATGAAGTCCAAAGATTCCTCACAAACTGTTTGGTTTTCGTTCGAGCTTTGCTCATGTTTATTCTTCTCTTGTTCAAAGTTTGTTTATTAAGAGGGGTTTTGTAGACTTTTCACATAATTTGGATGGAGCCGTGGAGACAATCAGTTTTGCAGCCCCAGTAAAAATACCAAAGGTGTTGACGTTTCCTTTGGGAAGAGGTACAGTAGCCTCATTTTTGTTTTGGTCTTTCTCCACGCTAACCACCGGTGAAATGGTGTTTCGTAGTGGATCATCCGATCCAGGTTGAGCTTTGCTTGAATGATTGCGGTCAGACTGATCTTCTATATTAGCTACAACTAATGGATCGGATGTCAGAGTGACCGCATTGTTCGCCTCAGCGGTTTGATGTATATCAAGACTCTTCTCCGGGGCAGTAGTGCACAAAGGGGTGTTATTTCCACGTGGAATTTCCTTTTTCTTTGTAGTTGCATTTGTTCTTTGCCGGCAGATGAGGAATCCTCTCATTTGATGGACCAGAAATGTCTGCCATACTCAGGGGTATGGGGTGTCGACACCACTTCATTATTTCCAAAATCGCCTCCATTTGGTCGTTTTTATCTGTGTGGTCTCTCATTGCAAGGTCTCCAAGCCGGTTTTGCCATTGAAAGGAGATTTCGGCTTCGTGTTCTACTCTAGTCAATAAATGGGTGTTATTTTCTTCCAATGACGATACTTTATTTATTAAATTATGCATCAGGGCATTTTGGTCTTTTACCGTCTCATTCAATGTTTCGTAAAGTTTAATGAATGGGATCAAGGCTAATGATGTGGCCGCTAGAACATTGTTATGAATCTGTATCCCAGCAGCTACCGATAAGTTCTCTTTATTATGAGTGTCTGACTCGGACTCATGGATGGACGGTTCATCCCGTTTACTTGAACACCATTCATTTCTTGAAGATTGTTGAGCTGCTTTGGAAGTACAGTGATATCGCAGATTTTCAGACTGCTCCTTTGAGGAACTTGAGTATGAGTTTCTTGTCGAGATAATGCCCATGTTTTGCATACTCTGTACGTCTTTTTGGTGTGGTGTGCTCGTCCAGGATTTGAGTGTGTCGTTCTTTGGGTATTGAGAGGACTTCACTCCTTTCTCACTGTTGCTAGGCAGTTTTTCTTTTGCGATTGACGTGCTTTGCGGGGCCATAGAAAAACTATGAATTAGTTTATTTTTTACAGCTTGATAGTCAGCTGTCAACCGCTCTGTAAGCCGTGCTTCTAGTCCTGCCAGGTCCACTCCCAGGCTTTTTTATGATTATTTGTTGAGCGGGAGGGCAGGTAAGGCTGGGGTACCGGCTGTTCCAATAGACGTACTGCGACCCTGCTTGGCACGTCTGACTCACTTTCAGAGACCGAATTCTCGGCAGCAAGTCTTCTGACTGACGAGTCTGGTTTGTTTTATTGATTTCATTGATTATTTCATTGATTATTGGCGGAACAAAGGAAAAGTTTGTCTGATTTCCTGACCCATTTGGTAGTTTTTAAGCCAAGAGTTCTGTATCAGTAACGTCAAACGGGGATAGAAAAGACGCAGTGTCGATTTCTACCATCACCATTGACTCTTGTAACTGGGGTCCATTAATCACAGTTGTGACTGGGGTAACAATGTGTTCAATTTCGCCGCATTTGAAGTGTCATTGCATACGTTGGAAAGTTCGTTGAAATGGGCATTTTGAGTCAACGGGACAAATATCACGGCTTGTTCAACTACTTAAATTTCAGCGCCGCTTGCATCACCCGGCGTCTGGTTTGCAAAGTCTAAGACAGCAGGTGTGTCAGCTTTTTCATTTTGGTTTGACACATTGTTTACATCTGCCCTTTCAGGCCTTGTGTGTGGCTCATTAGTCAGTGTTTGTTGAAGCACCTTCTGTGCCTGCACCTCATCCGCCAACACATCGGCAGAATGTTAATGACTAATTTGTGCTTTAAATCTTTCGCCGCTGCAGACGCCACTCGCAACGGGTAGTGGGGGACCGACAGGGAGACTTGCGGCCACAGATTGGGCCAGGAAAGGGGAGGATAAAGAGCCGGGACGGGCTGGGTTGGGGGAGACAGGAGGGGGGGAAAAGGGGTAGAAGAGTAGCCACAGGGAAGGGAGGGAGGGACAGGGAAGTGGTGATAGGGATGCTCGCAACTGGCGTCGCGGCTTCAATAGTAAAAGAACGCTTGCCACGGTTCCGCGCATTTAAAGTGGTTTGCCGCGTCTATGGGCGGAGGCCAGGTACCATGTTTTACTCTTACCGGCAGCCAGAAGTAAGCAGTTCCTCATTAACTTCAGTGGCTTTAGCGGCGAAGGCAGACTGGAGGCAGACTGGACTCTGCACCTGACTCCGCGCGCTGGAGAGGTTTTTAAAGGCAAACCCAATAGAAATAGAAAGAGGACTGATCACGTAGTGCAGCTCCTCAAGACAAACTGTTCACAACACAAGCTGGAGGCAGACTGGACTCTGCATGTTCTCCTACTGTGGACTTGTGGTACTGCACACGTATATCACGCAAATTAAGCGAATGGGATCACAATAATAGTCTAATACACTGTAGCAAGTTCAAATGTCTATCTGAGCACTGCAATCAGGCTCCATCGGTTTATGGGATTCCTGGTTATATCAGATTGTTCCTGTGTCTGCAAAAATTGAGGACATGTATGTTATTCTGAATGACCAATAAGAAAAGTTGTAACACTTTTGGTTTTGGGCAAAAACGACTTGCATGTCATCATTGTCTTATTAGTGACAATCCATCTGTGCCATGAGTTTTAATGTGTGGCATTGACCACAAAACAGAATATGAACTTTGATCATTGTGGCTTAAAGATGGAAGATAAAAAGCAATTTTAAATTGGACTATTTGATAAATTCCTGATGATACTAAGTTTAAGATTATATTAGCGGGAAGGCCTTTTTGGCAATACAGAGAATTTTTACTTTGATAAGTATTTGATAGGGAGTTAATTTTAGATTCTTTATTGTTTTTGAAAAGCATGTGTAAAGGTGTGTATGCACAAATACAATTTAAAATGCCGGCAGTAGTAATAATTTCTGTGCCTTTAGAACCGCTCTAGTTTAACATTTATTTTATTTATTTATATTTTATTTAGCATTTATTTCAGCGCACAAAGCCTGTACGATTACACAGACTGGGAATGCCTCACCTCATGTTACAGGGGGCTACATCAGGAATCACAAGTTTAATAGGTATGATTACACAGACTGGCAGAGCCTCACCTCATGTTACAGGGGGCTACATCAGACAGCATATGAGTCGGATAGGTACGGGTGCACAGACTTGCAAATCTACACTTTATGGGGAGAGGGGTAGCAACCAAGAGGCTGCCACACAGTATGGACTCCATAAGTCAAAATAAGCGGTGAGCATAGGAGGAATGTCTCACCCACATGAGTGGCACTCCAAGCATAAAAACGAAAATGGTTGCACAGATGTAGGAGCACCTAAATTCGATTTTTGGCAGGGCACTAAGGCATGAATAACATAGTAGTGTTAATGGGAATGGTTGATAGGTAGCTATCGATGGGCAGAGGGGAAAAGGTATGCAACAGTAATAAAGACAGGGAAAGTGCTGAGGCAAGAAGGATGGAGCATTGTGCCTTATGGCAGCTTACCGAGGCGAGTGGAAGTTCCATGAAACCAAAAGTTGTACAAGTTTGGAAAGAGATTATAAGGAGAGGGGCACCTTTATGCTCCGACAGGCTCAGACAGGGCCTTCGTGTGGGCCTTAGTGCTGTGACCTGCTTCCTCGCCTGCCGACTTCAGGTTGGTTCAGGAAGAACAACAACGGGCCAATTAGGAGCATGATTACCCTCAGAGGCACTCCGGTGCTGAGGAAGAGGGCGGCCATGCCGATGTGGTGGAAGAGCCAGCAGGACTGGTGCTGCGTGCACCTAGGGCCAGGTAAAAAGGATAATGCAGGCAAAATCGGGTGCGGGTGACAAAGGGCACTGCTGCTGCCTAGGATATTATTCAAAGCATAAAATAAGCGGCATCGCTTCGTAATTTGCGATTCAATACCACTGATCTGTTATTTACTTAATGATGTCGCACTAACTGCGACATGATTTTAGGAGCGAGTGATAAGCTGCAGTATTACTAATGGTGATGATGGTGTTCAGAGTGCATGGTGTGTGGAAAATGCAGGCGAGGCAGAGGTGAAAGATTGTATCAATTATTGGGCACAGCCGAGGCGCCTCATGCTGCCAGTGGACACAGTGAATGGAAGCTAGTGCACCTGCTGCTGCTCTCTGCCGTGGATGTCTGAAATAAGAGGGCACAAGATTGGAGTGTCGCATCTCATGCTCAAAGCGACTCCTTTGCTGATAGGACTGGCGTTTAAACATTCAATCAAAGGAACATTTTTTAGACTTTATTAGCACTCTGGCAGGGCTCACCAGACACTATAAGAGCATTAGAGACGGGAAGAGCATTGTTTCGGTACGATTGTCCGTGTCCTGTCAGGTCTTTGTGTAGCCCATGTGTGGAGGTGAAATATATTGACTTCTGTTCTAGTGTAAACCACCACACAAGAAATAATCATAATTAGCATTGTAATGTGTTGAATATCTATTAAGAATGCATGTGTTGTGCCCCTTTTCACTGACCCGTCTCAGAACAAGGATCTTGGAAGCTTGTCTCTAGAGGCACTTCTGGCGGTTTTTAAACGGAGTAAGGCGGTGGATAGCTAGGGTGTAATGAGGCATATTTGGATGCAAAAATACCATAGTATTTAAAGGTAGCTGTGCACATGTTACTTCTCAGCAATAATTACTTAGCCGGCCGAACTACCATGTCTGATTTCTACTCCAGCAATAGTGACATTCCGCATGGTCTCACTTTACATGTATAGTCACTGTGAGAGGGCAAAGCTAGGCTCTCTGCTACACTATTCATGGTCTAATTGAGCTGTACCCCTTCACCCCCCCTCTGATATTCTTTGGTGGTTGATTCAGCAGCCTGCTCACCTTTAGAGCCGCCATGAGCACAGGAAAAACAATGTGTCCTTGCAATTTCTTATATCAACTGGGACGTTTGTATGTATGACTGGTTAGGCAACTGGCACTGAGATGGGACATTTCCAACTGAAAGTCGCTCACATTTCCTGTTGCCTAAAAAAATCTGTTTTCAATAACTCCCTGTAAATAATTGTATCCAATGTCTACTAGCTTGACATGCAGAAAGTGTGCATTTATATCTTAAAGTTGTGTAAGTAGAATGGATTAAAAAAAGATTTTTCAGGCTTGCATTATTTTGTATTCTTTTTTTTAAAAACACTTTAAGTTTGCAATGAACAACAACTACCAATAAAGTAAACAATGTCTCACAGTAAAGCGTCACAACTTAATTTACAGAACATTATAAGCATCATACATCTTCAATCTGTCATAATACTTTCATCCTGCGAAACATAACAGCAAACTGACAAATATACACAGAACAACACAAGAAACACCACAAGTGGGGCGAAGAGAAGAAAAAACACCATCACCTCTGCCTTATCCCCCTTTCCTCCTCAGATGACATATCCACCAGATCAGCTCCACTGTCACATTAATCATAAAGAGCCAAAAATGGGCCCCATAAATTTATGTATTCATCACCTTTACCTTTATTTTCCAATGAAACCTTATCATACTGTGATAGAATATGCAACTCCGTTAACCACTCCTCGAAATTATTTTGTATTCTTGATTTGTACTTTTCCATTCAGGATATAGAAAATAAAGCTACAGCTAAATTCTTTTGGCTTAGCATGTTTCTATATGGCTTTATATACTGTCGGGTTGCTTTGATGACGACGTGGGCTTCCCTCCCCAATAGTCTGTACCTCTGGGGATAACCTTACACCCATTATTCAGATGCTACTAAGCAAGACATCAAGCATAGACAATAACTATGTACATACTCGAGTACAACAAAATTACATTATTTCCAAACACAATGCATGCTGCTTTAACAAGTAATTTAAAAAAAAGTTACCATTTAAGACCGCATTTAATATTTAGTAGCTGGCTGGGAACTTTACATGCAGGCAGGCATTTCCCTTCCACTCTTTTAAGTGCGTAAATGTCACCTCTCTGGATGAGAAAGCACAATGCAATTATGTAAAGAGCTGGGTCACAAGAGATCCAACAGAAACAGCAGAATGCCTGGGATCACGAAAACGAACTAAAGCAGCATCAGCCCCATAAACATGGTGAACCTTTCAGCGCACAGGCACCAAATGGAAGAGCCTCTCTGGCAGATGAAAGCCAGCAGTCCCAAAGCGAGGACTGCCATGTCCCCATTGATCCAAAGTAATGACCAGCAGTAGCCCATGTAGCACTGACAAACACAGAATCCAGAAAGTTTCAAAAAAATATGCCAACAATCAAACTGGCAGAATAATGCAATATCTGTGTATCTGATAACTAGTTTGAGTCCATTGCTTAGGCCGTTCGAGAAATCTTAATATTTTACTGTGGAATCCCACCTGTGACAAGGGAGGGGGTAAAGAATGCAATTGTTCCTATCCCCTTCTCAAGTGTGTTTGCCTCCAAGAAGATGAATTCTTAGGAATTCTCGAAATGTTTGGTCACTGGTGGGTTTGAATGAGGTTACTCAACACCAGAAACGAGACTATTATTCAAGAGGGGGTGTGGCTTTACCATTTTGCCAAGGTTTATGACTCTGAGGCCTCTATGTGCTCGGCTGTTGACGTAATGTTTAGTTGGTGTTTTGAGTTTAACGCTCCGGACATAGAATCGTTAATCAAGAAATCTTCAGCCTCCAGAGCGCCTGGTCCGAATGGTTTAAGTAATTCGATCTTGAAATTGGACCCAGTTATGTAGGCAAAGGTTTTAAAGGCCCTCTTTGACAACATCATTACCCAAAAGAGAATTCCTGACTCCTGGAAACAATCAATAGTTATTCCTATGGTGACAGGTTACTGGCTTCCAATTATCGTCCTATTTCCCTCCTAGACGCCGATAGTAAAATCTTTTCGGGCGTTATTCTAGGGGAATTGGAATACTAGGCAAAAACAAAGGGAATAATTCCGAAGCAACAATCTGGTTTTAGAAAGGGCCTTTCTACCTCACTGAATGGACTGGTCTTGAGTTGCCTTGCTGCGAAGTCATTTACCAACGGTGGCCCTTCTCTCTTTGGAGCCTGGATTGACCTATCCCAGGCATTTGATATGGTTGATAGGAACCTATTATGGGGAAAACTGGATGCCTGGGGAATTCCTCCTAGCTTACTTTCTATTCTAAGAGAGCTGCACTCTAACAACTATATGCGGGTCAGACTTGGCAGGTCCGGTTTGCTTTCTGATCCAATTAGGATAACTAGAGGGGTACGTCAAGGATGTTTACTAGCTCCCTTGCTTTTCATCCTCTTTATGGCAAATCTAGCTGATTGGTTGCAGGATATTGGTTTAATAACTCCTATTGGTAATGCAAAAAGTAATTGGCTAGCATACGCAGACGACGTAGTAGTCCTGGATTATTCACAAGTGGGGCTGCAGCGTCTGTTATCCACCTTAGAATCTTATGCCAGGACTAATAAATTAAGAATAAACCCTTAATAAATCCAAGATTCTTCTATTTAAGAGACCGAATAAAATAGTGAAGAATTTTGTTTGGAAGTTAGATCAATCTCAGGTAGAGGTTGTCTCAGAATGAACCTTTCTGGGAGCCGAAACAAGATCTTTTCCATCTAAGAATAGTCTGTTGTCTTCTATTGAATTAAAACTGGTCAAATTGGGTGCTCAGATGAAAAAAATGTACTCCAAGTTTGGCAAATTCACTATCCTTCCCCTTATAAGATTTTATATCGGGGAGGTAGTTCCCATAATTCAGTATGGCTTGGATTACAACTCTGTAGCTTTAGAGTTACAATGGGATGTGATCGAATCCAGGATTTGGAAACGTATATTGGGTCTGCCAGATGTGTTCCCATTGTTTGTTTGCGGTTCGAGGTTTGGCCTGTCGTCACTTAGATCGTGGCTAGTATGGAAGTGGTTGACTCTTTATAGATCAATTTTAGATCCCCCCCCACCCCCAAGAACTTCCTCTTTGAGTAAGCTGCTGTAGAGCTTGAACAAGGAAATAATGATTTTTTGCACAGGTTAGAACTAACATGTTTGGAATTATTGGCTGGCTGTGACTGTGATGTTGAGTTGCTTTTACAGAACCCTCTAAAAGTAAAAGAAAAAATGAAATTGGCCGACTGGATTCATACAATTGACGATATGCGAAGAACTAAAAGATCAGCCTCTCTGACATTGCTAGATAAACGTCAGTCGTTTATACCGGTTTATTTAAAGAAGTCCCGTAGTCCTTGGTTTAGATCTGCTTTCTTGAGATTTTGTTTAAACTTACTCCCTACCCTGGAATTATTAGCTATCAGAGATAAAGAAGGGAGAACTGTTTCAATATGTGACAGGTGTTCAAGTACTGAAGTCCAGACCACTAAGCATTTACTTTCCAATTGTCCTGGGACCTGGAGCATCAGGACCAGATTTTTTGGTAGATTTGTCTACGATGAGTCTTATTTGAATACCGATGATTTTTGGGCAAGATTATCTTCTGGTAATGAGATGGTTTTATCAATTGAGGTGGGAAGAGTTTTAAAAGAATTGAAGTTAGTAACAATTTGAATGTGTGTTAATCTGCTTTGGTTAGAATTTCTTTTTATTTCGCTTTCCTTTTTTTTCTCTATGATGCATGTTCTTATTCAAATTTTGTAAACCGCTGGTTAATATTTTTTTGTTGCCTCATTTTAATATATTGTGTGTTGAAATGTGTTAAGTCAAATTTTGGCTATTGTACTATAAATTTAAAAAAAATACATTAAAAAAAAAAGAATCATGAACGTCTGCAAAATAACCCAGGAGAGGGTGTCACAACTCGCCTGCCGTGGAGACTATACCTAAGATGGAGACTGAAAAGGAGGTAGAAGAAGGACTCCTTCCCTGGACTCGCTGTGCGCATTCTAGTCTTTTGACTTTATATTCCCGGAAGTTGCTAACGCACTCGCGTTGCAACTTCCAGTACTTTGGAAAGTGTTTCCCAGCGCTCGCGTGTAATTTTCCTTTTTTCCTCCTGGCCGCTTTCCGAACGGCTTCCCCTTTCCGTTTCTGCCGTTCTCGGACAGCTGTTCCTCTGTATGCTGTCTACTGCTTACCTTCTTGGAAACTCCCTCTTTCCTTGCTCGCAGTTCTTGCGAGGTACCGGCTACTCTTCTGCAACCTAGCCCCTCCGGACTCCTTGCATCCTGCTGCTGCTGCTCTCTTGAGTATTTATTTGGAGCTATTGTGTACTTTGCCTACTCCTTCAGTTTCTCAGTGCATTCTGGGATCAGTAGTCCCAGCAAGATATCACAACCTACCAGGGTTTTGTCGGCAAGGCTTTTTCCCTGGTCTGGGGTGGGCTCCCTGGGGTCACCACTGCCAGGCAAATTGCATCTCAGGCAAAGTGGCCTCTAGTGGAGCCCATACCCATCACACCAAACCAGGGGTAAGGACGCACAAGAAGCCCAGCGACTTTTGGAGACAGAGAAGAAAGGAGATACCAACGGATGAATCCTGGGACTCTGATTCAGACGGTACCTCAGCCATAAAGACTTCAGGTGAGGAGGGGGTTGGTGGAGATAACAAGGATCAGACTGAATCTGAGAGAGGGGTGCTTCCTATAATGTTGCAGGCAAAGTATAAAAGAAACATTATTTAAATCTTTTCTGCACAGAACAATCCTACTGAACAATTTGATTGCCATAGTGATCAGACCTTCATACGATTTTGTGGGTGTCTCACCCCTGGTCCAGACAACCTGGGTTTGAATCCTGGCTTTGGCACTGTTAAAACAGTCCCAAAAACACTGAAGGCTGCAGGTACAGTGTTCACTGGGACAATGGGTTTGGATTTCTCCCAGATTCGAGATCCGGGGAGACATTTTGCTGGATCCTGAAACATACAGCCCAATTTCAGCACTGTTCTTAGAGATCAAAGATATTGCTTGCCTCTGTGTTTGAACATCCAATGGTCTGCCACTGATTAACTACAGACCGTACAGTGTGCCTTTCATGTATCTACATTTTTGTGCCCTCTTTGTGGAAACTAATATTAAAAAGCAGTTTTTGGCATCAGAAGATTGGGTCCTTCACTCTAAGGCACACGTCACCATTTATTTTCAGTCCCTTGCTCTGCAAGTTGCTAGCATTTACGACCCGAAGATGGAACTTGCATCCTGAAATAAGTTAGCCTAAAAAAGATGTTGACTATACATATTTCACATTTTATACACACACACGTTGACATTTCTCTCCTTTCAAATTATCACACCTTGATATATCCACACAAGTGCTGTCATCTCTAACTTGTCATACTTACTCACTGACCTACCATTCCTAATTATCCTATCCCTTTTCTTATTTTCTTTGCCTAGGGCATTTTAGAAAACAGTCCTTACAACATAGCATTGATTACCAGGATACGTTATGGTAACAGTATATTTGCCCGAGTGTTTTGGCAAAAAGACAGCAACACACAACCTCTCTCCCTATTGTGAATAGTGATGAAAAAAGGTTAATCATTTAGGTTGGATTGCTAATCAAATTTCTTTTATTTAGCGATTTCTACTAATCAATTTTGCAAAACTAATTTATGCCCTGTTATTTACAAGTGGTGTGCAGCACCACGATGCAGCGTGCGCCCGATGGACTTACCTACATACATTATTACAGGCAGAGAAAGCTGGCATCAATGCAGGGTCGGGTGGTGGGAGGGGGAGCCCGGAGATCCTCTTGCTTCGGCAAGCATCGTGGAAGGAGGGCTGATGGAGGGCCTTTGCCTTGTGTGGGCCTTAGTGCTGTGGCCGGCTTCGGGTTGGTCCAGGAAGAGGAGCAAGGAGCCATTGAGGATGCCATTACTGCTGGAGCACCATCCAGGACCACTGCTGAATGCTTCCTAGAAGAAACAGGCCTACCAATGTTGTTCTTTCTTAGTTCAGTTGTTTATTCATCACCCCAAGACAGATGCTCAATCAACACATCCTCTTTTCTATAATGCCTGTGAAGAATGCCTTCAGGCTGGATGGTGACGGGAGCTTCAGACGGGAGCAACTACTGTCAGCTTTCAAGCGTCACCTCCCTTCCGATAACTTTCAGATCACTGACAGTTTCAATTACATGCATTTGTGAGTCATTTCAAGTTTGGCATATACCCACTGAACACATAACTTCCAGTTTACATTATTTCCAATGTTCACATCATTTCCAGTTTCCTTTAGGTCCCACATTATGAACAGTTTCAGTTATGTTCACTTAAGTCATTTCTATCCTTTAATTGTCCTTTCAAAGCAGGTTTTACCCTGTTTACCTTCTACTGTCACAGGTAGAAAGAAGCCAATCAATGGTGGGTTGAGACCTTGACACGCATGAGCCTGAAACAGGAGTGTCTGCTATTGGCTTGCAAGATGACTTGGGTGGTTTGAACTGCAATTCCCAACCCAACCTCACCAGCCAGGTCCGGGTGGGGAATCTGCTTCGACAGCAGTTACCTCTCGGAACTATATTGTGGTACACTTCCATTTCCTGATATCAGTGTCTCCTTATAAAATCTTAAATGAATGGAGAGCCAATGTCTTTCTGGACTAGCATGACCAAGGAAGCACAACAGACACCCCTTAATTATCTCAGAGGAATATAGTGAAAAACAGAAGCAGAACTCAATCTCGTGTGATTTTGGCTCTTCAAATCTTTGACTGCAGGATGAACGCAGAGAAGAACAATATATAAACCCCATGCAATCGAAGACTGCGTTACCCCTCCCACAAATGTACTGACTGTTTATACACTCTCCGGTACAATGGCTTCTGTGCGATTAACTGAATATGTCATGAACCTCACCAGAAAGGATTTCAAGTCTTCACAAATTACGAGAATATCTAACTAGAGCCAGACAGATTTAGACCCTCAAGATCAGGTTTAAGTCTACATCAGATAACCCACTCAGATGGGAACCTTGAATACAATTAAGACTTAAGTCTCCAACAGAATCCATTTGAAGTAGCGTCATCAGCGTGCTCCAACATATTTTTTGCTGCGCATGTATGTCTCCAAATATTTTTATTGTTTAAAGTCCAGACCTAGCTCAAGAGCACTTTACAGAGTGTGAGTAGCCAGAATTATGGCTGCCACCTTTTAACAGTAGAGCAGAACTTCGAGGTCTGTGCATCGGTATGTGGGTCTATTGGAATTCCTCCTTGGTCAGATGTTGAAAGAGCCATGTTTTGAGAGATTTGTGAAATTGGAGAATTGTGGGGGCATTCCGAGCCGACACCGGGATAGAGTTCCAGAGGGTGGGTGCATGACAGGATAAGGATTGTTTTGCGGGTCCTCTCTTTGCGGAAGAGTTGCGTTTCAAGCCAGTTGGTAAATTTGCTGCGTGAGGAGCGTGTGCCACCAGATTTGTGGAGCTTAGCCGCCAGGTATGCTTGTGTGCTATCCATGACTACTTTGTAGATGATACATGCAGTCTTGAACAGTGTCCTGGCTTGGAGAGGAAGCCAATGTAGTTCGGGTAAGATGGGTGTAATTCAGTCAACTTTCTGTGCTGCTGTAATAAGATGTGCTGCAGCTTGGTGACTGCATATAGGGAATCAAAGTGAGCAGCTGGGAGCCCTGTCAGCAGAGCATTTCGCCCATTGAAGTGCGAGTCCACAAGGGCTTGCAATACGGTTTGGAAGACCTGCGGTTAGGTAAAAGAGTTTGATTTTTCAAAGGGTAGATATTCTGAGTCAAGCTATTTGGGGGGGTCTTGGCTATGTGTTTCTGGAAGGACAGGCTGCTTTCAATGGTGAAGCCTAAGGGTTTTGCTGAGTTTTAGAGTTGTGGATCAAATCCTTCTAGGCGCATATCATTGAGCCATTGTTGGACAAGATGTTTTTTAGCAAGCGGACCGATGAGGACTAATTCAGTTTTGGATGGGTTTAGTTTGAGGTAAGCAGTCAACATCCAGGACCAGATGACGGCTAGGTTATCACAGAGTCGAGTGATGTCCTGCACGTTATTTACGCTCATGTACAACAGAGTATCGTCTGAGTATTGGTGGATGGCTATATTGGGATCTTTGAGGAGAGTGCCCAAAGGCTCCATGTAAAGGTTAAAAAGGATTGGTGAGAGGATGGAGCCTTCGGGGACTCAGCAGGAGACCTGCAGTCGGTTAGAACGTAACAGGTTCATTTCAAGAGTCTGGTGTCTGCCTGAGAGGTAGGAGGTAAACAAATTCAAGACAGTGCCAGAGAATCCCATCCTGTCAGCAAGGAGGGAAAGAAGGATGCAGTGGTCGACTGTGTCTAATGCAGCTGAGAGGTCAAGGACAAATAATTTTCGCTACAACAGATTAGAAACAGAGTAAACACATTGCTAGTTGACCAGCTACCTCTCTATCAATTCCCTCTGCACACACTTTTAAGACAGATTGTTTCTTCAGTTGCCCTGGGCCTGATATTAATATTGTGGCCTAGTTTTCTCAAATTAACATACTCTTTACAGTTGTATTAAATTCTGTTGCAAACACATTTGCGATCAACATTCTGCAAGCATACATTTGCATTTTTCCTCTAATAGAGGTTTGAGTGGATTCTACCCTCAAGACTATTTAACTGTGTGTGCCCCGTTAGTTAGTGGTGAGAAGTAAAACCATTTTCTTTTACAGAGGCTGGAGCTGTCAGATTTGTGCAGATGGCAGGATACTCTGAACACCCAGTCACACCCTCTCCTAACAAATACCCACTTTCACTTCCGCACTCACTCTCATACTAACCGTCACTCACACTCCCGCTCACTTAGTCTCAGTCATAAACTCAAACTCACCAATAATCTCTTTATCTTACTTGTGTATTACTTCTGCAATAATACAATCACTCACTGTGCCATGCATCACACTCTGACACTCCCTAACACATTCAAACTCTCACTCTTACTTGTACACATATTCTAATACGTTCATTTTGTTTACATTTCTTTCTTTGATTTCGAAATTTGCATGTAAACTAACAGTAACATGATCTATTGAACATTAGCACACTGGGTGGGGAGCCAGACAGTCAGGTAGCTAGGAACGTGGGTTTGAACCGCCAGTGTAAGCCCACGCTCCAAGCCACCTGACAGCCGGCTCGCTCTGCCACCATCTTCCCCCACCCTCCTGTTTTTTTTCTTTACTAACCCCCACCCAGCTTATTTTGGTTGCGGCGGCCCTCACCTCCACAGCTGCACCACCCTCTCAGGTTCCCCCAGCCACCATGTAAAGGGAAGAGGGGCTCTTCTATGGAGCCTCGCCTTCACTTTCCATGGCGGCCATCTTGGGGAAAGGATTTTCCTTCCTACAGCGGGACGCTGCGCGTGTCCCGTTGTAGGAAGGAAAATCCTTTTTTTTTTAGCACCCCGGGTTGCTGCTTTGGTAACCCTGGGTGCTAATGGCCTTCACCCCCGTACCAGGAGCTAGAACGGGGGATAATGGCCCAGAGCCCTCTATCTGCCCTTGCTTCGCTTGGGCCGATAACTTAGGCTGCCGGGACGTTATCCCCCGTTCCAGCCCCTGGAAGGGGGGGATGAACGCCACATTCACACAATGCGGAATGTTGGCGTTCCTATTAAGACAACCAAGAGTGCTGTCAGTGTTGGGTGGGAGGTGCTTTTCGGGGGGTCTGTCAACCTGTTCAGTTTTAGTAGTATTGTCTCCCATTTCATCCTGGTCTCCTGTTTGATGTGGGATATTTCACCATCAATATGCCGCAGTGTGTTGAGTTATGCATTCTCCCATCTTTCTAGGTTCTGGAGGGTCAGATTTTGTTGCAATTACCTGATCACTAGGATCAATGATAGGTTTAAGAATCCAACTATCCCGGTTTTCTTTTTTACTTGTTGGGGTGGATAGCTAGCAAATATGTGTCGGATATATGTGGGACTAGATCTAGTTCCAGGTTAGTATGTTTGGATCAGATTTCTCCCCAGTAGTGGGAGATCTTCAGGCAATTACAGAAAATGTGGTACAAGTCTGCGTTCTATAGTTGGCACTTGACAGTGTTGAAGGGTGGCGCGAAACATTCGTGCCATTTTCTTAATTGTTAAATAGACTCTGTGTAAGAGATCATATTGGATTAATTTAAGTCACTGGTTTCTCGGTACTATGTTAGGATAGCGGAGTATGGTTTCCCATAGGGTGTCCTCAAAGCTATAATCCAAGTCACTCTCCCATATGCTTCTAGTTTTCAATTTTGTTTAGAAGATTTTGTCAAGTCAGGGTTCGAAATTGCTGGGAGTTGGGGGCCATTTAGCTCCTGCTTCTACCCTAGGAGAGAATGGTTAGCTTAAAACAAACCGTTAGCAGGAGCTACTTTTGGTTCCCCATGCCCACTAGTGCTTTTAGGGCCTTACAATCATGTATATGTGACATTAGCCTTGAGTGTTTTAGAATTAAAATAAAGAATAATTGGGAACATCGAGGACACCTTAAAATGTAATGGATCTTACACAAAGGGGACCAAGTTTAAGTTTGCATCTCATGTGGGGGCGCTGTTGCGCACGTGAGAAAATGGCAGCTCCCGTGTAAGCTCTGGCTGTACCCAGGGCCTCAAAGCCAAAATAGACAATTTGCCAACTCCGGTTCCACGTGATTTTGGCAGAAAACGTGCAACATCACGAAATTTGGGATTGATCGGTGAAGCGATTCCTGAGATGTGAACCCGGGGATCTCTGAAGCAGTGCGACACGTGACCGCCGGAGAGTGAGGGGAGGGGCCCGGCCTCAGAACAGCATGTGCGGCGGCAGTACGCTCGATTCGCCCAACTAGCGAGGGAGAGTCGCGGGTGCTCTAAATATCGTAGAGCGCCTGCAGACCCCCTCCCGCCATCATCACTGCAGGGACTCGCGAGAGGGGAGGCCCGCCTCTGTTCGGCCTGCGGCGGAGAAGGTAAGCCGTGCCCGCTCCCTTCGCCTGATTCCTCGCCCTCCGTGTGTCCTGCAAACTGGGGAGCCGCAAGAGAAGCGGGGGGGGGGGGGGGGCGGATTGTCTGTCTGAAAAAGCAAAGACATTTTTTTCGCTGCATAGGTGGACGGGTGCGGGGTAGGGAGCATCACCGTCCTCCCCCCTCCCCCAGTCATCCTCGACTCCCTCGCCAAGAAAGGGCCCTACGATCCGCTCCCGGGCAAGATCACAAGAGGGCCCGTCACTACAGCCTAAGCAGCACACATTTAAGCCTCCACCCTTGGAACTTTTGCCACCCAGGAGCAGATGGAAGGCCCACACGCGCTGGCTAGTGGAACGGATATTCCATTCTCCCATATAAAACAAGTCCAGAAGGAATATCAGAGGCAACCAATAAAGCACTGGCAGGGCACCAGTACTGTTGCCACAACTCCCAGGGGGACCAGGACAATAGAGCAGTAAAGCGTCATCCCATTGGACACGCAGAGGGGGGCAACGGTCCTCCGCGCAATCACCCCTTGGTAATTGGAACAACGGGGCGAAAAGCAAAACGTGGCAGTACAATCACAACCCTCCCTCGGGGTGCTAGCGCAGGCACCTGCAGTCCTGATCACGGTGAAACAAAGCTCTGAGACAACGCACTTTCACCCAAATCACCTCGATGTATAGAGCACATCTTGATCGAGACATTAAGTCGACAGCCAGGGGGGTCCGCCTCCAACACTGCTCCTCCGTGGTCACCACTTAGGATCGCACCAGGGTAATAATACAACAAAGGATATACTGCAGACCGGACATCGAGCTGGCCGGTTCGTCACGCTCCAAAACTTGGCTTGTGGTATATCACAAACACAAGATAATTGGTGAGGGAAAGTCTGGAAAACCCCTTTCTGATACATCTCCCAGACCCCGAAAGATGCCCAAGAACTTTGGCCCTAAAAAAAGCAGAGGAACTATCAATAAATACACGACCACGATGCAGAAAATACAGAGCCCGAGAGGGACGAAGAAATGCCCGCACAGGAAAAGCAGACCCCCCCAGCAACCATGATGGACCCTCAGGCTGTTTTTCAGGCGATGCAACAGGGCTTTGCAGCACTTACGGACAAGCTAGACGGAATCACGGCAAGTATCGCAAATAAAAAAACACAACTCAACAAGACAACTTCGCGCATGACCGAGGCAGAGACAAGGATATCAGGCACAGAGGACACTCTGGAGGCCCTGAAGAATACGGTGTCCACAATGGCCATCGAACATGGGACAGTGAAGTCCAAATGTGAAGATTTGGAAGCAAGGTCTTGAAGAAACAATATCCGCATAATTGGTGTCCCGGAGGGGGCTATAAAAGGATCAATGGAAAAGGCGGTGGAAGACCCTCTATGTACACTATTGTGAGACCCGGGGTGTCTCACAATAAAGGACGTTCTGGCTCAAATTGTGAATCCACCCCAACTCTGTGAGGAATACATTGATTTAGTGATCCAACTTGATCATAGACTCCAGAATCGAAAGACTGATCGGACTAGATTTGAAACTCGGGCTTTGGTAAAAACCCACGCAAACCCCAAGAGTACCGAGACTTCGGAGCCAATGCAAACTGGGGGAGTAAAAGGACCCCTAACGCAGAAAGAACGAGAAAGAAGACGGCAAAACCAGTTATGTCTCTATTGCGGAGAGTCTGGACACTTTCTACGAAATTGCCCGGTAAAACCACCCATAGGTGGTGGTTGGAGCCACT